>NW_027142154.1:30000-330000 GCF_036365525.1 Heterodontus francisci | reverse complement strand
CCCACACACTGAAACCACTTCCGCACTCAGTGAAACCCTTCCCCACACACTGAAAACCCTTCCGCACACACTGAAACCCCTTCCGCACACAGATTAACTCTTCGCCAAACACTGAAACCCCCACCCCACACACTGAAACCCCCTCCCCATACACAGAATATCCTGCCGCACACAATGAATCACCTTTCCCACTCAATGAAACACCTCCCCCTCACACTGAAACCCCTTCCCCACCCACTGAAACACCTTCCGCACACACTGAAACCCCTTCCGCACAGACTGAAACACCTTCCCCACGCACTGAAAACACTTCCACACACACTGAAACACCTTCCCCAAACACTGAAACCCTTTCCCCACACACTGAAACCCCTTCCGCACACAGTGAAACCCTTCCCCACACACTGAAACCCCTTCCCCAAACACTGAAACACATCCCCACACACTGACACCCCTTCCCTACACACTGAAACACATCCACATACACTGAAACACCTACCCCACACACTGAAACCCCTTCTGCACAAATGTGAAACCTTCCCCACACACTGAAACCCCTATCCCACACACTGAAACACATCCCCACACACTGAAACCCCTTCCCCAAGCACTGAAACCCCTTCCCCACACACTGAAACACCTTCCCCACACACTGAAACCCGTTCCCCACACAATGAAAACCCTTCCGCACACACTGAAACACCTTCGCACACACTGATACCCCTTCCCCACACACTGAAACACCATCCCCACACACTGATACGCCTTCCCCACAGATGGAAACCCCTTCTGCACACACTGAAACACCATCCCCACACACTGAAACCCGTTCCCCACATACTGAAACCCCTTCCGCACACAGTTATTCCATTCCCCACACACTGAAACCCCTACCCTACACACTGAAACCGCTTCCACACACACTGAAACACATCCCCACACACTGGAACGCCTTCCCCACACACTGAAACCCTTCCGCACTCTCTGAAACCCCTTCCCCACACACTGAAACCCCTTCCACACACACTGAAACACCTTGCGCACACACTGAAACGCCTTCCCGACACACTGAAACCCCTTCCACACACAGTGAAACGCTTCCCCACACACTGAAACCAATTCCCCACACACTGAAACACATCCCCACACACCTCAACACATCCCCACACACTGAAACACCGTCCCCACATACTGAAACCCCTTCCCCACACACTGAAAGCCATTCCGCACTCAGTGAAACCCTTCCCCACACAGTGAACCCCCTTCCCCACACACTGAAACACATTCTCCACACACTGAAAACCTTCCCCACTCAATGAAACCCAATCTGCACATGCTGAAACCCTTCCCCACACACTGAAACACCTTCCCCACACACTGAAACCCCTTCCCCACACACTGAAACCCCTTCTGCACTCAGTGAAACACCTTCTCCACACATTGAAACCCTTCCCCACACGCTGAAACCCTTCCCCACACACTGAAACACATTCTCCACACACTGAAACCCTTCCCCACACACTGAAACCCCTTCCGCACACGCTGAAACACATCCCCACACACTGAAACACCTTCACCACACACTGAAACCCCTTTCCCACACACTGAAACACCTTCCGCACTCAGTGAAACCCTTCCCCACACACTGAAACTCCTTCCCCACACACTGAAACACCTTCTCCACACACTGAAAACCTTCCCCACACACTGAAACCCCTTCCGCACACGCTGAAACCCTTCCCCACACACTGAAACCCTTCCCCACACACTGAAACCCTTCCGCACACACTGAAACCCTTCCGCACTCTCTGAAACCCCTTCCCCACACACTGAAACCCCTTCCACACACACTGAAACACCTTGCGCACACACTGAAACCCCTTCCCGACACACTGAAACCCCTTCCACACACAGTGAAACGCTTCCCCAAACACTGAAACCAATTCCCCACACACTGAAACACATCCCCACACACCTCAACACATCCCCACACACTGAAACACCGTCCCCACATACTGAAACCCCTTCCCCACACACTGAAAGCCATTCCGCACTCAGTGAAACCCTTCCCCACACAGTGAACCCCCTTCCCCACACACTGAAACACATTCTCCACA
Organism: Heterodontus francisci; assembly: GCF_036365525.1. NCBI lineage: Eukaryota > Metazoa > Chordata > Chondrichthyes > Heterodontiformes > Heterodontidae > Heterodontus > Heterodontus francisci. Next base: position 327,883 of record NW_027142154.1, on the reverse strand, counting down.
CACTGAAAACCTTCCCCACTCAATGAAACCCAATCTGCACATGCTGAAACCCTTCCCCACACACTGAAACACCTTTCCCACACACTGAAACCCCTTCCCCACACACTGAAACCCCTTCTGCACTCAGTGAAACACCTTCTCCACACATTGAAACCCTTCCCCACACACTGAAACCCCTTCCGCACACGCTGAAACCCTTCCCCACACACTGAAACACATTCTCCACACACTGAAACCCTTCCCCACACACTGAAACCCCTTCCGCACACGCTGAAACACATCCCCACACACTGAAACACCTTCACCACACACTGAAACCCCTTCCCCACACACTGAAACAACTTCCGCACTCAGTGAAACCCTTCCCCACACACTGAAACTCCATCCCCACACACTGAAACACCTTCTCCACACACTGAAAACCTTCCCCACACACTGAAACCCCTTCCACACACGCTGAAACCCTTCCCCACACACTAGAACCCCTTCCCCACACACTGAAACACTTCCCCACACACTGAAACCCCTTCCCCACACACTGAAACCCCTTCCCCACACACTGAAACACCTTCCCCAAACACTGAAACACTTCCCCACACACTGAAACACCTTCCCCACACCCTGAAACCCTTCCCCACACACTGAAACCACATCCCTACACACTGAAACCCCTTCCCCACACACTGAAACCCTTCCCCACACACTGAAACACCTTCCCCACACACTGAAAAACCTTCCGCACACAGTTAAACCCTTCCCCACCCACTGAAACCCCCTCACTACACACTGAAACCCCTTCCCCACACACTGAATACCCTTCCGCACACATTGAAACGCCTTCCCCTCGCAATGAAACACCTTCCCCACGCAGTGAATCCCCTTCCCCACCCACTGAAACCCCTTCCGCACACAATGAAACAACTTCCCCACACACTGAAGACACTTCCACACACACTGAAACACCTTCCCCACACACTGAAACCCCTTCCGCACACAGTGAAACCCATCCCCACACACTGAAACACGTCCCCCACACACTGAAACACATCCCCACACACTCAAACCCATTCCCCATACACTGAAACACATCCCCACACACTGAAACCCCTTCCCCACACACTGAAACACATCCCCACACACTGAAACCCCTTCCCCACACACTGAAACACCTTCCGCACTCAGTGAAACCCTTCCCCACACACTGAAACCCCTTCCCCACACAATGAAACACCTTCCCCACACACTGAAACCCTTCCCCACACACTGAAACCCCTTCCGCACACACTGAAACTCTTCCCCACACACTGAAACCCCTTCCCCACACACTGAAACCCCGTCCCCACACACTGTAATCCTTCCCCAGACACTGAAACACTTCCCCACACACTGAAACCCCTTCCCCACACACTGAAACCACTTCCCCACACATTGAAACCCTTCCCCACACACTGAAACCCTTCCCCACACACTGAATCCCGTTCCCCACATACTGAAGCCCCTTCCCCACACACTGAATCCCCTTCTGCACACACTGAAACCCCTTCCGCACGCAGTTAAACCCTTCCCCACACACTGAAACCCCCTCCCCACACACTGAAACACCTTCCCCACACACTGAATACCCTGCGGCACACAATGAATCACCTTCCCCACACAATGAAACAACTTCCCCACACGCAGAATCCCCTTCCCCACAAACTGAAACCCCTTCCGCACACACTGAAACACATTCCGCACACACTGAAACCCCTTCCGCACACACTGAAACACATTCCCCACACACTGAAACCCCTTCCCCACACACTGAAACCCCTTCCCCACACACTGAAACCCCTTCCCCACACACTGAAAACCTTTCCACACACACTGAAACACCTTCCCCACACACTGAAACCCCGTCCCAACACACTGAATCCCCTTCCGCACACAGTGAAACCCTTCCCCACACACTGACACCCCTTCACCAAACACTGAAACACATCCCCACACACTGAAACCCCTTCCCAACAAACTGAAACACATCCCCACAAAATGAAACCCATTCCCCACACACTGAAACACATCCCAACACACTGAAACACCTTCCCCACACACGGAAACCCTTCCCCACGCGCTGAAACCCCTTCCCCACATACAGAAATCCCTTCCCCACTCACTGAAATACCTTCCCCACACATTGAAACTCGTTCCGCACACAGTTAAACCCTTCCCCATACACTGAAACACATCCCCACACACAGAAACACCCGCCCCACACACTTAAACCCTTTCCCCACACACTGAAACCCCTTCTGCACAAATGTGAAACCCATCCCCACACACTGAAACCCCTTCCCCACACACTGAAACACATCCCCACACACTGAAACCCCTTCCTCACACACTGAAACCCCTTCCCCACACACTGAAACACCTTCACCACACACTGAAACCCATTCCCCACACACTGAAACCCCTTCCGCACACACTGAAACCCCTTCCGTACACACTGAAACACCTACCCCACACACTGAAACCCCTTCCCCACACACTGATACGCCTTCCCCACAGAATGAAAACCCTTCCCCACACACTGAAACCCCTTCCTCACACACTGAAACCCCTTCCGCACACAGTTCATCCCTTCCCCACACACTGAAACACATCCCCACACAATGAAACCCCTTCCCCACACACTGAAACACATCCCAACACACTGAAACACCTTCCCCACACACTGAAACCCCTTCTGCACACGCTGAAACACATCCCCACACACTGAAACACCTTCACCACACATTGAAACCCCTTCCCCACACACTGAAACCCCTTCCCCACACACTGAAACACGTCCCCACATACTGAAACCCCTTCCGCACACGCTGAAACACATCCCCACACACTGAAACACCTTCACCACACATTGAAACCCCTTCCCCACACACTGAAACACCTTCTCCACACACTGAAAACCTTCCCCACACTATGAAACCCCTTCTGCACTCAGTGAGACCCTTCCCCACACACTGAAACTCCTTCCCCACACACTGAAACACATTCTCCACACACTGAAAACCTTCCCCACACACTGAAACCCCTTCCGCACATGCTGAAACCCTTCCCCACACACCAGAACCCCTTCCCCACACACTGAAACACGTCCCCACATACTGAAACCCCTTCCGCACACGCTGAAACACATCCCCACACACTGAAACACCTTCACCACACATTGAAACCCCTTCCCCACACACTGAAACCCCTTCTGCACTCAGTGAAACCCTTCCCCACACACTGAAACTCCTTCCCCACACACTGAAACACCTTCTCCACACACTGAAAACCTTCCCCACACACTGAAACCCTTTCCGCACATGCTGAAACCCTTCCCCACACACCAGAACCCCTTCCCCACACACTGAAACCCCTTCCCCACACACTGAATACCCAGCCGCACACAATGAAACACCTTCCCCACACAATGAAACACCTTCCCCACACGCAGAATCCCCTTCCCCACAAACTGAAACTCCATCCGCAACAATGAAACACCTTCCCCAAAAACTGAAACCCCTTCCGCACACACTGAAACACCTTCTGCACACACTGAAATCCTTCCGCACACACTGAAACACATTCACCACACACCGAAACCCCTTCGCCACACACTGAAACCCCATCCGCACTCAGTGAAACCCTTCCCCACACACTGAAACTCCTTCCCCACTCACTGAAACACCTTCCCCACACACTGAAAACCTTCCCCACACACTGAAACCCCTTCCGCACGCAGTTAAACCCTTCCCCACACACTGAAACCCCCTCCCCACACACTGAAACCCCTTCCCCACACACTGAATACCCTGCCGCACACAATGAAACACCATCCCCACACAATGAAACACCTTCCCCACACGCAGAATCCCCTTCCCCACAAACTGCAACCCCTTCCGCAACAATGAAACACCTTCCCCACAAACTGAAGCCCCTTCCCCACACACTGAAACACCTTCCGCACACACTGAAACCCCTTCTGCACACACTGAAACCCCTTCCCCACACACTGAAACCCCTTCCCCACACACTGAAAACCCTTCCACACACACTGAAACACCTTCCCCACACACTGAAACCCCGTCCCAACAGACTGAATCCCCTTCCGCACACAGTGAAACCCTTCCCCACACACTGAAACCCCTTCACCAAACACTGAAACACATCCCCACACACTGAAACCCCTTCCCCACAAACTGAAACACATCCCCACACAATGAAATCCCTTCCCCACACACTGAAACACATCCCAACACACTGAAACACCTTCCCCACACACTGAAACCCTTCCCCACACACTGAAACCCCTTCCGCACACACTGAAACCCTTCCCCACACACTGAAACCCCTTCCCCACATGCAGAAACCCCTTCCCCACACACTGAAACACCTTCCCCACTCATTGAAACCCGTTCCGCGCACACTGAAACACCTTCCTCACACACTATAACACATCCCCACACACGGAAACCCCTTCCCCACACACTGAAACACATCCCCACACACTGAAACCCCTTCCCCACACAATTAAACACATCCCCACACACTGAAACACCTACCCCATACACTGAAACCCCTTCCCCACACACTGAAACAACTTCCGCACTCAGTGAAACCCTTCCCCACACACTGAAAACCCTTCCGCACACACTGAAACCCCTTCCGCACACAGATTAACTCTTCGCCAAACACTGAAACCCCCTCCCCACACACTGAAACCCCCTCCCCAAACACAGAATATCCTGCCGCACACAATGAATCACCTTTCCCACTCAATTGAACACCTTCCCCACACACTGAAACCCCTTCCCCACCCACTGAAACACCTTCCGCACACACTGAAACCCCTTCCGCACAGACTGAAACACCTTCCCCACGCACTGAAAACACTTCCACACACACTGAAACACCTTCCCCACACACTGAAACCCTTTCCCCACACACTGAAACCCCTTCCGCACACAGTGAAACCCTTCCCCACACACTGAAACCCCTTCCCCAAACACTGAAACACATCCCCACACACTGACACCCCTTCCCTACACACTGAAACACATCCCCACACACTGAAACACCTACCCCACACACTGAAAACCCTTCTGCACAAATGTGAAACCCTTCCCCACACACTGAAACCCCTATCCCATACACTGAAACACATCCCCACACACTGAAACCCCTTCCCCACGCACTGAAACCCCTTCCCCACACACTGAAACACCTTCCCCACACACTGAAACCCATTCCCCACACACTGAAAACCCTTCCGCACACACTGAAACACCTTCCCCACACACTGAAACCCTTCCCCACACACTGAAACCCCTTCTGCACACACTGAAACCCTTCCCCACACACTGAAACCCCTTCCCCACATGCAGAAACCCCTTCCCCACACACTGAAACACCTTCCCCACTCATTGAAACCCGTTCCGCGCACAGTTAAACCCTTCCCCACACACTGAAACACCTTCCCCACACACTGAAACCCCTTCCCCACACACTGAAACCCCTTCTGCACAAATGTGAAACCCTTCCCCACACACTGAAACGCCTTCCCCACACACTGAAACACATCCCCACACACTGAATCCCCTTCCCCACACACTGAAACCCCTTCCCCACACACTGAAACACCTTCCCCACACACTGAAACCCATTCCCCACACACTGAAACCCCTTCCGCACACACTGAAACCCCTTCCTCACACACTGAAACACCTTCCGCACACAGTGAAACCCCTTCCCCACACACTGATACGCCTTCCCCACAGACTGAAACCACTTCCCCACACACTGAAACCCTTTCCCCACACACTGAAACCCATTCCGCACACCGTTAATCCCTTCCCCACACACTGGAACCCCTACCTCACACACTGAAACCCCTTCCCCACACACTGAAACCCCTTTGGCACGCACTGAAACACATTCCTCACACACTGAAACACATCCCCACACACTGAAACCCCTTCCCCACACACTGAAACACATCCCCACACACTGAAACCCCTTCCCCACACAATGAAACACATCCCCACAAACTGAAACACCTACCCCACACACTGAATCCCCTTCCCTACACACTGAAACCACTTCCGCACTCAGTGAAACCCTTCCCCACACACTGAAAACCCTTCCGCACACACTGAAACCCCTTCCGCACACAGATTAACTCTTCGCCAAACACTGAAACCCCCTCCCCATACACAGAATATCCTGCCGCACACAATGAATCACCTTTCCCACTCAATGAAACCCCTTCCCCACACACTGAAACCCCTTCCCCACCCACTGAAACACCTTCCGCACACACTGAAACCCCTTCCGCACAGACTGAAACACCTTCCCCACGCACTGAAAACACTTCCACACACACTGAAACACCTTCCCCACACACTGAAACCCTTTCCCCACACACTGAAACCCCTTCCGCACACAGTGAAACCCTTCCCCACACACTGAAAACCCTTCCCCACACACTGAAACCCTTTCCCCACACACTGAAACCCCTTCCGCACACAGTGAAACCCTTCCCCACACACTGAAACCCCTTCACCAAACACTGAAACACATCCCCACACACTGACACCCCTTCCCTACACACTGAAACACATCCGCACACACTGAAACACCTACCCCACAAACTGAAACCCCTTCTGCACAAATGTGAAACCCTTCCCCACACACTGAAAACCCTATCCCACACACTGAAACACATCCCCACACACTGAAACCCCTTCCCCACGCACTGAAACCCCTTCCCCACACACTGAAACACCTTCCCCAAACACTGAAACCCATTCCCCACACACTGAAAACCCTTCCGCACACACTGAAAACCCTTCCGCACACACTGAAACACCTTCCCCACACACTGAAACCCTTCCCCACACACTGAAACCCTTCCCCACACACTGAAACCCCTTCCCCACATGCAGAAACCCCTTCTCCACACACTGAAACACCTTCGCCACTCATTGAAACCCGTTCCACGCCCAGTTAAACCCTTCCCCACACACTGAAACCCCCTCCCCACACACGGAAACCCCTTCCGCACACACTGAAACACCTTCCCCACACACTGAAACCCTTTCCCCACACACTGAAACCCCTTCTGCACAAATGTGAAACCCTTCCCCACACACTGAAACGCCTTCCCCACACACTGAAACACATCCCCACACACTGAAACCCCTTCCCCACACACTGAAACCCCTTCCCCACACACTGAAACCCCTTCCCCACACACTGAAACACCTTCCCCACACACTGAAACACCTTCCCCACACACTGAAACCCCTTCCGCACACACTGAAACCCCTTCCTCACACACTGAAACACCTTCCGCACACACTGGAACACCTTCCCCACACACTGAAACCCCTTCCCCACACACTGACACGCCTTCCCCACAGACTGAAACCACTTCCACACACACTGAAACCCCTTCCCCACACACTGAAACCCATTCCGCACACACTGAAACCCCTTCCCCACACACTGAAACCCCTTTGCCACGCACTGAAGCCCCTTCCCCACACACTGAAACACCTTCCGCACACAGTGAACCCTTCCCCACACACTGAAACACCTTCCTCACACACTGAGACACATCCCCACACACTGAAACCCCTTCCCCACACACTGAAACCCTTTCCCCACACACTGAAACCCTTTCCCCACACACTGAAACCCCTTCCGCACACAGTGAAACCCTTCCCCACACACTGAAACCCCTTCACCAAACACTGAAACACATCCCCACACACTGACACCCCTTCCCTACACACTGAAACACATCCCCACACACTGAAACACCTACCCCACACACTGAAACCCCTTCTGCACAAATGTGAAACCCTTCCCCACACACTGAAAACCCTATCCCACACACTGAAACACATCCCCACACACTGAAACCCCTTCCCCACGCACTGAAACCCCTTCCCCACACACTGAAACACCTTCCCCAAACACTGAAACCCATTCCCCACACACTGAAAACCCTTCCGCTCACACTGAAAACCCTTCCGCACACACTGAAACACCTTCCCCACACACTGAAACCCTTCCCCACACACTGAAACCCATCCCCACACACTGAAACCCCTTCCCCACATGCAGAAACCCCTTCCCCACACACTGAAACACCTTCCCTACTCATTGAAACCCGTTCCACGCACAGTTAAACCCTTCCCCACACACTGAAGCCCCCTCCCCACACATGGAAACCCCTTCCGCACACACTGAAACACCTTCCCCACACACTGAAACCCCTTCCCCACACACTGAAACCCCTTCTGCACAAATGTGAAACCCTTCCCCACACACTGAAACGCCTTCCCCACACACTGAAACACATCCCCACACACTGAAACCCCTTCCCCACACACTGAAACCCCTTCCCCACACACTGAAACACCTTCCCCACACACTGAAACCCCTTCCGCACACACTGAAACCCCTTCCTCACACACTGAAACACCTTCCGCACACACTGGAACACCTTCCCCACACACTGAAACCCCTTCCCCACACACTGACACGCCTTCCCCACAGACTGAAACCACTTCCCCACACACTGAAACCCCTTCCCCACACACTGAAACCCATTCCGCACACCGTTAATCCCTGCCCCACACACTGAAACCCCTACCCCACACACTGAAACCCCTTCCCCACACACTGAAACGCCTTTGCCACGCACTGAAGCCCCTTCCCCACACACTGAAACACCTTCCGCACACAGTGAACCCTTCCCCACACACTGAAACACCTTCCTCACACACTGAGACACATCCCCACACACTGAAACCCCTTCCCCACACACTGAAACACATCCCCACACACTGAAACCCCTTCCCCACACAATGAAACACATCCCCACACACTGAAACACCTACACCACACACTGAAATCCCTTCCCCACACACTGAAACCACTTCTGCACTCAGTGAAACCCTTCCCCACACACTGAAAACCCTTCCGCACACACTGAAACCCCCTCCGCACACAGATTAACTCTTCGCCAAACACTGAAACCCCCTCCCCACACACTGAAACCCCCTCCCCATACACAGAATATCCTGCCGCACACAATGAATCACCTTTCCCACTCAATGAAACACCTTCCCCACACACTGAAACCCCTTCCCCACCCACTGAAACACCTTCCGCACACACTGAAACCCTTTCCCCACACACTGAAACCCCTTCCGCACACAGTGAAACCCTTCCCCACACACTGAAACCCCTTCCCCAAACACTGAAACACATCCCCACACACTGACACCCCTTCCCTACACACTGAAACACATCCCCACACACTGAAACACCTACCCCACACACTGAAACCCCTTCTGCACAAATGTGAAACCCTTCCCCACACACTGAAACCCCTATCCCACACACTGAAACACATCCCCACACACTGATACCCTTCCCCACGCACTGAAACCCCTTCCCCACACACTGAAACACCTTCCCCACACACTGAAACCCATTCCCCACACACTGAAAACCCTTCCGCACACACTGATACCCCTTCCCCACACACTGAAACGCCTTCCCCACAGACGGAAACCCCTTCCGCACACAGTGAAACACCTTCCCCACACACTGAAACCCCTTCCCCACATACTGAAACCCCTTCCGCACACAGTTATTCCCTTCCCCACACACTGAAACCCCTACCCACACACTGAAACCGCTTCCCCACACACTGAAACCCCTTCCCCAAACACTGAAACCCTTACCCACAATCTGAAACCCCTTCCCCAAACACTGAAACACCTTCCCCAAACACTGAAACACCTTCCCCACACACTGACACCCATTCCCCACACACTGAAACCCCATCCCCACACACTGAAACACATCCCCAAACACTGAAACGCCTTCCCCACACACGGAATCCCCTTCCCCACACACTGAATCCCCTTCCCCCCACACTGAAACACCTTCCCCACACACTGAAACCCTTCCCCACACTCTGAAACACCTTCCCCAAACACTGAATCACCTTCCCCAAACACTGAAACACCTTCCCCACACACTGACACCCATTCCCCACACAATGAAAACCCTTCCCCACACACTGAAACAACTTCCCCACACACTGAAACCACCTCCGCAAACACTGCAACCAATCCCCACACACTGAAACCCATCCCCATACACTGAAACCCATCCCCACACGCAGAAACCCCTTCCCCACACGCAGAAACCCCTTCCCCACACACTGAAATCCCTTCCCCACACATTGAAACACATCCCCACACACTGAAACACTTCTGCCACACACTGAAACCCATTCTGCACACACTGAAACCTATCCCCACACACTGAAACCCATCCCCACACACTGAAAACCATCCCCACAAACTGAAACACCTTCCCCACACACTGAAACCCTTCCCCACACTCTGAAGCACCTTGCCCACACACTGAAACACATCCCCACACACAGAAACACCTTCCCCACACACTGAAACACCTTCCGCACACACTGAAACCCATCCTCACACACTGAAACCCATCCCCACACATTGAAACACCTTCCCCACACACTGAAACCCTTCCCCACACTCTGAAACACATCCCCACACACAGAAACACCTTCCCCACACACTGTAACCCCTTCCCCTCACACTGAAGCACCTTCCCCACACACTGAAACACCATCCCCACACACTGATACCCCTTCCCCAAACACTGAAACCCATCCCCACACACTGAAACACCTTCCCCACATACTGAAACCCCTTCCCCACACACTGAAACAGCTTCCCCACACACTGAAACACCTTCCCCACACACTGAAACCCCTTCCGCACACACTGCAACACCTTCCCCACACACTAAAACCCTTCCCCACACACTGAAACTACTTCCACACACACTGAAACCCCTTCCGCACACACTGAAACACCTTCCCCACACACTGAAACCCCTTCCGCACACAGTGAAACCCTTCCCCACACACTGAAACCCCTTCCCCACACACTGAAACACATCCCCACACACTAAAACCACTTCCCCACACACTGAAACACATCCCCACATACTGAAACACCTTCCCAACACACTGAAACGCATTCCGCACTCAGTGAAACCCTTCCTCACACACTGAAACCCCTTCCCCACACACTGAAACACCTTCCCCACACACTGAAACCCTTCCCCACACACTGAAACCCATTCCGCACTCACTGAAACCCTTCCCCATACACTGAAACCCCTTCCCCACACGCTGAAACACCTTCCCCACACACTGTAATCCTTTCCCACACACTGAAACACTTCCCCACACACTGAAACCCATTCCTAACAGACTGAAACCCCTTCCCCACACATTGAAACCCCTTCCCCACACACTGAAGCCCTTCCCCACTCGCTGTAAACCCCTTCCCCACACACTGAAACCCCTTCACCAAACACTGAAACCCTTCCCCACACACTGAAACCCTTCCCCACACACTGAAACTGCTTCACCACATACTGAAATCCCTTCCCCACACACTGAAAACACTTCCGCACACACTGAAAACACTTCCACACACAGTTTAACCCTTCCCCAAACACTGAAACCCCCTCCCCACACACTGAAACCCCTTCCCCACACACTGAATACCCTGCCGCACACAATGAAACATCTTCCGCACACAATGAAACACCTTCCCCACACACTGAATACCCTACCCCACAAACAGAAACCCCTTCCGCACACAGTGAAACACCTTCCCCGCACACTGAAACACCTTGCCCACACACTGAAACACCTTCTGCACACACTGAAACCCCTCCCGCACACACAGAAACACCTTCCCCACACACTGAAAACACTTCCACACACACTGAAACACCTTCCCCACACACTGAAACCCTTTCCCCACACACTGAAACCCCTTCCGCACACAGTGAATCCCTTCCCCACACTCTGAAACACATCCCCTCACACAGAAACACCTTCCCCACACACTGAAAGCCCTTCCCCTCACACTGAAACACCTTCGCCACACACTGAAACACCATCCCCACACACTGAAATCCCTTCCCCACACACTGAAATACCTTCCCCACACAATGCAACACCTTCCCCACACACTGATACTCCTTCCCCAAACACTGAAACCCATCCCCACACACTGAAACACCTTCCCCACATACTGAAACCCCTTCCCCACACACTGAAACAGCTTGCCCACACACTGAAACACCTTCCCCACACACTGAAAACACTTCCGCACACACTGAAAACACTTCCACACACAGTTTAACCCTTCCCCAAACACTGAAACCCCCTCCCCACACACTGAAACCCCTTCCCCACACACTGAATACCCTGCCGCACACAATGAAACATCTTCCGCACACAATGAAACACCTTCCCCACACACTGAATACCCTACCCCACAAACAGAAACCCCTTCCGCACACAGTGAAACACCTTCCCCGCACACTGAAACACCTTGCCCACACACTGAAACACCTTCTGCACACACTGAAACCCCTCCCGCACACACAGAAACACCTTCCCCACACACTGAAACCCCTTCCCCACACACTGAAACACCTTCCCCACACACTGAAAACACTTCCACACACACTGAAACACCTTCCCCACACACTGAAACCCTTTCCCCACACACTGAAACCCCTTCCGCACACAGTGAATCCCTTCCCCACACTCTGAAACACATCCCCTCACACAGAAACACCTTCCCCACACACTGAAAGCCCTTCCCCTCACACTGAAACACCTTTGCCACACACTGAAACACCATCCCCACACACTGAAATCCCTTCCCCACACACTGAAATACCTTCCCCACACAATGCAACACCTTCCCCACACACTGATACCCCTTCCCCAAACACTGAAACCCATCCCCACACACTGAAACACCTTCCCCACATACTGAAACCCCTTCCCCACACACTGAAACAGCTTGCCCACACACTGAAACACCTTCCCCACACACTGAAACCCTTTCCGCACACACTGAAACACCTTCCCCACACACTAAAACCCTTCCCCACACACTGAAACACCTTGCACACACACTGAAACCCCTTCTGCACACACTGAAACACCTTCCCCACACACTGAAACACCTTCCGCACACACTGAAACCCCTTCCCCACACACTGAAACACATCCCCACACACTAAAACCACTTCCCCACACACTGAAACACATCTGCACATACTGAAACACCTTCCCCACACACTGAAACCCATTCCGCACTCAGTGAAACCCTTCCTCACACACTGAAACCCCTTCCCCACACACTGAAACACTTTCCCCACACACTGAAACCCTTCCCCCCACACTGAAACCCTTCCTCACACACTGAAACCCCTTCCCCATACACTGAAACACCTTCCCCACACGCTGAAACACCTTCCCCACACACTGTAATCCTTCCCCACACACTGAAACCCATTCCTAACAGACTGAAACCCCTTCCCCACACATTGAAACCCCTTCCCCACACACTGAAGCCCTTCCCCACACGCTCAAACCCCTTCCCCACACAATGAAACCCCTTCACCACACACTGAAACCCTTCCCCACACACTGAAACCCTTCCCCACACACTGAAACAGCTTCCCCACACACTGAAACCCCTTCCCCACACACTGAAACACCTTCCCCACACACTGAAACCCTTTCCCCACACACTGAAACCCCTTCCCCACACACTGAAACACCTTCCCCACACACTGAAAACACTTCCACACACACTGAAACACCTTCCCCACGCACTGAAACCCTTTCCCCACACACTGAAACCCCTTCCGCACACAGTGAATCCCTTCCCCACACACTGAAACACCTTCCCCAAACACTGAAACACATGCCCACACACTGAAACCCCTTCCCCACACACTGAAACACATCCCCAAACACTGACACCCCTTCCCCACACACTGAAACACATCCCCACACACTGAAACACCTTCCCCACACACTGCAACCCCTTCCCCACACACTGAACCACCTTCCGCACACATTGAAACCCTTCCCCGCACACTGAAACCCCTTCTGCACACACTGAAACACCTTCCCCACATACTGAAACATCTTCCCTACACACTGAAACCCATTCCCCACACACTGAAACCTCTTCCGCACACACTGAAACACCTTCCGCACACACTGAAACACCTTCCCCACACACTGAAACCCCTTCCCCACACACTGATACGCCTTCCCCACAGACTGAAACCCATTCTGCACACACTGAAACACCTTCCCCACACACGGAAACACCATCCGCACACAGTTAAACCCTTCCCCACACACTGAAAAACCCTCCCCACACACTGAAACCCATTCCCCACACACTGAAACCCCTTCCGCACACACTGAAACCCCTTCCGCACACACTGAAACACCTTCCACACACACTGAAACACCTTCCCCACACACTGAAACCCCTTCCCCACACACTGATACGCCTCCTCCACAGACTGAAACCCCTTCCGCACACACTGAAACACTTTCCCCACACACTGAAACCCCTTCCCCACACACTGAAACCCCTTCCCCACACACTGAAACACATCCCCACACACTGAAACGCCTTCCCCACACACTGAATCCCCTTCCGCACACACAGAAACCCCTTCCCCACACACTGAAACCCCTCCCGCACACACTGAAACACCTTCCCCATACGCTGAAACCCCTTCCCCGCACACTGAAACCACTTCACCGCACACTGAAACACCTTCCCCACAAGCTGAAACCCATTCTGCACTCACTGACAGCCATCCCCATACACTGAAACCCATCGCCACACGCAGAAACCCCTTCGCCACACGCTGAAATCCCTTCCCCACACACTGAAACACATCCCCACACACTGAAACACCTTCCCCACAAGCTGAAACCCATTCTGCACTCACTGAAACCCATCCCACACACTGAAACCCATCCCCACACACTGAAACCTATCCCCACACACTGAAACACCATCCCCACACACTGAAACCCTTCCCCACACACTGAAACACATCCCCACGTATTGAAACACATCCCCACACACTGAAACACCTTCCCCACGCACTGAAACACCTTCCCCACACACTGAAACACATCCCCTCAAACTGAAACACCTTCCCCACACACTGAAACACATTCCGCACACACTGAAATCCATCCCCACACACTGAAACACCTTCCCGCACACTGAAACCCTTCCGCACACACTGAAACCCCTTCCCCAGACACTGAAACACCTTCCCCACACATTGAAACCCCTTCCTTCACACTGAAGCACCTTCCCCACACACTGAAGCACCTTCCCCACACACTGAAACACCATCCTCACACACTGAAACCCCTTCCCCACACACTGAAACCCCTTCCCCACACATTGAAACCCCTTCCCCACACACTGAAGCCCTTCCCCATACGCTGAAACCCCTTCCCCGCACACTGAAACCACTTCACCGCACACTGAAACCCTTCCTCACACACTGAAACACATCCCCACATACTGAAACACCTTCCCAACACACTGAAACGCATTCCGCACTCAGTGAAACCCTTCCTCACACACTGAAACCCCTTCCCCACACACTGAAACACCTTCCCCACACACTGAAACCCTTCCCCACACACTGAAACCCATTCCGCACTCACTGAAACCCTTCCCCATACACTGAAACCCCTTCCCCACACGCTGAAACACCTTCCCCACACACTGTAATCCTTTCCCACACACTGAAACACTTCCCCACACACTGAAACCCATTCCTAACAGACTGAAACCCCTTCCCCACACATTGAAACCCCTTCCCCACACACTGAAGCCCTTCCCCACTCGCTGAAAACCCCTTCCCCACACACTGAAACCCCTTCACCAAACACTGAAACCCTTCCCCACACACTGAAACCCTTCCCCACACACTGAAACTGCTTCACCACATACTGAAATCCCTTCCCCACACACTGAAAACACTTCCGCACACACTGAAAACACTTCCACACACAGTTTAACCCTTCCCCAAACACTGAAACCCCCTCCCCACACACTGAAACCCCTTCCCCACACACTGAATACCCTGCCGCACACAATGAAACATCTTCCGCACACAATGAAACACCTTCCCCACACACTGAAGACCCTACCCCACAAACAGAAACCCCTTCCGCACACAGTGAAACACCTTCCCCGCACACTGAAACACCTTGCCCACACACTGAAACACCTTCTGCACACACTGAAACCCCTCCCGCACACACAGAAACACCTTCCCCACACACTGAAACCCCTTCCCCACACACTGAAACACCTTCCCCACACACTGAAAACACTTCCACACACACTGAAACACCTTCCCCACACACTGAAACCCTTTCCCCACACACTGAAACCCCTTCCGCACACAGTGAATCCCTTCCCCACACTCTGAAACACATCCCCTCACACAGAAACACCTTCCCCACACATTGAAAGCCCTTCCCCTCACACTGAAACACATTCGCCACACACTGAAACACCATCCCCACACACTGAAATCCCTTCCCCACACACTGAAATACCTTCCCCACACAATGCAACACCTTCCCCACACACTGATACCCCTTCCCCAAACACTGAAACCCATCCCCACACACTGAGACACCTTCCCCACATACTGAAACCCCTTCCCCACACACTGAAACAGCTTGCCCACACACTGAAACACCTTCCCCACACACTGAAAACACTTCCGCACACACTGAAAACACTTCCACACACAGTTTAACCCTTCCCCAAACACTGAAACCCCCTCCCCACACACTGAAACCCCTTCCCCACACACTGAATACCCTGCCGCACACAATGAAACATCTTCCGCACACAATGAAACACCTTCCCCACACACTGAATACCCTACCCCACAAACAGAAACCCCTTCCGCACACAGTGAAACACCTTCCCCGCACACTGAAACACCTTGCCCACACACTGAAACACCTTCTGCACACACTGAAACCCCTCCCGCACACACAGAAACACCTTCCCCACACACTGAAACCCCTTCCCCACACACTGAAACCCCTTCCCCACACACTGAAACACCTTCCCCACACACTGAAAACACATCCACACACACTGAAACACCTTCCCCACACACTGAAACCCTTTCCCCACACACTGAAACCCCTTCCGCACACAGTGAATCCCTTCCCCACACTCTGAAACACATCCCCTCACACAGAAACACCTTCCCCACACACTGAAAGCCCTTCCCCTCACACTGAAACACCTTCGCCACACACTGAAACACCATCCCCACACACTGAAATCCCTTCCCCACACACTGAAATACCTTCCCCACACAATGCAACACCTTCCCCACACACTGATACCCCTTCCCCAAACACTGAAACCCATCCCCACACACTGAAACACCTTCCCCACATACTGAAACCCCTTCCCCACACACTGAAACAGCTTGCCCACACACTGAAACACCTTCCCCACACACTGAAACCCTTTCCGCACACACTGAAACACCTTCCCCACACACTAAAACCCTTCCCCACACACTGAAACACCTTGCACACACACTGAAACCCCTTCCGCACACACTGAAACACCTTCCCCACACACTGAAACACCTTCCGCACACACTGAAACCCCTTCCCCACACACTGAAACCCCTTCCCCACACACTGAAACACATCCCCACACACTAAAACCACTTCCCCACACACTGAAACACATCTGCACATACTGAAACACCTTCCCCACACACTGAAACCCATTCCGCACTCAGTGAAACCCTTCCTCACACACTGAAACCCCTTCCCCACACACTGAAACACTTTCCCCACACACTGAAACCCTTCCCCCCACACTGAAACCCTTCCTCACACACTGAAACCCCTTCCCCATACACTGAAACACCTTCCCCACACGCTGAAACACCTTCCCCACACACTGTAATCCTTCCCCACACACTGAAACACTTCCCCACACACTGAAACCCATTCCTAACAGACTGAAACCCCTTCCCCACACATTGAAACCCCTTCCCCACACACTGAAGCCCTTCCCCACACGCTCAAACCCCTTCCCCACACACTGAAACCCCTTCACCACACACTGAAACCCTTCCCCACACACTGAAACCCTTCCCCACACACTGAAACAGCTTCCCCACACACTGAAACCCCTTCCCCACACACTGAAACACCTTCCCCACACACTGAAACCCTTTCCCCACACACTGAAACCCCTTCCCCACACACTGAAACACCTTCCCCACACACTGAAAACACTTCCACACACACTGAAACACCTTCCCCACGCACTGAAACCCTTTCCCCACACACTGAAACCCCTTCCGCACACACTGAAACCCCTTCCGCACACAGTGAATCCCTTCCCCACACACTGAAACACCTTCCCCAAACACTGAAACACATCCCCACACACTGAAACCCCTTCCCCACACACTGAAACACATCCCCAAACACTGACACCCCTTCCCCACACACTGAAACACATCCCCACACACTGAAACACCTTCCCCACACACTGCAACCCCTTCCCCACACACTGAACCACCTTCCGCACACATTGAAACCCTTCCCCGCACACTGAAACCCCTTCTGCACACACTGAAACACCTTCCGCACACACTGAAACACCTTCCCCACACACTGAAACCCCTTCCCCACACACTGATACGCCTTCCCCACAGACTGAAACCCATTCTGCACACACTGAAACACCTTCCCCACACACGGAAACACCATCCGCACACAGTTAAACCCTTCCCCACACACTGAAAAACCCTCCCCACACACTGAAACCCATTCCCCACACACTGAAACCCCTTCCGCACACACTGAAACACCTTCCACACACACTGAAACACCTTCCCCACACACTGAAACCCCTTCCCCACACACTGATACGCCTCCTCCACAGACTGAAACCCCTTCCGCACACACTGAAACACTTTCCCCACACACTGAAACCCCTTCCCCACACACTGAAACCCCTTCCCCACACACTGAAACACCTTCCCCACACACTGAATCCCCTTCCGCACACACAGAAACTCCTTCCCCACACACTGAAACCCCTCCCGCACACACTGAAACACCTTCCCCATACGCTGAAACCCCTTCCCCGCACACTGAAACCACTTCACCGCACACTGAAACACCTTCCCCACAAGCTGAAACCCATTCTGCACTCACTGACAGCCATCCCCATACACTGAAACCCATCGCCACACGCAGAAACCCCTTCGCCACACGCTGAAATCCCTTCCCCACACACTGAAACACATCCCCACACACTGAAACACCTTCCCCACAAGCTGAAACCCATTCTGCACTCACTGAAACCCATCCCACACACTGAAACCCATCCCCACACACTGAAACCTATCCCCACACACTGAAACACCATCCCCACACACTGAAACCCTTCCCCACACACTGAAACACATCCCCACGTATTGAAACACATCCCCACACACTGAAACACCTTCCCCACGCACTGAAACACCTTCCCCACACACTGAAACACATCCCCTCAAACTGAAACACCTTCCCCACACACTGAAACACATTCCGCACACACTGAAATCCATCCCCACACACTGAAACACCTTCCCGCACACTGAAACCCTTCCGCACACACTGAAACCCCTTCCCCAGACACTGAAACACCTTCCCCACACATTGAAACCCCTTCCTTCACACTGAAGCACCTTCCCCACACACTGAAGCACCTTCCCCACACACTGAAACACCATCCTCACACACTGAAACCCCTTCCCCACACACTGAAACCCCTTCCGCACACATTGAAACCCCTTCCCCACACACTGAAGCCCTTCCCCATACGCTGAAACCCCTTCCCCGCACACTGAAACCACTTCACCGCACACTGAAACCCTTCCTCACACACTGAAACCGTTCCCCACACACTGAAACCCCTTCCCCACATACTGAAACCCCTTCCGCACACACTGAAACCCCTTCCACACAAAGTTTAACCCTTCCCCACACACTGAAACCCACTCCCCACACACTGAAACCCCTTCCCCACACACTGAATACACTGCCGCACACAATGAAACAACTTCCCCACACAATGAAGCACCTTCCCCACACACTGAATCCGCTTCCCCACAAACTGAAACCCCTTCCGCACACAATGAAACACCTTCCCCACATACTGAAACACCTTGCCCACAGACTGAAACACCTTCCGCACACACTGAAACCCCTCCCGCACACACTGAAACACCTTCCCCGCACACACTGAAACACCTTCCCCGCACACTGAAACCCATCCCCACACGCAGAAACCCCTTCGCCACACGCTGAAATCCCTTCCCCACACACTGAAACACATCCCCACACACTGAAACACCTTCCCCACACGCTGAAACCCAATCCGCACTCACTGAAATCCATCCCCACACACTGAAACCCATCCCCACATAATGAAACCCATCCCCACACACTGAAACACCATCCCCACACACTGAAACCCTTCCCCACATACTGAAACACATCCCCACACATTGAAACACATCCACACACACTGAAACACCTTCCCCACGCACTGAAACACCTTCCCCACACACTGAAACACATCCCCACAAACTGAAACACCTTCCCCACATACTGAAACACATTCCGCACACACTGAAACCCATCCCCACACACTGAAACCCATCCCCACACACTGAAACACCTTCCCCACACACTGAAACCCTTCCCCACACACTGAAACACAGCCCCACACACAGAAACACCTTCCCCACACATTGAAACCGCTTCCCCACACACAGAAGCACCTTCCCCACACACTGATACGCCTTCCCCACAGACTGAAACCCCTTCTGCACACACTGAAACACCTTCCCCACACACGGAAACACCATCCGCACACAGTAAAACCCTTCCCCACACACTGAAACCCCATCCCCACACACTGAAACCCCTTCCCCACACATTGAAACCCCTTCCCCACACACTGACACCCTTCCTCACACACTGAAACCCTTCCCCGACACTGAAACCCCTTCCCCACATACTGAAACCCCTTCCCAAAACACTGAAAACCCTACCGCACACACTGAAACCCCTTCCACGCAAAGTTTAACCCTTCCCCACACACTGAAACCCACTCCCCACACACTGAAACCCCTTCCCCACACACTGAATACACTGCCGCACACAATGAAACACCTTCCCCACACAATGAAACACCTTCCCCACACACTGAATCCCCTTCCTCACAAACTGAAACACCTTCCACACACACTGAAACCCCTCCCGCACACACTGAAACACCTTCCCCGCACACTGAAACCCCTTCCCCTCACACTGAAACACCTTCCCCACACACTGCAAACACTTCCACACACACTGAAACACCTTCCCCACACACTGAAACCCTTTCCCCACACACTGTAACCCCTTCCGCACACAGCGAATCCCTTCCCCACACACTGAAACACCTTCCCCAAACACTGAAACACATCCCCACACACTGAAACCCCTTCCCCACACACTGAAATACATCCCCACACACTGACACCCCTTCCCCACACACTGAAACACGTCCCCACACACTGAAACACCTTCCCCACACACTGCTACCCCATCCCCACACACTGAAACCCCTTCCCCACACACTGATACGCCTTCCCCACAGACTGCAACCCCTTCTGCACACACTGAAACACCTTCCCCACACACGGAAACACCATCCGCACACAGTAAAACCCTTCCCCACACACTGAAAAACCCTCCCCACACACAGAATATCCTGCCGCACACAATGAAACACCTTTCCCACTCAATGAAACACCTTCCCCACATACTGAAACACCTTGCCCACAGACTGAAACACCTTCCGCACACACTGAAACCCCTCCCGCACACACTGAAACACCTTCCCCGCACACACTGAAAAACCTTCCCCGCACACTGAAACCCATCCCCACACGCAGAAACCCCTTTGCCACACGCTGAAATCCCTTCCCCACACACTGAAACACATCCCCACACACTGAAACACCTTCCCCACATGCTGAAACCCATTTCGCACTCACTGAAACCCATCCCCACACACTGAAACCCATCCCCACATACTGAAACACTATCCCCACATACTGAAACACTATCCCCACACACTGAAACCCTTCCCCACACACTGAAACACATCCCCACACATTGAAACACATCCCCACACACTGAAACACCTTCCCCACGCACTGAAACACCTTCCCCACACACTGAAACACATCCCCACAAACTGAAACACCTTCCCCACACACTGAAACACATTCCGCACACACTGATACCCGTCCCCACACACTGAAACCCATCCCCACACACTGAAACACCTTCCCCACACACTGAAACCCTTCCCAACACACTGAAACACAGCCCCACACACAGAAACACCTTCCCCACACATTGAAACCCCTTCCCCACACACTGAAGCACCTTCCCCATACACTGAAACACCATCCCCACACACTGAAACCCCTTCCCCACACACTGAAACCCCTTCCCCACACATTGAAACCCCTTCCCCACACACTGAAGCCCTTCCCCACACGCTGAAACCCCTTTCCCGCACACAGAAACCACTTCACCGCACACTGAAACCCTTCCTCACACACTGAAACACTTCCCCACACACTGAAACCCCTTCCCCACATACTGAAACCCCTTCCCCACATACTGAAACCCCTTCCCCACACACTGAAAACCCATCCGCACACACTGAAACCCCTTCCACACAAAGTTTAACCCTTCCCCACACACTGAAACCCACTCTCCACACACTGAAACCCCTTCCCCACACACTGAATACACTGCCGCACACAATGAAACACCTTCCCCACACAATGAAACACCTTCCCCACACACTGAATCCCCTTCGCCACAAACTGAAACCCCTTCCGCACGCAATGAAAAACCTTCACCACATACTGAAACACCTTGCCCACAGACTGAAACACCTTCCACACACACTGAAACCCCTCCCGCACACACTGAAACACCTTCCCCGCAAACACTGAAACACCTTCCCCGCACACTGAAACCCCTTCCCCGCACACTGAAACACCTTCCCCACACACTGCAAACACTTCCACACACACTGAAACACCTTCCCCACACACTGAAACCCTTTCCCCACACACTGAAAACCCTTCCCCACACACTGATACGCCTTCCCCACAGACTGAAACCCCTTCTGCACACACTGAAACACCTTCCCCACACACGGAAACACCATCCGCACACAGTAAAACCCTTCCCCACACACTGAAAAACCCTCCCCACACACAGAATATCCTGCCGCACACAATGAAACACCTTTCCCACTCAATGAAACACCATCCCCACATACTGGAACACCTTGCCCACAGACTGAAACACCTTCCGCACACACTGAAACCCCTCCCGCACACACTGAAACACCTTCCCCGCACACTGAAACCCATCCCCACACGCAGAAACCCCTTCGCCACACGCTGAAATCCCTTCCCCACACACTGAAACACATCCCCACACACTGAAACACCTTCCCCACACGCTGAAACCCAATCCGCACTCACTGAAATCCATCCCCACACACTGAAACCCATCCCCACACAATGAAACCCCTCCCGCACACACTAAAACACCTTCCCCGCACACACTGAAACACCTTCCCCGCACACTGAAACCCATCCCCACACGCAGAAACCCCTTCGCCACACGCTGAAATCCCTTCCCCACACACTGAAACACATCCCCACACACTGAAACACCTTCCCCACACGCTGAAACCCAATCCGCACTCACTGAAATCCATCCCCACACACTGAAACCCATCCCCACACAATGAAACCCATCCCCACACACTGAAACACCATCCCCACACACTGAAACCCTTCCCCACACACTGAAACACATCCCCACACATTGAAACACATCCACACACACTGAAACACCTTCCCCACGCACTGAAACACATCCCCACAAACTGAAACACCTTCCCCACATACTGAAACACATTCCGCACACACTGAAACCCATCCCCACACAGTGAAACCCATCCCCACACACTGAAGCACCTTCCCCACACACTGAAACCCTTCCCCACACACTGAAACACAGCCCCACACACAGAAACACCTTCCCCACACATTGAAACCGCTTCCCCACACACAGAAGCACCTTCCCCCCACACTGATACGCCTTCCCCACAGACTGAAACCCCTTCTGCACACACTGAAACACCTTCCCCACACACGGAAACACCATCCGCACACAGTAAAACCCTTCCCCACACACTGAAACCCCATCCCCACACACTGAAACCCCTTCCCCACACATTGAAACCCCTTCCCCACACACTGACACCCTTCCTCACACACTGAAACCCTTCCCCGCACACTGAAACCCCTTCCCCACATACTGAAACCCCTTCCCAAAACACTGAAAACCCTACCGCACACACTGAAACCCCTTCCACGCAAAGTTTAACCCTTCCCCACACACTGAAACCCACTCCCCACACAATGAAACCCCTTCCCCACACACTGAATACACTGCCGCACACAATGAAACACCTTCCCCACACAATGAAACACCTTCCCCACACACTGAATCCCCTTCCTCACAAACTGAAACACCTTCCACACACACTGAAACCCCTCCCGCACACACTGAAAGACCTTCCCCGCACACTGAAACCCCTTCCCCTCACACTGAAACACCTTCCCCACACACTGCAAACACTTCCCCACACACTGCAAACACTTCCACACACACTGAAACACCTTCCCCACACACTGAAACCCTTTCCCCACACACTGTAACCCCTTCCACACACAGCGAATCCCTTCCCCACACACTGAAACACCTTCCCCAAACACTGAAACACATCCCCACACACTGAAACCCCTTCCCCACACACTGAAGCACATCCCCACACACGGACACCCCTTCCCCACACACTGAAACACGTCCCCACACACTGAAACACCTTCCCCACACACTGCTACCCCATCCCCACACACTGAAACCCTTCCCCACACACTGAAACACATCCCCACACATTGAAACACATCCCCACACACTGAAACACCTTCCCCACGCACTGAAACACCTTCCCCACACACTGAAACACATCCCCACAAACTGAAACACCTTCCCCACACACTGAAACACATTCCGCACACACTGATACCCGTCCCCACACACTGAAACCCATCCCCACACACTGAAACACCTTCCCCACACACTGAAACCCTTCCCAACACACTGAAACACAGCCCCACACACAGAAACACCTTCCCCACACATTGAAACCCCTTCCCCACACACTGAAGCACCTTCCCCATACACTGAAACACCATCCCCACACACTGAAACCCCTTCCCCACACACTGAAACCCCTTCCCCACACATTGAAACCCCTTCCCCACACACTGAAGCCCTTCCCCACACGCTGAAACCCCTTTCCCGCACACAGAAACCACTTCACCGCACACTGAAACCCTTCCTCACACACTGAAACACTTCCCCACACACTGAAACCCCTTCCCCACATACTGAAACCCCTTCCCCACACACTGAAAACCCATCCGCACACACTGAAACCCCTTCCACACAAAGTTTAACCCTTCCCCACACACTGAAACCCACTCTCCACACACTGAAACCCCTTCCCCACACACTGAATACACTGCCGCACACAATGAAACACCTTCCCCACACAATGAAACACCTTCCCCACACACTGAATCCCCTTCGCCACAAACTGAAACCCCTTCCGCACGCAATGAAAAACCTTCACCACATACTGAAACACCTTGCCCACAGACTGAAACACCTTCCACACACACTGAAACCCCTCCCGCACACACTGAAACACCTTCCCCGCAAACACTGAAACACCTTCCCCGCACACTGAAACCCCTTCCCCGCACACTGAAACACCTTCCCCACACACTGCAAACACTTCCACACACACTGAAACACCTTCCCCACACACTGAAACCCTTTCCCCACACACTGAAAACCCTTCCCCACACACTGATACGCCTTCCCCACAGACTGAAACCCCTTCTGCACACACTGAAACACCTTCCCCACACACGGAAACACCATCCGCACACAGTAAAACCCTTCCCCACACACTGAAAAACCCTCCCCACACACAGAATATCCTGCCGCACACAATGAAACACCTTTCCCACTCAATGAAACACCATCCCCACATACTGGAACACCTTGCCCACAGACTGAAACACCTTCCGCACACACTGAAACCCCTCCCGCACACACTGAAACACCTTCCCCGCACACTGAAACCCATCCCCACACGCAGAAACCCCTTCGCCACACGCTGAAATCCCTTCCCCACACACTGAAACACATCCCCACACACTGAAACACCTTCCCCACACGCTGAAACCCAATCCGCACTCACTGAAATCCATCCCCACACACTGAAACCCATCCCCACACAATGAAACCCCTCCCGCACACACTAAAACACCTTCCCCACACACACTGAAACACCTTCCCCGCACACTGAAACCCATCCCCACACGCAGAAACCCCTTCGCCACACGCTGAAATCCCTTCCCCACACACTGAAACACATCCCCACACACTGAAACACCTTCCCCACACGCTGAAACCCAATCCGCACTCACTGAAATCCATCCCCACACACTGAAACCCATCCCCACACAATGAAACCCATCCCCACACACTGAAACACCATCCCCACACACTGAAACCCTTCCCCACACACTGAAACACATCCCCACACATTGAAACACATCCACACACACTGAAACACCTTCCCCACGCACTGAAACACCTTCCCCACACACTGAAACACATCCCCACAAACTGAAACACCTTCCCCACATACTGAAACACATTCCGCACACACTGAAACCCATCCCCACACAGTGAAACCCATCCCCACACACTGAAGCACCTTCCCCACACACTGAAACCCTTCCCCACACACTGAAACACAGCCCCACACACAGAAACACCTTCCCCACACATTGAAACCGCTTCCCCACACACAGAAGCACCTTCCCCCCACACTGATACGCCTTCCCCACAGACTGAAACCCCTTCTGCACACACTGAAACACCTTCCCCACACACGGAAACACCATCCGCACACAGTAAAACCCTTCCCCACACACTGAAACCCCATCCCCACACACTGAAACCCCTTCCCCACACATTGAAACCCCTTCCCCACACACTGACACCCTTCCTCACACACTGAAACCCTTCCCCGCACACTGAAACCCCTTCCCCACATACTGAAACCCCTTCCCAAAACACTGAAAACCCTACCGCACACACTGAAACCCCTTCCACGCAAAGTTTAACCCTTCCCCACACACTGAAACCCACTCCCCACACAATGAAACCCCTTCCCCACACACTGAATACACTGCCGCACACAATGAAACACCTTCCCCACACAATGAAACACCTTCCCCACACACTGAATCCCCTTCCTCACAAACTGAAACACCTTCCACACACACTGAAACCCCTCCCGCACACACTGAAAGACCTTCCCCGCACACTGAAACCCCTTCCCCTCACACTGAAACACCTTCCCCACACACTGCAAACACTTCCCCACACACTGCAAACACTTCCACACACACTGAAACACCTTCCCCACACACTGAAACCCTTTCCCCACACACTGTAACCCCTTCCACACACAGCGAATCCCTTCCCCACACACTGAAACACCTTCCCCAAACACTGAAACACATCCCCACACACTGAAACCCCTTCCCCACACACTGAAGCACATCCCCACACACGGACACCCCTTCCCCACACACTGAAACACGTCCCCACACACTGAAACACCTTCCCCACACACTGCTACCCCATCCCCACACACTGAAACCCCTTCCCCACACACTGATACGCCTTCCCCACAGACTGCAACCCCTTCTGCACACACTGAAACACCTTCCCCACACACGGAAACACCATCCGCACACAGTAAAACCCTTCCCCACACACTGAAAAACCCTCCCCACACACAGAATATCCTGCCGCACACAATGAAACACCTTTCCCACTCAATGAAACACCTTCCCCACATACTGAAACACCTTGCCCACAGACTGAAACACCTTCAGCACACACTGAAACCCCTCCCGCACACACTGAAACACCTTCCCCGCACACACTGAAAAACCTTCCCCGCACACTGAAACCCATCCCCACACGCAGAAACCCCTTTGCCACACGCTGAAATCCCTTCCCCACACACTGAAACACATCCCCACACACTGAAACACCTTCCCCACACGCTGAAACCCATTCCGCACTCACTGAAACCCATCCCCACACACTGAAACCCATCCCCACATACTGAAACACTATCCCCACACACTGAAACACTTCCCCACACACTGAAACACATCCCCACACATTGAAACACATCCCCACACACTGAAACACCTTCCCCACGCACTGAAACACCTTCCCCACACACTGAAACACATCCCCACAAACTGAAACACCTTCCCCACACACTGAAACACATTCCGCACACACTGATACCCGTCCCCACACACTGAAACCCATCCCCACACACTGAAACACCTTCCCCACACACTGAAACCCTTCCCAACACACTGAAACACAGCCCCACACACAGAAACACCTTCCCCACACATTGAAACCCCTTCCCCACACGCTGAAGCACCTTCCCCATACACTGAAACACCATCCCCACACACTGAAACCCCTTCCCCACACATTGAAACCCCTTCCCCACACACTGAAGCCCTTCCCCACACGCTGAAACCCCTTCCCCGCACACTGAAACCAATTCACCGCACACTGAAACCCTTCCTCACACACTGAAACACTTCCCCACATACTGAAACCCCTTCCCCACACACTGAAAACCCATCCGCACACACTGAAACCCCTTCCACACAAAGTTTAACCCTTCCCCACACACTGAAACCCACTCCCCACACACTGAAACCCCTTCCCCACACACTGAATACACTGCCGCACACAATGAAACACCTTCCCCACACAATGAAACACCTTCCCCACACACTGAATCCCCTTCGCCACAAACTGAAACCCCTTCCGCACGCAATGAAAAACCTTCACCACATACTGAAACACCTTGCCCACAGACTGAAACACCTTCCACACACACTGAAACCCCTCCCGCACACACTGAAACACCTTCCCCGCACACACTGAAACACCTTCCCCGCACACTGAAACCCCTTCCCCGCACACTGAAACACCTTCCCCACACACTGCAAACACTTCCACACACACTGAAACACCTTCCCCACACACTGAAACCCTTTCCCCACACACTGAAAACCCTTCCCCACACACTGATACGCCTTCCCCACAGACTGAAACCCCTTCTGCACACACTGAAACACCTTCCCCACACACGGAAACACCATCCACACACAGTAAAACCCTTCCCCACACACTGAAAAACCCTCCCCACACACAGAATATCCTGCCGCACACAATGAAACACCTTTCCCACTCAATGAAACACCATCCCCACATACTGAAACACCTTGCCCACAGACTGAAACACCTTCCGCACACACTGAAACCCCTCCCGCACACACTGAAACACCTTCCCCGCACACACTGAAAAACCTTCCCCGCACACTGAAACCCATCCCCACACGCAGAAACCCCTTCGCCACACGCTGCAATCCCTTCCCCACACACTGAAACACATCCCCACACACTGAAACACCTTCCCCACACGCTGAAACCCATTCCGCACTCACTGAAACCCATCCCCACACACTGAAACCCATCCCCACACACTGAAACCCATCCCCACATACTGAAACACCATCCCCACACACTGAAACCCTTCCCCACACACTGAAACACATCCCCACACATTGAAACACATCCCCACACACTGAAACACCTTCCCCACGCACTGAAACACATCCCCACACACTGAAACACATTCCGCACACACTGAAACCCGTTCCCACACACTGAAACCCATCCCCACACACTGAAACACCTTCCCCACACACTGAAACCCTTCCCCACACACTGAAACACAGCCCCACACACAGAAACACCTTCCCCACACATTGAAACCCCATCCCCACCCACTGAAGCACCTTCCCCACACACTAAAGCACCATCCCCACACACTGAAACACCATCCCCACACACTGAAACCCCTTCCCCACACACTGAAACCCCTTCCCCACACATTGAAACCCCTTCCCCACACACTGAAGCCCTTCCCAACACGCTGAAACCCCTTCCCCGCACACTGAAACCACTTCACCGCACACTGAAACCCTTCCTCACACACTGAAACCCTTCCCCACACACTGAAACCCCTTCCCCACACACTGAAACCCACTCCCCACACACTGAAACCCCTTCCCCACACACTGAATACACTGCCGCACACAATGAAACACCTTCCCCACACAATGAAACACCTTCCCCACACACTGAAACACATCCCCACAAACTGAAACACCTTCCCCACACACTGAAACACATTCCGCACACACTGATACCCGTCCCCACACACTGAAACCCATCCCCACACACTGAAACACCTTCCCCACACACTGAAACCCTTCCCAACACACTGAAACACAGCCCCACACACAGAAACACCTTCCCCACACATTGAAACCCCTTCCCCACACACTGAAACACCATCCCCACACACTGAAACCCCTTCCCCACACATTGAAACCCCTTCCCCACACACTGAAGCCCTTCCCCACACGCTGAAACCCCTTCCCCGCACACTGAAACCAATTCACCGCACACTGAAACCCTTCCTCACACACTGAAACACTTCCCCACATACTGAAACCCCTTCCCCACACACTGAAAACCCATCCGCACACACTGAAACGCCTTCCACACAAAGTTTAACCCTTCCTCACACACTGAAACCCACTCCCCACACACTGAAACCCCTTCCCCACACACTGAATACACTGCCGCACACAATGAAACACCTTCCCCACACAATGAAACACCTTCCCCACACACTGAATCCCCTTCGCCACAAACTGAAACCCCTTCCGCACGCAATGAAAAACCTTCACCACATACTGAAACACCTTGCCCACAGACTGAAACACCTTCCACACACACTGAAACCCCTCCCGCACACACTGAAACACCTTCCCCGCACACACTGAAACACCTTCCCCGCACACTGAAACCCCTTCCCCGCACACTGAAACACCTTCCCCACACACTGCAAACACTTCCACACACACTGAAACACCTTCCCCACACACTGAAACCCTTTCCCCACACACTGAAAACCCTTCCCCACACACTGATACGCCTTCCCCACAGACTGAAACCCCTTCTGCACACACTGAAACACCTTCCCCACACACGGAAACACCATCCACACACAGTAAAACCCTTCCCCACACACTGAAAAACCCTCCCCACACACAGAATATCCTGCCGCACACAATGAAACACCTTTCCCACTCAATGAAACACCATCCCCACATACTGAAACACCTTGCCCACAGACTGAAACACCTTCCGCACACACTGAAACCCCTCCCGCACACACTGAAACACCTTCCCCGCACACACTGAAAAACCTTCCCCGCACACTGAAACCCATCCCCTCACGCAGAAACCCCTTCGCCACACGCTGCAATCCCTTCCCCACACACTGAAACACATCCCCACACACTGAAACACCTTCCCCACACGCGGAAACCCATTCCGCACTCACTGAAACCCATCCCCACACACTGAAACCCATCCCCACACACTGAAACCCATCCCCACATACTGAAACACCATCCCCACACACTGAAACCCTTCCCCACACACTGAAACACATCCCCACACATTGAAACACATCCCCACACACTGAAACACCTTCCCCACGCACTGAAACACATCCCCACAAACTGAAACACCTTCCCCACACACTGAAACACATTCCGCACACACTGAAACCCGTTCCCACACACTGAAACCCATCCCCACACACTGAAACACCTTCCCCACACACTGAAACCCTTCCCCACACACTGAAACACAGCCCCACACACAGAAACACCTTCCCCACACATTGAAACCCCATCCCCACCCACTGAAGCACCTTCCCCACACACTGAAGCACCATCCCCACACACTGAAACACCATCCCCACACACTGAAACCCCTTCCCCACACACTGAAACCCCTTCCCCACACATTGAAACCCCTTCCCCACACACTGAAGCCCTTCCCAACACGCTGAAACCCCTTCCCCGCACACTGAAACCACTTCACCGCACACTGAAACCCTTCCTCACACACTGAAACCCTTCCCCACACACTGAAACCCCTTCCCCACACACTGAAACCCACTCCCCACACACTGAAACCCCTTCCCCACACACTGAATACACTGCCGCACACAATGAAACACCTTCCCCACACAATGAAACACCTTCCCCACACACTGAATCCCCTTCCCCACAAACTGAAACCCCTTCCGCACGCAATGAAACACCTTCACCACATACTGAAACACCTTGCCCACAGACTGAAACACCTTCCACACACACTGAAACCCCTCCCGCACACACTGAAACACCTTCCCCGCACACACTGAAACCCCTTCCCCGCACACTGAAACCCCTTCCCCGCACACTGAAACACCTTCCCCACACACTGCAAACACTTCCACACACACTGAAACACCTTCCCCACACACTGAAACCCTTTCCCCACACACTGTAACCCCTTCTGCACACAGCGAATCCCTTCCCCACACACTGAAACACCTTCCCCAAACACTGAAACACATCCCCACTCACTGAAACCCCTTCCCCACACACTGAAACACATCCCCACACACTGACACCCCTTCCCCACACACTGAAACACATCCCCACACACTGAAACACCTTCCCCACACACTGCTACCCCATCCCCACACACTGAAACCCCTTCCCCACACACTGATACGCCTTCCCCACAGACTGAAACCCCTTCTGCACACACTGAAAC
Organism: Heterodontus francisci; assembly: GCF_036365525.1. Taxonomy (NCBI): domain Eukaryota; kingdom Metazoa; phylum Chordata; class Chondrichthyes; order Heterodontiformes; family Heterodontidae; genus Heterodontus; species Heterodontus francisci. The sequence goes on along the minus strand of NW_027142154.1, from coordinate 294,759 downwards.
ACCTTCCCCAAACACGGAAACACCATCCGCACACAGTAAAACCCTTCCCCACACAATGAAAAACCCTCCCCACACACAGAATATCCTGCCGCACACAATGAAACACCTTTCCCACTCAATGAAACACCTTCCCCACACACTGAATCCCCTTCCCCACAAACTGAAACCCCTTCCGCACACAATGAAACAACTTCCCCACACACTTAAACCCCTTCCCCACACACTGAAACACCTTCCGCACACACTGAAGCCCCTTCCACACACACTGAAACACCTTCCCCACAAACTGAAACCCCTTCTCCACAGACTGAAACCCCTTCCCCACACACTGCAAACACTACCACACACACTGAAACACCTTCCCCACACACTGAAACCCATCCCCACACACTGAAACCCCTTCCGCACACAGTGAAACCCTTCCCCTCACACTGAAACCCCTTCCCCAAACACTGAAACACATCCCCACACACTGACACCAGTTCCCCACACACTGAAACACCTTCCCCACACACTGAAACCCCTTCTGCACAAATGTGAAACCCTTCCCCACACACTGAAACCCCTATCCCACACACTAAAATACATCCCCACACACTGAAACCCCTTCCACACACTGAAATCCCTTCCCCACACACTGAAACACCTTCCCCACACACTGAAACTCATTCCCCACACCCTGAAACCCCTTCTGCACACACTGAAACACCTTCCGCACACACTGAAACACCTTCCCCACACACGGAAACCCTTCCCCACACACTGAAACACATCCCCACACACTGAAACACATCCCCACACTTTGAAACACCTTCCCCACGCACTGAAACACCTTCCCCACACACTGAAACGCATCCCCACAAACTGAAACACCTTCCCCACTCACTGAAACACATTCCGCACACACTGTAACCCATCCCCACACACTGAAACCCATCCCCACACACTGAAACACCTTCCCCATACACTGAAACCCTTCCCCACACACTGAAACACAGCCCCACACACTGACACCCCTTCCCCACACACTGAAACCCCTTCCCCACACATGGAAAACCCTTCCCCACACACTGAAGCCCTTCCCCATACGCTGAAACCCCTTCCTCGCACACTGAAACCACTTCAGGGCACACTGAAACCCTTCCTCACACACTGAAACCGTTCCCCACACACTGAAACCCCTTCCCCACATACTGAAACCCCTTCCCCACACACTGAAAACCCTTCTGCACACACTGAAACCCCTTCCACACAAAGTTTAACCTTTCCCCACACACTGAAACCCACTCCCCACACACTGAAACCCCTTCCCCACACACTGAATACACTGCCGCACACAATGAAACACCTTCCCCACACAATGAAACACCTTCTCCACACACTGAATCCCCTTCCCCACAAACTGAAACCACTTCCGCACACAATGAAACACCTTCCCCACATACTGAAACACCTTGCCCACAGACTGAAACACCTTCCGCACACACTGAAACCCCTCCCGCACACACTGAAACACCTTCCCCGCACACACTGAAACACCTTCCCCGCACACTGAAACCCATCCCCACACGCAGAAACCCCTTTGCCACACGCTGAAATACCTTCCCCACAAACTGAAACACATCCCCACACACTGAAACACCTTCCCCACACGCTGAAACCCATTCTGCACTCACTGAAACCCATCCCCACACACTGAAACCCATCCCCACACACTGAAACACCATCCCCACACACTGAAACCCTTCCCCACACACTGAAACACATCCCCACACATTAAAACACATCCCCACACACTGAAACACCTTCCCCACGCACTGAAACACCTTCCCCACACACTGAAACACATCCCCACAAACTGAAACACCTTCCCCACACACTGAAACACATTCCGCGCACACTGAAACCCATCCGCACACACTGAAACCCATCCCTCACACACTGAAACACCTTCCCCGCACACACTGAAACACCTTCCCCGCACACTGAAACCCATCCCCACACGCAGAAACCCCTTTGCCACATGCTGAAACCCATTCTGCACTCACTGAAACCCATCCCCACACACTGAAACCCATCCCCACACATTGAAACCCATTCCCCACACACTGAAACACCATCCCCACACACTGAAACCCTTCCCCACACACTGAAACACATCCCCACACATTGAAACACATCCCCACACACTGAAACACCTTCCCCACGCACTGAAACACCTTCCCCACACACTGAAAAACATCCCCACAAACTGAAACACCTTCCCCACACACTGAAACACATTCCGCACTCACTGAAACCCATCCCCACACACTGAAACCCATCCCCACACACTGAAACACCTTCCCCACACACTGAAACCCTTCCCCACACACTGAAACACAGCCCCACACACAGAAACACCTTCCCCACACATTGAAAGCCCTTCCCCACACACTGAAGCACCTTCCCCACACACTGAAACACAATCCCCACACACTGAAACTCCTTCCCCACACACTGAAACCCCTTCCCCACACACTGAAACCCCTTCCCCACACATTGAAACCCCTTTCCCACACACTGAAGCCCTTCCCCATACGCTGAAACCCCTTCCCCGCACACTGAAACCACTTCACCGCACACTGAAACCCCTTCCGCACGCAATGAAACACCTTCCCCACATACTGAAACACCTTGCCCACAGACTGAAACACCTTCCGCATACACTGAACCCCCTCCCGCACACACTGAAACACCTGCCCCGCACACACTGAAACACCTTCCCCGCACACTGAAACCCCTTCCCCGCACACTGAAACACCATCCCCACACACTGCAAACACTTCCACACACACTGAAACACCTTCCCCACACACTGAAACCCTTTCCCCACACACTGAAACCCCTTCTGCACACAGTGAATCCCTTCCCCACACACTGAAACACCTTCCCCAAACACTGAAACACATCCCCACACACTGAAACCCCTTCCCCACACACTGTAACACATCCCCACACACTGACACCCCTTCCCCACACACTGAAACACATCCCCACAAACTGAAACACCTTCCCCACACACTGCTACCCCATCCCCACACACTGAAACCCCTTCCCCACACACTGATACGCCTTCCCCACAGACTGAAACCCCTTCTGCACACACTGAAACACCTTCCCCACACACGGAAACACCATCCGCACACAGTAAAACCCTTCCCCACACACAGAATATCCTGCCGCACACAATGAAACACCTTTCCCACTCAATGAAACACCTTCCCCACACACTGAATCCCCTTCCCCACACACTGAAACACCTTCCGCACACACTGAAACCCCTTCCGCACACACGGAAACACCTTCCCCACAAAATGAAACCCCTTCTCCACAGACTGAAACCCCTTCCCCACACACTGAAAACACTTCCACACACACTGAAACACCTTCCCCACACACTGAAACCCATCCCCAAACACTGAAACCCCTTCCGCACACAGTGAAACCCTTCCCCTCACACTGAAACCCCTTCCCCAAACACTGAAACACATCCCCACACACTGACCCCCCTTCCCCACACACCGAAACACATCCCCACACACTGAAACACCTTCCCCACACACTGAAACCCCTTCTGCACAAATGTGAAACCCTTCCCCACACACTGAAACCCCTATCCCACACACTGAAATACATCCCCACACATTGAAACCCCTTCCACACACTGAAATCCTTTCCCCACACACTGAAACACCTTCCCCACACACTGAAACCCTTTCCCCACACACTGATACGCCTTATCCACAGACTGAAACCCCTTCTGCACACACTGAAACACCTTCCCCACACACTGCAACCCCTTCCCCACACGCTGAAACCCCTACCCCACTCAGTTAATCCCTTCCCCACACACTGAAACAATTACCCCACACACTGAAACCCCTTACCCACACACTGAAACACATCCCCACACACTGAAACGCCTTCCCCACACACTGAATCCCCTTCAGCACACACTGAAACCCCTTCCCCACACACTGAAACACCATCCCCACACACTGAAACCCATCACCATACACTGAAACACATCCCCACACGCAGAAACCCCTTCGCCACACACTGAAAGCCCTTCCCCACACACTGAAACACATCCCCACACATTGAAACACATCCCCACACACTGAAACACCTTCCCCACGCACTGAAACACCTTCCCCACACACTGAAACACATTCCGCACTCACTGAAACCCATCCCCACACACTGAAACCCATCCCCACACACTGAAACACCTTCCCCACACACTGAAACCCTTCCCCACACACTGAAACACAGCCCCACACACAGAAACACCTTCCCCACACATTGAAAGCCCTTCCCCACACACTGAAGCACCTTCCCCACACACTGAAACACAATCCCCACACACTGAAACTCCTTCCCCACACACTGAAACCCCTTCCCCACACACTGAAACCCCTTCCCCACACATTGAAACCCCTTTCCCACACAGTGAAGCCCTTCCCCATACGCTGAAACCCCTTCCCCGCACACTGAAACCACTTCACCGCACACTGAAACCCCTTCCGCACGCAATGAAACACCTTCCCCACATACTGAAACACCTTGCCCACAGACTGAAACACCTTCCGCATACACTGAACCCCCTCCCGCACACACTGAAACACCTGCCCCGCACACACTGAAACACCTTCCCCGCACACTGAAACCCCTTCCCCGCACACTGAAACACCATCCCCACACACTGCAAACACTTCCACACACACTGAAACACCTTCCCCACACACTGAAACCCTTTCCCCACACACTGAAACCCCTTCTGCACACAGTGAATCCCTTCCCCACACACTGAAACACCTTCCCCAAACACTGAAACACATCCCCACACACTGAAACCCCTTCCCCACACACTGTAACACATCCCCACACACTGACACCCCTTCCCCACACACTGAAACACATCCCCACAAACTGAAACACCTTCCCCACACACTGCTACCCCATCCCCACACACTGAAACCCCTTCCCCACACACTGATACGCCTTCCCCACAGACTGAAACCCCTTCTGCACACACTGAAACACCTTCCCCACACACGGAAACACCATCCGCACACAGTAAAACCCTTCCCCACACACTGAAAAACCCGCCCCACACACAGAATATCCTGCCGCACACAATGAAACACCTTTCCCACTCAATGAAACACCTTCCCCACACACTGAATCCCCTTCCCCACACACTGAAACACCTTCCGCACACACTGAAACCCCTTCCGCACACACGGAAACACCTTCCCCACAAAATGAAACCCCTTCTCCACAGACTGAAACCCCTTCCCCACACACTGAAAACACTTCCACACACACTGAAACACCTTCCCCACACACTGAAACCCATCCCCAAACACTGAAACCCCTTCCGCACACAGTGAAACCCTTCCCCTCACACTGAAACCCCTTCCCCAAACACTGAAACACATCCCCACACACTGACCCCCCTTCCCCACACACCGAAACACATCCCCACACACTGAAACACCTTCCCCACACACTGAAACCCCTTCTGCACAAATGTGAAACCCTTCCCCACACACTGAAACCCCTATCCCACACACTGAAATACATCCCCACACATTGAAACCCCTTCCACACACTGAAATCCTTTCCCCACACACTGAAACACCTTCCCCACACACTGAAACCCTTTCCCCACACACTGATACGCCTTATCCACAGACTGAAACCCCTTCTGCACACACTGAAACACCTTCCCCACACACTGCAACCCCTTCCCCACACGCTGAAACCCCTACCCCACTCAGTTAATCCCTTCCCCACACACTGAAACAATTACCCCACACACTGAAACCCCTTACCCACACACTGAAACACATCCCCACACACTGAAACGCCTTCCCCACACACTGAATCCCCTTCAGCACACACTGAAACCCCTTCCCCACACACTGAAACACCATCCCCACACACTGAAACCCATCACCATACACTGAAACACATCCCCACACGCAGAAACCCCTTCGCCACACACTGAAAGCCCTTCCCCACACACTGAAACACATCCCCACACATTGAAACACATCCCCACACACTGAAACACCTTCCCCACGCACTGAAACACCTTCCCCACACACTGAAACACATCCCCACAAACTGGAACAACTTCCCCGCACACTGAAACCCTTCCCCACACACTGAAACACAGCCCCACACACAGAAACACCTTCCCCACACACAGAAACCCCTTCCCCACACACTGAAGCACCTTCCCCACACACTGAAACACCATCCCCACACACTGAAACCCCTTCCCCACACACTGAAACCCCTTCCCCACACATTGAAACCCCTTCCCCACACACTGAAGCCCTTCCCCACACGCTGAAACCCCGTCCCCGCACACTGAAACCCTTCCTCGCACACTGAAACCCTTCCCCACACACTGAAACCCCTTCCCCACATACTGAAACCCCTTCCCCACACACTGAAAACCCTCCGCACACACTGAAACCCCTTCCACACAAGGTTTAACCCTTCCCCACACACTGAAACCCACTCCCCACACACTGAAACCCCTTCCCCACACACTGAATACACTGCCGCACACAATGAAACACCTTCCCCACACACTGAATCCCCTTCCCCACAAACTGAAACCCCTTCCGCACACAATGAAACACCTTCCCCACATACTGAAACACCTTGCCCACAGACTGAAACACCTTCCGCACACACTGAAACCCCTCCCGCACACACTGAAACACCTTCCCCGCACACACTGAAACACCTTCCCCGCACATTGAAACCCCTTCACCGCGCACTGAAACACCTTCCCCACACACTGCAAACACTTCCACACATACTGAAACACCTTCCCCACACACTGAAACCCTTTCCCCACCCACTGAAACCCCTTCCGCACACAGCGAATCCCTTCCCCACAAGCTGAAACACCTTCCCCAAACACTGAAACACATCCCCACACACTGAGACCCCTTCCCCACACACTGAAACACATCCCCACACACTGAAACACTTTCCCAACACACTGCAACCGCATCCCCACACACTGAAACCCCTTCCGCACACAGTGAAACCCTTCCCCACACACTGAAACCCCTTCCCCACACACTGAAATCCCTTCCCCACATACGGAAACACCTTCCCCACACACTGAAACCCATTCCCCACAAACTGAAACCCCTTCCGCACACACTGAAACCCCTTCCGCACACACTGAAACACCTTCCCCAAACACTGAAACCTCTTCCCCACACACTGATACGTCTTCCCCACAGACTGAAACCCCTTCTGCACACACTGAAACACCTTCCCCACACACAGAAACACCTTCCGTACACAGTTAAATCATTCCCCACACACTGAAAAGCCCTCCCCACAAACTGAAACACCTTCCCCACACACTGAATACCCTGCCGCACACAATGAAACACCTTCCCCACACAATGAAACACCTTCCCCACACAGTGAAACCCCTTCCCCACACAATGAAACCCCTTCCGCACACAATGAAACCCCTTCCGCACACAATGAAACACCTTCCCCACACACTGAAACCCCATGTCCACACACTGAAACACCTTCCGCACACACTGAAACCCCTTCTGCAGACACTGAAACACCTTCCCGACACAGTGAATCCCTTCCCCACACACTGATACCCCTTCCCCACACACTGAAACACAGCCCCACACACTGAAACCACTTCCCCACACACTGAAACACATCCCCACACACTGAAACCCCTTCCCCACACACTGAAACCCCTTCCGCACTCAGTGAAACCCTACCCCACAAAGTGAATCCCCTTCCCCACACACTGAAATACATTCCCCACACACTGAAACCCTTCCCCACACACTGACACCCATTCCGCACTCACTGAAACCCTTCCCCACACACTGAAACCCCTTCCCCACACGCTGAAACCCCGTCCCCACACGCTGTTAGCTTTCCCCACACATTGAAACCACTTCCCCACACACTGAAACCCATCCCCACACACTGAAACCCCTTCCCCAAACACTGAAACCCATTCCCCACACACTGAAACCCATTCCCCACACACTGAAACCCTTCCCCACACACTGAAACCCTTCCCCACATACTGAAACCCCTTCCCCACATACTGAAACCCCTTCCCCACACACTGAAAACCCTTCCGCACACACTGAAACCCCTTCCGCACACAGATTAACCCTTCCCCACACACTGAAACCCGCTCCCCACACACTGAAACCCCTTCCCCACACACAGAATATCCTGCCACACACAATGAAACACCTTCCCCACACACTGAAACCCCTTCCCCACACACTGAAACGCCTTCCGCACACACTGAAACCCCTTCCGCACACTCTGAAGCACCTTCCCCACAAATTGAAACACCTTCTCCACACACTGAAACCCCTTTCCCACACACTGAAAACACTTCCACACACACTGAAACACCTTCCCCACACACTGAAACCCTTTCCCCACACACTGAAACTCCTTCCGCACACAGTGAAACCCTTCCACACGCACTGAAACCCGTTCCCCAAACACTGAAACACATCCCCACACACTGAAACACATCCCCGCACAATGAAACACCTTCTACACACACTGAAACACCTTCCCCACACACTGAAACCCCTTCTGCACAAATGTGAAACCCTTTCCCCACACACTGAAACTCCTTCCGCACACAGTGAAACCCTTCCACACGCACTGAAACCCGTTCCCCAAACACTGAAACACATCCCCACACACTGAAACACATCCCCGCACAATGAAACACCTTCCCCACACACTGAAACACATCCCCACACACTGAAACCCCTTCCCCACACACTGAAACCCCTTCGCCACACACTGAAACACCATCCCCACACACTGAAACCCCTTCCCCACACACTGAAACCCCTTCGCCACTCACTGAAACACCTTCCCCACACACTGAAACCCCATCCGCACACACTGAAACCCCTTCCACAGACACTGAAACACCTTCCCCACACACTGAACCCCCTTCCCCACACACTGATACGCCTTCCCCACAGACTGAAACCCCTACCCCACACACTGAAACCCCTTCCCCACACACTGAAACACATCCCCACACACTGAAACGCCTTCCCCACACACTGAATCCCCTTCCCCACACACTGAAACCCCTTCCCCCCACTCTGAAACCCTTACCCACACTCTGAAACACCTTCCCCACAGACTGAAACATCTTCCCCACACACTGAAACCCTTCCCCACACTCTGAAAACCCTTCCCCACACACTGAAACACCTTCCCCACACACTGACACCCAAACAAAAGAGACTGCGTGAGAGACTGCGAGAGAGAATGCAAGAGAGACTCCGAGGGAGACACCGAGGGAGACAGCGAGATGAGCCAGCGAGAGAGACTGCGAGAGAGACTGCGAGGGAAACAGCGAGGGAGACAACGAGGGAGACAGCGAGAGAGATTGCGAGAGAGACTGCGAGAGTGACTGCGATGGAGACTGTGAGAGGGACAGCGAGGGAGACAGCGAGAAAGACTGCGAGAGAGACAGCGAGAGACTGCGAGGGAGACAGAGAGGGAGACCGCAAGAGAGTGTGCGAGAGAGACTGCGAGAGAGACTGCGAGAGAGTCTGCGAGACAGTCAGCGAGAGAGTCTGCGAGAGAGACTGAGAAAGAGACGCTGAGAGAGACAGCGAGAGAGACTGTGAGAGAGACAGCTAGAGAGAAAGCGAGGGAGACACCGAGAGAGACTGCGTGACAGACTGTGAGAGAGACAGCGAGAGACTGCGAGGGAGACAGTGAGGGAGACTGCGTGAGAGACAGCGAGAGAGACAGCGAGAGAGACAGCGATGAAGACAGCGAGGGTGACAGCGAGGGAGACAGCGAGGGAGACAGCGAGGGAGACAGCGAGGGAGACAGCTAGAGAGACTGCGATGGAGACATCGAGAGGGACTGCCAGAGAGACATTGTTAGAGATTGCGAGAGAGACTGCGAGAGAGAATGCGAGAGAGAATGCGAGAGAGACTGCGAGAGAGACAGCGAGGGAGACAGCGAGGGAGACAGCGAGGGAGACTGTGTGAGAGACTGCGAGAGAGAATGCGAGAGAGACAGCGAGGGAGACAGCGAGGGAGACAGCGGGAGAGACAGCTAGAGAGAATGCGATGGAGACATCGAGAGGGAATGCCAGAGAGACATTGAGAGAGACTGCGAGAGAGATTGCGAGAGAGAATGCGAGAGAGATTGCGAGAGAGAATGCGAGAGAGAATGCGAGAGAGACTGCGAGAGAGACAGAGAGAGACAGTGAGGGAGACAGCGCGGGAGACAGCGAGGGAGACAGCGAGAGAGACTGCGAGAGAGACGGCGAGTGAGACTGCGAGAGAGGCTGCGAGAGAGATGGTGAGAGAGACAGCGAGAGAGACGGCGAGGGAGACTGTGAGAGAGGCTGCGAAAGAGACGGTGAGAGAGACTGTGAGAGAGGCTGCGAGAGAGAGATCGAGGAAGACAGCGATAGAAACAACGAGAGAGTGCGAGAGAGACTGCGAGGGAGTCTGAGAGAGAGACAGCGAGAGAGACAGCGAGAGAGACAGCGAGATAGTCTGCAAGATAGACAGCGAGAGAGACAGCGAGTGAGTCTGCGAGAGAGACAGCGACAGAGTCTGCGAAAGAGACTGCGAGGGAGACAGCGAGGGAGACAGCGAGGGAGACAGCGAGAGAGACTGTGAGGGAGACAGACAGAGAGACTGTGAGGGAGACAGCGAGAGAGACTGCGAGGGAGACAGCGAGAGAGACAGCGAGAGAGACTGCGAGAGGGACTGCGAAAGAGACTGCGAGAGAGACAGCGAGAGAGACAGCGAAGGAGGCAGCATGTGAGACTGCGAGAGAGACTGCGAGGGATACTGCGAGGGAGACTGCGAAGGAGGCAGCGAGAGAGACAGCGAGAGAGAGTGTTTGAGAGACTGCGAGAGAGAATGCGAGAGAGAATGCGAGAGAGACTGCGAGAGAGACAGAGAGAGACAGTGAGGGAGACAGCGCGGGAGACAGCGAGGGAGACAGCGAGAGAGACGGCGAGTGAGGCTGCGAGAGAGATGGTGAGAGAGACAGCGAGAGAGACGGCGAGGGAGACTGTGAGAGAGGCTGCGAAAGAGACGGTGAGAGAGACTGTGAGAGAGGCTGCGAGAGAGAGATCGAGGAAGACAGCGATAGAAACAACGAGAGAGTGCGAGAGAGACTGCGAGGGAGTCTGAGAGAGAGACAGCGAGAGAGACAGCGAGAGAGACAGCGAGATAGTCTGCAAGATAGACAGCGAGAGAGACAGCGAGTGAGTCTGCGAGAGAGACAGCGACAGAGTCTGCGAAAGAGACTGCGAGGGAGACTGCGAGGGAGACAGCGAGGGAGACAGCGAGAGAGACAGCGAGAGAGACTGTGAGGGAGACAGACAGAGAGACTGTGAGGGAGACAGCGAGAGAGACTGCGAGGGAGACAGCGAGAGAGACAGCGAGGGAGACAGCGAGGGAGACAGCGAAGCAGATTGCGAGAGAGACTGCGAAAGAGACTGCGAGGGAGACATGGAGAGAGAATGCGAGAGAGACAGTGAGGGAGACAGCGAGGGAGACAGCGAGGAAGACAGTGAGAGAGACAGCGAGAGAGACAGCGAGGGAGACAGTGAGGGAGACAGCGAGAGAGACTGCGAGCGAGACATCGAATGGGACTGCAAGAGAGACAACAAAAGAGACTGCGAGGGAGACTGCGAGAGAGACTGCGAGTGAGACTGTGAGAGAGGCTGCGAAAGAGACGGTGAGAGAGACTGCGAGAGAGGCTGCGAGTGAGACATCGAGGGAGACAGCGAAAGAAACAACGAGAGAGTCTGCGAGAGAGACTGCGAGGGAGACAGCGAGAGAGTCTGCAAGATAGACAGCGAGAGAGACAGCGAGTGAGTCTGCGAGAGAGACAGTGAGAGAGACTGCGAGGGAGACAGCGAGAGAGACAGCGAGAGAGACTGCGAGAGAGACTGTGAGGGAGACAGACAGAGAGACTGTGAGGGAGACAGACAGAGAGACTGCGAGGGAGACAGCGAGAGAGACTGCGAGAGAGACTGCGAGAGGGACTGCGAGAGAGACAGCGAGGGTTACAGCGAGGGAGACAGCGAGGGAGACAGCGAGGGAGACTGTGAGAGAGACTGCGAGAGAGAATGCGAGAGAGACTGCGAGGGAAACAGCGACAGAGACATCGAGGGAGACAGCGAGGGTGACAGCGAGGGAGACAGCGAGAGAGACAGCTAGAGAGACAGCGATGGAGACATCGAGAGGGACTGCCAGAGAGACATTGAGAGAGACTGCGAGAGAGACTGTGAGAGAGACTGCGAGAGAGAATGCGAGAGAGAATGCGAGAGAGACTGCGAGGGAGACAGCGAGGGAGACAGCGAGGGAGACAGCGAGGGAGACAGCGAGAGAGGCTGCGAGAGAGATGGTGAGAGAGACAGCGAGAGAGACGGCGAGTGAGACTGTGAGAGAGGCTGCGAAAGAGACGGTGAGAGAGACTGCGAGAGAGGCTGCGAGAGAGACATCGAGGGAGACAGCGAAAGAAACAACGAGAGAGACTAGAGAAAGAGATTGCGAGGGAGACAGTGAGACAGACAGCGAGCGAGTCTGCGAGAGAGACAGCGACAGAGTCTGCGAGAGAGACAGTGAGAGAGACTGCGAGGGAGACAGCGAGAGAGACAGCGAGAGAGACAGCGAGAGAGACAGCTAGAGAGACTGCGAGAGAGACTGTGAGGGAGACAGACAGAGAGACTGTGAGGGAGACAGCGAGAGAGACAGCGAGAGAGACTGCGAGAGGGACTGCGAGAGAGACTGCGAGAGAGACAGCGAAGGAGGCAGCATGTGAGACTGCGAGAGAGACTGCGAGGGATACTGCGAGGGAGACTGCGAAGGAGACAGCGAGAGAGACAGCGAGAGAGAGTGTTTGAGAGACTGCGAGAGAGACAGCAAGGGAGACAGCGAAGGATACAGTGAAGGAGACAGCGAGAGAGACAGCGAGAGAGACAGCGAGGCAGGCAGCGTGTGAGAATGCGAGAGAGACTGCGAGGGAGACAGCGAGGGAGACAGCGAGGGAGACAGCGAAGCAGATTGTGAGAGAGACTGCGAAAGAGACTGCGAGGGAGACATGGAGAGAGAATGCGAGAGAGACAGTGAGGGAGACAGCGAGGGAGACAGCGAGGAAGACAGTGAGAGAGACAGCGAGAGAGACAGCGAGAGAGACAGCGAGGGAGATTGCGAGAGAGACTGTGAAAGAGACTGCGAAAGAGACAGCGAGGGAGACATGGAGAGAGAATGCGAGAGAGAATGCGAGAGAGACAGCGACAGAGTCTGCGAGAGAGACAGTGAGAGAGACTGCGAGGGAGACAGCGAGAGAGACTGCGAGAGAGACTGTGAGGGAGACAGACAGAGAGACTGTGAGGGAGACAGCGAGAGAGACTGAGAGGGAGACAGCGAGAGAGACAGCGAGAGAGACTGCGAAAGGGACTGCGAGAGAGACTGCGAGAGAGACAGCGAGAGAGACAGCGAAGGAGGCAGCATGTGAGACTGCGAGAGAGACTGCGAGGGATACTGCGAGGGAGACTGCGAAGGAGACAGCGAAGGATACAGTGAAGGAGACAGCAAGAGAGACTGCGAGAGAGACAGCGAGTGAGATTGTGAGAGAGGCTGCGAAAGAGACGGTGAGAGAGACTGCGAGAGAGACTGCGAGGGAGACAGCAAGAGAGACAGCGAGAGAGACTGTGAAAGAGACGGTGAGAGAGACTGCGAGAGAGGCTGCGAGTGAGAGTGTTTGAGAGACTGCGAGAGAGACAGCAAGGGAGACAGCGAAGGATACAGTGAAGGAGACAGCAAGAGAGACTGCGAGAGAGACAGCGAGTGAGATTGTGAGAGAGGCTGCGAAAGAGACGGTGAGAGAGGCTGCGAAAGAGACGGTGAGAGAGACTGCGAGAGAGACTGCGAGGGAGACAGCAAGAGAGACAGCGAGAGAGACTGTGAAAGAGACGGTGAGAGAGACTGCGAGAGAGGCTGCGAGTGAGACTGTGAGAGAGGCTGCGAAAGAGACGGTGAGAGAGACTGCGAGAGAGGCTGCGAGAGAGACATCGAGGGAGACAGCGAAAGAAACAACGAGAGAGACTGAGAGAGAGACAGAGAGAGAGACAGAGAGAGAGACAGCGAGAGAGACAGCGAGAGAGACAGCGAGAGAGACAGCGAGAGAGTCTGCAAGATAGACAGCGAGAGAGACAGCGAGAGAGACAGCGACAGAGTCTGCGTGAGAGACAGTGAGAGAGACTGCGAGGGAGACAGCGAGAGAGACAACGAGAGAGACAGCGAGAGAGACTGCGAGAGAGACTGTGAGGGAGACAGACAGAGAGACTGTGAGGGAGACAGCGAGAGAGACTGCGAGGGAGACAGCGAGAGAGACAGCGAGAGAGACAGCGAGAGAGACTGCGAGAGAGACTGCGAGAGGGACTGCGAGAGAGACTGCGAGAGAGACAGCGAGAGAGACAGCGAAGGAGGCAGCATGTGAGACTGCGAGAGAGACTGCGAGGGATACTGCGAGGGAGACAGCGAAGGAGACAGCGAGAGAGACAGCGAGAGTGAGTGTTTGAGAGACTGCGAGAGAGACAGCAAGGGAGACAGCGAAGGATACAGTGAAGGAGACAGCGAGAGAGACTGCGAGAGAGACAGCGAGTGAGATTGTGAGAGAGGCTGCGAAAGAGACGGTGAGAGAGACTGCGAGAGAGACTGCGAGAGAGACTGCGAGGGAGACAGCAAGAGAGACAGCGAGAGAGACTGCGGGAGAGACTGCGGGAGAGACTGCGAGAGAGACTGCGGGAGAGACTGCGGGAGAGACTGCGAGAGAGACAGCGAGGCAGGCAGCGTGTGAGACTGCGAGTCAGACTGTGAGGGAGACAGCGAGAGAGACAGCGAAGGAGATTGCGAGAGAGACTGCGAGAGAGACTGCGAGAGAGACAGCGAGGGAGACAGCGAGGGAGACAGCGAGAGAGACAGCGAGAGAGACAGCGAGAGAGACAGCGAGGGAGACAGAGAGGGAGACAGCGAGAGAGACTGCGAAAGAGACTGCGAAAGAGACTGCGAAAGAGACTGCGAAAGAGACTGCGAAAGAGACTGGGAGGGAGACATGGAGAGAGAATGCGAGAGAGACAGCGAGGGAGACAGCGAGGGAGACAGCGAGGGAGAAAGCGAGAGAGACTGCGAGCGAGACATCGAGAGGGACTGCGAGAGAGACAACAAAAGAGACTGTGAGAGAGACTGCGAGAGAGAATGCGAGAGAGACTGCGAGAGAGACACCGAGGGAGACAGCGAGAGAGACAGCGAGAGAGACAGCGAGAGAGACAGCGAGGCAGGCAGCGTGTGAGACTGCGAGAGAGACTGCGAGGGAGACAGCGAGGGAGACAGCGAAGCAGATTGCGAGAGAGACTGCGAAAGAGACTGCGAGGGAGACAGCGAGGGAGACAGCGAGGGAGACAGCGAGGGAGACAGCGAGAGAGACAGCGAGAGAGACAGCGAGAGAGACAGCGAGAGAGACAGCGAGGGAGACAGTGAGGGAGACAGCGAGAGAGACTGCGAGCGAGACATCGAGTGGGACTGCGAGAGAGACAACAAAAGAGACTGCGAGAGAGACTGCGAGAGAAAATGCGAGAGAGACTGCGAGGGAGACACCGAGGGAGACAGTGAGAGAGACAACGAGGGAGACAGCGAGAGAGACTGTGAAAGAGACTGCGAGAGAGACTGCGATGGAGACTGTGGGAGAGACAGCGAGAGAGACAGCGAGAGAGACAGCGAGAGAGACAGCGAGAAAGACTGCGAGAGAGACAGCGAGAGACTGCGAGGGAGACCGCGAGAGAGTGTGCAAGAGAGACTGCGAGAGAGTCTGCGAGACAGACAGCGAGAGAGTCTGCGAGAGAGACTGAGAAAGAGACGGTGAGAGAGACTGCGAGAGAGACTGCGAGAGAGAATGCGAGAGAGACTGCGAGGGAGACTGCGAGGGAGACACCGAGGGAGACAGCGAGAGAGACAACGAGGGAGACAGCGAGAGAGACTGCGAGAGAGACTGCAAGATAGACTGCGGTGGAGACTGTGAGAGAGACAGCGAGGGAGACAGTGAGAAAGACTGCGAGAGAGACAGCGAGAGACTGCGAGGGAGACAGCGAGAGACTGCGAGGGAGACCACGAGAGAGTGTGCGAGAGAGACTGCGAGACAGACAGCGAGAGAGTCTGCGAGAGAGACTGAGAAAGAGATGGTGAGAGAGACAGCGAGAGAGACTGTGAGGGAGACAGCTAGAGAGACAGCGAGGGAGACACCGAGAGAGACTGCGTGACAGACTGTGAGAGAGACAGCGAGAGACTGCGAGGGAGACAGTGAGGGAGACTGCGTGAGAGACAGCGAGAGAGACATTGATGAAGACAGCGAGGGAGACAGCGAGGGTGACAGCGAGGGTGACAGCGAGGGAGACAGCGAGAGAGACAGCAAGGGAGACAGCGAGGGAGAAAGCTGGAGAGACTGCGATGGAGACATCGAGAGGGACTGCCAGAGAGACATTGAGAGAGACTGCGAGCGAGACTGCGAGAGAGAATGCGATAGAGACTGCGAGAGAGACTGCGAGAGAGACTGCGAGAGAGACAGCGAGGGTTACAGCGAAGGAGACAGTGAGGGAGACAGCGAGGGAGACAGCGAGGGAGACTGTGAGAGAGACTGCGAGAGAGAATGCGAGAGAGACTGCGAGGGAGACAGCGACAGAGACAGCGAGGGAGACAGCGAGGGAGACAGCGAGGGAGACAGCGAGGGTGACAGCGAGGGAGACAGCGAGAGAGACAGCTAGAGAGACTGCGATGGAGACATCGAGAGGGACTGCCAGAGAGACATTGAGAGATACATTGAGAGAGACTGCGAGAGAGACTGCGAGAGAGATTGCGAGAGAGAATGCGAGAGAGAATGCGAGAGAGACTGCGAGAGAGACAGCGAGGGAGACAGCGAGGGAGACAGTGAGGGAGACAGCGAGGGAGACAGCGAGAGAGGCTGCGAGAGAGATGGTGAGAGAGACAGCGAGAGAGACAGCGAGAGAGACAGCGAGAGAGACAGCGAGAGAGACAGCGAGAGAGACTGCGAGAGAGACTGCGAGAGAGACTGTGAGGGAGACAGACAGAGAGACTGTGAGGGAGACAGCGAGAGAGACTGCGAGGGAGACAGCGAGAGAGACAGCGAGAGAGACTGCGAGAGGGACTGCGAGAGAGACTGCAAGATAGACTGCAGTGGAGACTGTGAGAGAGACAGCGAGGGAGACAGTGAGAAAGACTGCGAGAGAGACAGCGAGAGACTGCGAGGGAGACAGCGAGAGACTGCGAGGGAGACAGCGAGGGAGACCACGAGAGAGTGTGCGAGAGAGACTGCGAGAGAGTCTGCGAGACAGACAGCGAGAGAGTCTGCGAGAGAGACTGAGAAAGAGATGGTGAGAGAGACAGCGAGAGAGACAGCGAGAGAGACTGTGAGGGAGACAGCTGGAGAGACAGCGAGGGAGACACCGAGAGAGACTGCGTGACAGACTGTGAGAGAGACAGCGAGAGACTGCGAGGGAGACAGTGAGGGAGACTGCGTGAGAGACAGCGAGAGAGACATTGATGAAGACAGCGAGGGAGACAGCGAGGGTGACAGCGAGGGTGACAGCGAGGGAGACAGCGAGAGAGACAGCGAGGGAGACAGCGAGGGAGAAAGCTGGAGAGACTGCGATGGAGACATCGAGAGGGACTGCCAGAGAGACATTGAGAGAGACTGCGAGCGAGACTGCGAGAGAGAATGCGATAGAGACTGCGAGAGAGACTGCGAGAGAGACTGCGAGAGAGACAGCGAGGGTTACAGCGAAGGAGACAGCGAGGGAGACAGCGAGGGAGACAGCGAGGGAGACAGCGAGGGAGACTGCGAGAGAGACTGCGAGAGAGAATGCGAGAGAGACTGCGAGGGAGACAGCGACAGAGACAGCGAGGGAGACAGCGAGGGAGACAGCGAGGGAGACAGCGAGGGTGACAGCGAGGGAGACAGCGAGAGAGACAGCTAGAGAGACTGCGATGGAGACATCGAGAGGGACTGCCAGAGAGACATTGAGAGATACATTGAGAGAGACTGCGAGAGAGACTGCGAGAGAGATTGCGAGAGAGAATGCGAGAGAGAATGCGAGAGAGACTGCGAGAGAGACAGCGAGGGAGACAGCGAGGGAGACAGCGAGGGAGACAGTGAGGGAGACAGCGAGGGAGACAGCGAGAGAGGCTGCGAGAGAGACTGCAAGATAGACTGCGGTGGAGACTGTGAGAGAGACAGCGAGGGAGACAGTGAGAAAGACTGCGAGAGAGACAGCGAGAGACTGCGAGGGAGACAGCGAGAGACTGCGAGGGAGACAGCGAGGGAGACCACGAGAGAGTGTGCGAGAGAGACTGCGAGACAGACAGCGAGAGAGTCTGCGAGAGAGACTGAGAAAGAGATGGTGAGAGAGACAGCGAGAGAGACTGTGAGGGAGACAGCTAGAGAGACAGCGAGGGAGACACCGAGAGAGACTGCGTGAAAGACAGCGAGAGAGACATTGATGGAGACAGCGAGGGAGACAGCGAGGGTGACAGCGAGGGTGACAGCGAGGGAGACAGCGAGAGAGACAGCGAGGGAGACAGCGAGGGAGAAAGCTGGAGAGACATTGAGAGATACATTGAGAGAGACTGCGAGAGAGACTGCGAGAGAGATTGCGAGAGAGAATGCGAGAGAGAATGCGAGAGAGACTGCGAGAGAGACAGCGACAGAGACAGCGAGGGAGACAGCGAGGGAGACAGCGAGGGTGACAGCGAGGGAGACAGCGAGAGAGACAGCTAGAGAGACTGCGATGGAGACATCGAGAGGGACTGCCAGAGAGACATTGAGAGATACATTGAGAGAGACTGCGAGAGAGACTGCGAGAGAGATTGCGAGAGAGAATGCGAGAGAGAATGCGAGAGAGACTGCGAGAGAGACAGCGAGGGAGACAGCGAGGGAGACAGTGAGGGAGACAGCGAGGGAGACAGCGAGAGAGGCTGCGAGAGAGATGGTGAGAGAGACAGCGAGAGAGACAGCGAGAGAGACAGCGAGAGAGACTGCGAGAGAGACTGTGAGAGAGACAGACAGAGAGACTGTGAGGGAGACAGCGAGAGAGACTGCGAGGGAGACAGCGAGAGAGACAGCGAGAGAGACTGCGAGAGGGACTGCAAGAGAGACTGCGAGAGAGACAGCGAGAGAGACAGCGAAGGAGGCAGCACGTGAGACTGCGAGAGAGACTGCGAGGGATACTGCGAGGGAGACTGCGAGGGAGACTGCGAAGGAGACAGCGAGAGAGACAGCGAGAGAGAGTGTTTGAGAGACTGCGAGAGAGACAGCAAGGGAGACAGCGAAGGATACAGTCAAGGAGACAGCGAGAGAGACTGCGAGAGAGACAGCGAGTGAGATTGTGAGAGAGGCTGCGAAAGAGACGGTGAGAGAGACTGCGAGAGAGACTGCGAGAGAGACTGCGAGGGAGACAGCGAGAGAGACAGCGAGAGAGACTGCGAGAGAGACTGCAAGAGAGACAGCGAGAGAGACTGTGACAGAGGCTGCGAAAGAGACGGTGAGAGAGACTGCGAGAGAGGCTGCGAGTGAGACATCGAGGGAGACAGCGAAAGAAACAACGAGAGAGTCTGCGAAAGAGACTGCGAGGGAGACTGAGAGAGAGACAGCGAGAGAGACAGCGAGAGAGACAGCGAGAGAGTCTGCAAGATAGACAGCGAGAGAGACAGCGAGAGAGACAGCGACAGAGTCTGCGAGAGAGACAGTGAGAGAGACTGCGAGGGAGACAGCGAGAGAGACAACGAGAGAGACAGCGAGAGAGACTGCGAGAGAGACTGTGAGGGAGACAGACAGAGAGACTGCGAGGGAGACAGCGAGAGAGACTGCGAGGGAGACAGCGAGAGAGACTGCGAGAGGGACTGCGAGAGGGACTGCGAGAGGGACTGCGAGAGAGACTGCGAGAGAGACAGCGAGAGAGACAGCGAAGGAGGCAGCATGTGAGACTGCGAGAGAGACTGCGAGGGATACTGCGAGGGAGACAGCGAAGGAGACAGCGAGAGAGACAGCGAGAGAGACAGCGAGAGTGACTGTTTGAGAGACTGCGAGAGAGACAGCAAGGGAGACAGCAAAGGATACAGTGAAGGAGACAGCGAGAGAGACTGCGAGAGAGACAGCGAGTGAGATTGTGAGAGAGACTGCGAGGGAGACTGCGAGGGAGACAGCGAGAGAGACTGCGGGAGAGACTGCGAGAGAGACTGCGAGAGAGACAGCGAGAGAGACAGCGAGGCAGGCAGCGTGTGAGACTGCGA
Source organism: Heterodontus francisci (assembly GCF_036365525.1). Taxonomy (NCBI): domain Eukaryota; kingdom Metazoa; phylum Chordata; class Chondrichthyes; order Heterodontiformes; family Heterodontidae; genus Heterodontus; species Heterodontus francisci. The sequence continues at coordinate 274,297 of NW_027142154.1, read as the reverse complement.
GACAGACTGCGAGGGAGACAGCGAGAGAGACAGCGAAGGAGATTGCGAGAGAGACTGCGAAAGAGACTGCGAAAGAGACTGCGAGGGAGACATGGAGAGAGTATGCGAGAGAGACAGCGAGGGAGACAGCGAGGGAGACAGCGAGGGAGAAAGCGAGAGAGACTGCGAGCGAGACATCGAGAGGGACTGCGAGAGAGACAACAAAAGAGACTGTGAGAGAGACTGCGAGAGAGAATGCGAGAGAGACTGCGAGAGAGACACCGAGGGAGACAGCGAGAGAGACAGCGAGAGAGACAGTGAGAGAGACAGCGAGGCAGGCAGCGTGTGAGACTGCGAGACAGACTGCGAGGGAGACAGCGTGAGAGAAAGCGAAGGAGATTGCGAGAGAGATTGCGAGAGAGACTGCGAAAGAGACTGCGAAAGAGACTGCGAGGGAGACATGGAGAGAGAATGCGAGAGAGAATGAGAGGGAGACAGCGAGGGAGACAGCGAAGCAGATTGCGAGAGAGACTGCGAAAGAGACTGCGAGGGAGACAGCGAGGGAGACAGCGAGGGAGACAGTGAGGGAGACAGTGAGGGAGACAGCGAGAGAGACAGCGAGAGAGACAGCGAGAGAGACAGCGAGGGAGACAGTGAGGGAGACAGCGAGAGAGACTGCGAGCGAGACATCGAGTGGGACTGCGAGAGAGACAACAAAAGAGACTGCGAGAGAGACTGCGAGAGAAAATGCGAGAGAGACTGCGAGGGAGACACCGAGGGAGACAGTGAGAGAGACAACGAGGGCGACAGCGAGAGAGACTGCGAGAGAGACTGCGATGGAGACTGTGAGAGAGACTGTGAGAGAGACAGCGAGAGAGACAGCGAGAAAGACTGCGAGAGAGACAGCGAGAGACAGCGAGAGACAGCGAGAGACTGCGAGGGAGACAGCGAGAGACTGCGAGGGAGACAGCGAGGGAGACAGCGAGGGAGACAGCGAGGGAGACAGCGAGGGAGAAAGCGAGAGAGACTGCGAGCGAGACATCGAGAGGGACTGCGAGAGAGACAACAAAAGCGACTGTGAGAGAGACTGCGAGAGAGAATGCGAGAGAGACTGCGAGAGAGACACCGAGGGAGACAGCGAGAGAGACAGCGAGAGAGACAGTGAGAGAGACAGCGAGGCAGGCAGCGTGTGAGACTGCGAGACAGACTGCGAGGGAGACAGCGTGAGAGAAAGCGAAGGAGATTGCGAGAGAGATTGCGAGAGAGACTGCGAAAGAGACTGCGAAAGAGACTGCGAAAGAGACTGCGAAAGAGACTGCGAAAGAGACTGCGAGGGAGACATGTAGAGAGAATGCGAGAGAGAATGAGAGAGAGACAGCGAGGGAGACAGCGAGGGAGACAGCGAAGCAGATTGCGAGAGAGACTGCGAAAGAGACTGCGAGGGAGACAGCGAGGGAGACAGTGAGGGAGACAGTGAGGGAGACAGTGAGGGAGACAGCGAGAGAGACAGCGAGAGAGACAGCGAGGGAGACAGTGAGGGAGACAGCGAGAGAGACTGCGAGCGAGACATCGAGTGGGACTGCGAGAGAGACAACAAAAGAGACTGCGAGAGAGACTGCGAGAGAAAATGCGAGAGAGACTGCGAGGGAGACACCGAGGGAGACAGTGAGAGAGACAACGAGGGCGACAGCGAGAGAGACTGTGAGAGAGACTGCGAGAGAGACTGCGATGGAGACTGTGAGAGAGACAGCGAGAGAGACAGCGAGAAAGACTGCGAGAGAGACAGCGAGAGACTGCGAGGGAGACAGCGAGAGACTGCGAGGGAGACAGCGAGGGAGACCGCGAGAGAGTGTGCAAGAGAGACTGCGAGAGAGTCTGCGAGACAGACAGCGAGAGAGTCTGCGAGAGAGACTGAGAAAGAGACGGTGAGAGAGACTGCGAGAGAGACTGCGAGAGAGAATGCGAGAGAGACTGCGAGGGAGACACCGAGGGAGACAGCGAGAGAGACAACGAGGGAGACAGCGAGAGAGACTGCGAGAGAGACTGCAAGATAGACTGCGGTGGAGACTGTGAGAGAGACAGCGAGGGAGACAGTGAGAAAGACTGCGAGAGAGACAGCGAGAGACTGCGAGGGAGACAGCGAGAGACTGCGAGGGAGACAGCGAGGGAGACCACGAGAGAGTGTGCGAGAGAGACTGCGAGAGAGTCTGCGAGACAGACAGCGAGAGAGTCTGCGAGAGAGACTGAGAAAGAGATGGTGAGAGAGACAGCGAGAGAGACAGCAAGAGAGACTGTGAGGGAGACAGCTGGAGAGACAGCGAGGGAGACACCGAGAGAGACTGCGTGACAGACTGTGAGAGAGACAGCGAGAGACTGCGAGGGAGACAGTGAGGGAGACTGCGTGAGAGACAGCGAGAGAGACATTGATGAAGACAGCGAGGGAGACAGCGAGGGTGACAGCGAGGGTGACAGCGAGGGAGACAGCGAGAGAGACAGCGAGAGAGACAGCGAGGGAGACAGCGAGGGAGAAAGCTGGAGAGACTGCGATGGAGACATCGAGAGGGACTGCCAGAGAGACATTGAGAGAGACTGCGAGCGAGACTGCGAGAGAGAATGCGATAGAGACTGCGAGAGAGACTGCGAGAGAGACTGCGAGAGAGACAGCGAGGGTTACAGCGAAGGAGACAGCGAGGGAGACAGCGAGGGAGACTGTGAGAGAGACTGCGAGAGAGAATGCGAGAGAGACAGCGACGGAGACAGCGAGGGAGACAGCGAGGGAGACAGCGAGGGTGACAGCGAGGGAGACAGCGAGAGAGACAGCTAGAGAGACTGCGATGGAGACATCGAGAGGGACTGCCAGAGAGACATTGAGAGAGACTGCGAGAGAGACTGCGAGAGAGATTGCGAGAGAGAATGCGAGGGAGACAGCGAGGGAGACAGTGAGGGAGACAGCGAGGGAGACAGCGAGAGAGGCTGCGAGAGAGATGGTGAGAGAGACAGCGAGAGAGACGGCGAGTGAGACTGTGAGAGAGGCTGCGAAAGAGACGGTGAGAGAGTCTGCGAGAGAGGCTGCGAGAGAGACATCGAGGGAGACAGCGAAAGAAACAACGAGAGAGACTAGAGAAAGAGATTGCGAGGGAGACAGCGAGAGAGACAGCGAGTGAGTCTGCGAGAGAGACAGCGACAGAGTCTGCGAGAGAGACAGTGAGAGAGACAGTGAGAGAGACTGCGAGGAAGACAGCGAGAGAGACAGCGAGAGAGACAGCGAGAGAGACTGCGAGAGAGACTGCGAGAGAGACTGTGAGGGAGACAGACAGAGAGACTGTGAGGGAGAGAGCGAAAGAGACTGCGAGGGAGACAGCGAGAGAGACAGCGAGAGAGACAGCGAGAGAGACTGCGAGAGGGACTGCGAGAGAGACTGCGAGAGAGACAGCGAGAGAGACAGCGAAGGAGGCAGCATGTGAGACTGCGAGAGAGACTGCGAGGGATACTGCGAGGGAGACAGCGAAGGAGACAGCGAGAGAGACAGCGAGAGAGACAGCGAGAGAGACAGTGAGAGAGAGTGTTTGAGAGACTGCGAGAGAGATAGCAAGGGAGACAGCGAAGGATACAGTGAAGGAGACAGCGAGAGAGACTGCGAGAGAGACAGCGAGTGAGATTGTGAGAGAGGCTGCGAAAGAGACGGTGAGAGAGACTGCGAGAGAGACAGCGAGAGAGACTGCGAGGGAGACAGCAAGAGAGACAGCGAGAGAGACTGCGAGAGAGACTGCGAGAGAGACTGCGAGAGAGACAGCGAGGCAGGCAGCGTGTGAGACTGCGAGACAGACTGCGAGGGAGACAGCGAGAGAGAGAGTGAAGGAGATTGCGAGAGAGACTGCGAAAGAGACTGCGAAAGAGACTGCGAAAGAGACTGCGAAAGAGACTGCGAAAGAGACTGCGAGGGAGACATGGAGAGAGAATGCGAGAGAGACAGCGAGGGAGACAGCGAGGGAGACAGCGAGGGAGACAGCGAGGGAGACAGCGAGAGAGACATCGAGAGAGACAGCGAGGGAGACAGCGATGGAGACATCGAGAGAGACTGCGAGCGAGACATCGAGAGGGACTGCGAGAGAGACAACAAAAGAGACTGCGAGAGAGACTGCGCGAGAGACACCGAGGGAGACAGCGAAAGAGACAGCGAGAGAGACAGCGAGAGAGACAGCGAGAGAGACAGCGAGGCAGGCAGCGTGTGAGACTGCGAGAGAGACTGCGAGGGAGACAGCGAGGGAGATAGCGAGGGAGACAGCGAAGCAGATTGCGAGAGAGACTGCGAAAGAGACTGCGAGGGAGACATGGAGAGAGAATGCGAGAGAGACAGCGAGGGAGACAGCGAGGGAGACAGCGAGAGAGACAGCGAGAGAGACAGCGAGAGAGACAGCGAGAGAGACAGCGAGAGAGACAGCGAGGGAGACAGCGAGGGAGACAGAGAGGGAGACAGCGAGAGAGACTGCGAGCGAGACATCGAATGGGACTGCAAGAGAGACAACAAAAGAGACTGCGAGAGAGACTGCGAGAGAGACTGCGAGTGAGACTGTGAGAGAGGCTGCGAAAGAGACGGTGAGAGAGACTGCGAGAGAGGCTGCGAGAGAGACATCGAGGGAGACAGCGAAAGAAACAACGAGAGAGTCTGCGAGAGAGACTGCGAGGGAGTCTGAGAGAGAGACTGAGAAAGAGATGGTGAGAGAGACAGCGAGAGAGACAGCGAGCGAGACTGTGAGGGAGACAGCTAGAGAGACAGCGAGGGAGACACCGAGAGAGACTGCGTGACAGACTGTGAGAGAGACAGCGAGAGACTGCGAGAGAGACAGCGAGGCAGGCAGCGTGTGAGACTGCGAGAGAGACTGCGAGGGAGACAGCGAGGGAGATAGCGAGGGAGACAGCGAAGCAGATTGCGAGAGAGACTGCGAGAGAGACTGCGAGGGAGACATGGAGAGAGAATGCGAGAGAGAATGCGAGAGAGAATGCGAGAGAGAATGCGAGAGAGACAGCGAGGGAGACAGCGAGGGAGACAGCGAGAGAGACAGCGAGAGAGACAGCGAGAGAGACAGCGAGAGAGACAGCGAGAGAGACAGCGAGGGAGACAGAGAGGGAGACAGCGAGAGAGACTGCGAGCGAGACATCGAATGGGACTGCAAGAGAGACAACAAAAGAGACTGCGAGAGAGACTGCGAGAGAGACTGCGAGTGAGACTGTGAGAGAGGCTGCGAAAGAGACGGTGAGAGAGACTGCGAGAGAGGCTGCGAGAGAGACATCGAGGGAGACAGCGAAAGAAACAACGAGAGAGTCTGCGAGAGAGACTGCGAGGGAGTCTGAGAGAGAGACTGAGAAAGAGATGGTGAGAGAGACAGCGAGAGAGACAGCGAGAGAGACTGTGAGGGAGACAGCTAGAGAGACAGCGAGGGAGACACCGAGAGAGACTGCGTGACAGACTGTGAGAGAGACAGCGAGAGACTGCGAGGGAGACAGTGAGGGAGACTGCGTGAGAGACAGCGAGAGAGACATTGATGAAGACAGCGAGGGAGACAGCGAGGGTGACAGCGAGGGTGACAGCGAGGGAGACAGCGAGAGAGACAGCGAGGGAGACAGCGAGGGAGAAAGCTGGAGAGACTGCGATGGAGACATCGAGAGGGACTGCCAGAGAGACAGCGAGGGTTACAGCGAAGGAGACAGCGAGGGAGACAGCGAGGGAGACTGTGAGAGAGACTGCGAGAGAGAATGCGAGAGAGACTGCGAGGGAGACAGCGACAGAGACAGCGAGGGAGACAGCGAGGGAGACAGCGAGGGTGACAGCGAGGGAGACAGCGAGAGAGACAGCTAGAGAGACTGCGATGGAGACATCGAGAGGGACTGCCAGAGAGACATTGAGAGAGACTGCGAGAGAGACTGCGAGAGAGATTGCGAGAGAGAATGCGAGAGAGAATGCGAGAGAGACTGCGAGAGAGACAGCGAGAGAGACAGCGAGGGAGACAGTGAGGGAGACAGCGAGGGAGACAGTGAGAGAGGCTGTGAGAGAGATGGTGAGAGAGACAGCGAGACAGACGGCGAGTGAGACTGTGAGAGAGGCTGCGAAAGAGACGGTGAGAGAGTCTGCGAGAGAGGCTGCGAGAGAGACATCGAGGGAGACAGCGAAAGAAATAACGAGAGAGACTAGAGAAAGAGATTGCGAGGGAGACAGCGAGAGAGACAGCGAGTGAGTCTGCGAGAGAGACAGCGACAGAGTCTGCGAGAGAGACAGTGAGAGAGACAGTGAGAGAGACTGCGAGGAAGACAGCGAGAGAGACAGCGAGAGAGACAGCGAGAGAGACTGCGAGAGAGACTGTGAGGGAGACAGACAGAGAGACTGTGAGGGAGAGAGCGAAAGAGACTGCGAGGGAGACAGCGAGAGAGACAGCGAGAGAGACTGCGAGAGGGACTGCGAGAGAGATTGCGAGAGAGACAGCGAGAGAGACAGCGAAGGAGGCAGCATGTGAGACTGCGAGAGAGACTGCGAGGGAGACTGCGAAGGAGACAGCGAGAGAGACAGCGAGAGAGACAGCGAGAGAGACAGCGAGAGAGAGTGTTTGAGAGAATGCGAGAGAGACAGCAAGGGAGACAGCGAAGGATACAGTGAAGGAGACAGCGAGAGAGACTGCGAGAGAGACAGCGAGTGAGATTGTGAGAGAGGCTGCGAAAGAGACTGCGAGAGAGACTGCGAGAGAGACTGCGAGAGAGACAGCGAGAGGGACAGCGAGGCAGGCAGCGTGAGAGACTGCGAGACAGACTGCGAGGGAGACAGCGAGAGAGACAGTGAAGGAGATTGCGAGAGAGACTGCGAAAGAGACTGCGAAAGAGACTGTGAAAGAGACTGCGAGGGAGACATGGAGAGAGAATGCGAGAGAGACAGCGAGGGAGACAGCGAGGGAGACAGCGAGGGAGACAGCGAGGGAGACAGCGAGGGAGACAGCGAGAGAGACAGCGAGAGAGACAGCGAGAGAGACAGCGAGGGACACAGCGATGGAGACATCGAGAGAGACTGCGAGCGAGACATCGAGAGGGACTGCGAGAGAGACAACAAAAGAGACTGCAAGAGAGACTGCGCGAGAGACACCGAGGGAGACAGCGAAAGAGACAGCGAGAGAGACAGCGAGAGAGACAGCGAGGCAGGCAGCGTGTGAGACTGCGAGAGAGACTGCGAGGGAGACAGCGAGGGAGATAGCGAGGGAGACAGCGAAGCAGATTGCGAGAGAGACTGCGAAAGAGACTGCGAGGGAGACATGGAGAGAGAATGCGAGAGAGACAGCGAGGGAGACAGCGAGGGAGACAGCGAGAGAGACAGCGAGAGAGACAGCGAGAGAGACAGCGAGAGAGACAGCGAGAGAGACAGCGAGGGAGACGGAGAGGGAGACAGCCAGAGAGACTGCGAGCGAGACATCGAATGGGACTGCAAGAGAGACAACAAAAGAGACTGCGAGAGAGACTGCGAGAGAGACTGCGAGTGAGACTGTGAGAGAGGCTGCGAAAGAGACGGTGAGAGAGACTGCGAGAGAGGCTGCGAGAGAGACATCGAGGGAGACAGCGAAAGAAACAACGAGAGAGTCTGCGAGAGAGACTGCGAGGGAGTCTGAGAGAGAGACAGAGAGAGAGACAGCGAGAGGGACTGCGAGAGAGACTGCGAGAGAGACTGTGAGGGAGACAGACAGAGAGACTGTGAGGGAGACAGCGAGAGAGACTGCGAGGGAGACAGCGAGAGAGACAGCGAGAGAGACTGCGAGAGGGACTGCGAGAGAGACTGCGAGAGACACAGCGAGAGAGACAGCGAAGGAGGCAGCATGTGAGACTGCGAGAGAGACTGCGAGGGATACTGCGAGGGAGACAGCGAAGGAGACAGCGAGAGAGACAGCGAGAGAGAGTGTTTGAGAGACTGCGAGAGAGACAGCAAGGGAGACAGCGAAGGATACAGTGAAGGAGACAGCGAGAGAGACTGCGAGAGAGACAGCGAGTGAGATTCTGAGAGAGGCTGCGAAAGAGACGGTGAGAGAGACTGCGAGAGAGACTGCGAGAGAGACTGCGAGGGAGACAGCAAGAGAGACAGCGAGAGAGACTGCGAGAGAGACTGCAAGAGAGACTGCGAGAGAGACAGCGAGAGAGACAGCGAGGCAGGCAGCGTGTGAGACTGCGAGACAGACTGCGAGGGAGACAGCGAGAGAGACAGTGAAGGAGATTGCGAAAGAGACTGCGAAAGAGACTGCGAAAGAGACTGCGAAAGAGACTGCGAGGGAGACATGGAGAGAGAATGCGAGAGAGACAGCGAGGGAGACAGCGAGGGAGACAGCGAGGGAGACAGCGAGGGAGACAGCGAGAGAGACAGCGAGAGAGACAGCGAGGGAGACAGCGATGGAGACATCGAGAGAGACTGCGAGCGAGACATCGAGAGGGACTGCGAGAGAGACAACAAAAGAGACTGCGAGAGAGACTGCGCGAGAGACACCGAGGGAGACAGCGAGAGAGACAGCGAGAGAGACAGCGAGAGAGACAGCGAGGCAGGCAGCGTGTGAGACTGCGAGAGAGACTGCGAGGGAGACAGCGAGGGAGACAGCGAGGGAGATAGCGAGGGAGACAGCGAAGCAGATTGCGAGAGAGACTGCGAAAGAGACTGCGAGGGAGACATGGAGAGAGAATGCGAGAGAGACAGCGAGGGAGACAGCGAGGGAGACAGCGAGGGATACAGCGAGAGAGACAGCGAGAGATACAGCGAGAGAGACAGCGAGAGAGACAGCGAGAGAGACAGCGAGGGAGACAGAGAGGGAGACAGCGAGAGAGACTGCGAGCGAGACATCGAATGGGACTGCAAGAGAGACAACAAAAGAGACTGCGACAGAGACTGCGAGAGAGACTGCGAGTGAGACTGTGAGAGAGGCTGCGAAAGAGACGGTGAGAGAGACTGCGAGAGAGGCTGCGAGAGAGACATCGAGGGAGACAGCGAAAGAAACAACGAGAGAGTCTGCGAGAGAGACTGCGAGGGAGTCTGAGAGAGAGACAGAGAGAGAGACAGCGAGAGAGACAGCGAGAGAGACAGCGAGAGAGACAGCGAGAGAGTCTGCAAGATAGACAGCGAGAGAGACTGCGAGAGAGACTGTGAGGGAGACAGACAGAGAGACTGTGAGGGAGACAGCGAGAGAGACTGCGAGGGAGACAGCGAGAGAGACAGCGAGAGAGACAGCGAGAGAGGCTGCGAGAGAGACTGCGAGAGAGACAGCGAGAGAGACAGCGAAGGAGGCAGCATGTGAGACTGCGAGAGAGACTGCGAGGGATACTGCGAGGGAGACAGCGAAGGAGACAGCGAGAGAGACAGCGAGAGTGAGTGTTTGAGAGACTACGAGAGAGACAGCAAGGGAGACAGCGAAGGATACACTGAAGGAGACAGCGAGAGAGACTGCGAGAGAGATAGCGAGTGAGATTGTGAGAGAGGCTGCGAAAGAGACGGTGAGAGAGACTGCGAGAGAGACTGCGAAAGAGACTGCGAGGGAGACAGCAAGAGAGACAGCGACAGAGACTGCGGGAGAGACTGCGAGAGAGACTGCGAGAGAGACAGCGAGAGAGACAGCGAGGAAGGCAGCGTGTGAGACTGCGAGACAGACTGCGAGGGAGACAGCGAGGGAGACAGCGAGAGAGACAGCGAAGGAGATTGCGAGTGAGACTGCGAAAGAGACTGCGAAAGAGACTGCGAAAGAGACTGCGAGGGAGACATGGAGAGAGAATGCGAGAAAGACAGCGAGGGAGACAGCGAGGGATACAGCGAGGGAGACTGCGAGCGAGACATCGAGAGGGACTGCGAGAGAGACAACAAAAGAGACTTTGAGAGAGACTGCGAGAGAGAATGCGAGAGAGACTGCGAGAGAGACACCGAGGGAGACAGCGAGAGAGACAGCGAGAGAGACAGCGAGAGAGACAGCAAGGCAGGCAGCGTGTGAGTCTGCGAGAAGACTCCGAGGGAGACAGCGAGGGAGACAGCGAGGGAGACAGCGAAGCAGATTGCGAAAGAGACTGCGAAAGAGACTGCGAGGGAGACAGCGAGGGAGACAGCGAGGGAGACAGTGAGAGAGACAGCGAGAGAGACAGCGAGAGAGACAGCGAGAGAGACAGCGAGGGAGACAGTGAGGGAGACAGCGAGAGAGACTGCGAGCGAGACATCGAGTGGGACTGCGAGAGAGACAACAAAAGGGACTGCGAGAGAGACTGCGAGAGAGAATGCGAGAGAGACTGCGAGGGAGACACCGAGGGAGACAGTGAGAGAGACAACGAGGGTGACAGCGAGAGAGACTGCGAGAGAGACTGCGAGAGAGACTGCGATGGAGACTGTGAGAGAGACAGCGAGGGAGACAGCGAGAAAGACTGCGAGAGAGACAGCGAGAGACTGCGAGGGAGACAACGAGAGACTGCGAGGGAGACAGCGAGGGAGACCACGAGAGAGTGTGCAAGAGAGACTGCGAGAGAGTCTGCGAGACAGACAGCGAGAGAGTCTGCGAGAGAGACTGAGAAAGAGACAGTGAGAGAGACTGCGAGAGAGACTGCGAGAGAGAATGCGAGAGAGACTGCGAGGGAGACACCGAGGGAGACAGCGAGAGAGACAACGAGGGAGACAGCGAGAGAGACTGCGAGAGAGACTGCAAGATAGACTGCGATGGAGACTGTGAGAGAGACAGCGAGGGAGACAGCGAGAAAGACTGCGAGAGAGACAGCGAGAGACTGCGAGGGAGACAGCGAGAGACTGCGAGGGAGACAGCGAGGGAGACCACGAGAGAGTGTGCGAGAGAGACTGCGAGAGAGTCTGCGAGACAGACTGTGAGAGAGACAGCGAAGGACTGCGAGGGAGACAGTGAGGGAGACCGCGTGAGAGACAGCGAGAGAGACATCGATGAAGACAGCGAGGGAGACAGCGAGGGTGACAGCGAGGGTGACAGCGAGGGTGACAGCGAGGGAGACAGCGAGGGAGACAGCCGGAGAGACTGCGATGGAGACATCGAGAGGGACTGCCAGAGAGACATTGAGAGAGACTGCGAGCGAGACTGCGAGAGAGAATGCGATAGAGACTGCGAGAGAGACTGCGAGAGAGACTGCGAGGGAGACTGCGAGAGAGACAGCGAGGGTTACAGCGAGGGAGACAGCGAGGGAGACAGCGAGGGAGACAGCGAGGGAGACTGTGAGAGAGACTGCGAGAGAGAATGCGAGAGAGACTGCGAGGGAGACAGCGAGGGAGACAGCGAGGGAGACAGCGAGGGAGACAGCGAGGGTGACTGCGTGGGAGATAGCGTGGGAGACAGCGAGAGAGACAGTGAGAGAGACTGCGATGGAGACATCGAGAGGGACTGCCGGAGAGACATTGAGAGAGACTGCGAGAGAGACTGTGAGAGAGATTGCGAGAGAGAATGCGAGAGAGAATGCGAGAGAGAATGCGAGAGAGAATGCGAGAGAGACTGCGAGAGAGACTGCGAGAGAGACAGCGAGGGAGACAGCGAGGGAGACAGCGAGAGAGGCTGCGAGAGAGATGGTGAGAGAGACAGCAAGAGAGACGGCGAGTGAGACTGTGAGAGAGGCTGCAAAAGAGACGGTGAGAGAGACTGCGAGAGAGGCTGCGAGAGAGACATCGAGGGAGACAGCGAAAGAAACAACGAGAGAGACTGCGAGGGAGACTGCGAGGGAGACAGCGAGAGAGACAGCGAGAGAGACTGCGAGAGGGACTGCGAGAGAGACTGCGAGAGAGACAGCGAGAGAGACAGCGAGAGAGACAGCGAAGGAGGCAGCATGTGAGACAGCGAGAGAGACTGCGAGGGATACAGCGAGGGAGACAGCGAAGGAGACAGTGAGAGAGCCAGCGAGAGAGACAGCGAGAGAGAGTGTTTGAGAGACTGCGAGAGAGACAGCAAGGGAGACAGCGAAGGAGACAGCGAAGGAGACAGCGAGAGAGACTGCGAGAGAGACATGGAGAGAGAATGCGAGAGAGACAGCGAGGGAGACAGCGAGGGAGACAGCGAGGGAGACAGCGAGGGAGACAGCGAGGGAGACAGCGAGAGAGACAGCGAGAGAGACAGCGAGGGAGACAGCGAGGGAGACAGCGAGAGAGACTGTGAGCAAGACATCGAGAGGGACTGCGAGAGAGACAACAAAAGAGACTGTGAGTGTGACTGCGAGAGAGAATGCGAGAGAGACTGCGAGAGAGACTGCGAGAGAGACTGCGAGAGAGACACCGAGGGAGACAGCGAGAGAGACAGCGAGAGAGACAGCGAAAGAAACAACGAGAGAGACTGCGAGGGAGACAGCGAGAGAGACTGCGAGAGAGACTGCGATGGAGACTGTGAGAGAGACAGCGAGGGAGACAGTGAGAGAGACTGTGAGAGAGACAGCGAGAGACTGCGAGGGAGACAGCGAGGGAGACCGCGAGAGAGTGTGCGAGAGAGACTGCGAGAGAGTCTGCGAGACAGGCAGCGAGAGAGTCTGCGAGAGAGACTGAGAAAGAGACGGTGAGAGAGACAGCGAGAGAGACAGCGAGGGAGACAGCGAGGGAGACAGCGAGGGAGACAGCGAGGGTGACAGCGAGGGAGACAGTGAGGGAGACTGCGAGAGAGACAGCGAGAGAGACAGCGAGGGAGACAGCGAGGGAGACAGCGAGGGAGACAGCGAGGGTGACAGCGAGGGTGACAGCGAGGGAGACAGCGAGGGAGACAGCGAGGGAGACAGCGAGGGAGACAGTGAGGGAGACAGCTAGAGAGACTGCGATGGAGACATCGAGAGGGACTGCCTGAGAGACATTGAGAGAGACATTGAGAGAGACAGCGAGAGAGACTGCGAGAGAGAATGCGAGAGAGACAGCGAGGGAGACAGCGAGGGAGACAGCGAGGGAGACAGCCAGGGAGACAGCGAGGGAGACAGCGAGGGAGACAGCGAGAGAGACAGCGAGAGAGACAGCGAGGGAGACATCGAGAGAGACTGCGAGCGAGACATCGAGAGGGACTGCGAGCGAGACATCGAGAGGGACTGCGAGAGAGACAACAAAAGAGACTGCGAGAGAGACTGCGCGAGAGACACCGAGGGAGACAGCGAGAGAGACAGCGAGAGAGACAGCGAGGCAGGCAGCGTGTGAGACTGCGAGAGAGACTGCGAGGGAGACAGCGAGGGAGATAGCGAGGGAGACAGCGAAGCAGATTGCGAGAGAGACTGCGAAAGAGACTGCGAGGGAGACATGGAGAGAGAATGCGAGAGAGACAGCGAGGGAGACAGCGAGGGAGACAGCGAGAGAGACAGCGAGAGAGACAGCGAGAGATACAGCGAGAGAGACAGCGAGAGAGACAGCGAGAGAGACAGCGAGGGAGACAGAGAGGGAGACAGCGAGAGAGACTGCGAGCGAGACATCGAATGGGACTGCAAGAGAGACAACAAAAGAGACTGCGAGAGAGACTGCGAGAGAGACTGCGAGTGAGACTGTGAGAGAGGCTGCGAAAGAGACGGTGAGAGAGACTGCGAGAGAGGCTGCGAGAGAGACATCGAGGGAGACAGCGAAAGAAACAACGAGAGAGTCTGCGAGAGAGACTGCGAGGGAGTCTGAGAGAGAGACAGCGAGAGAGACAGCGAGAGAGACAGCGAGAGAGACAGCGAGAGAGACAGCGAGAGAGTCTGCAAGATAGACAGCGAGAGAGACTGCGAGAGAGACTGTGAGGGAGACAGACAGAGAGACTGTGAGGGAGACAGCGAGAGAGACTGCGAGGGAGACAGCGAGAGAGACAGCGAGAGAGACAGCGAGAGAGGCTGCGAGAGAGACTGCGAGAGAGACAGCGAGAGAGACAGCGAAGGAGGCAGCATGTGAGACTGCGAGAGAGACTGCAAGGGATACTGCGAGGGAGACAGCGAAGGAGACAGCGAGAGAGACAGCGAGAGTGAGTGTTTGAGAGACTACGAGAGAGACAGCAAGGGAGACAGCGAAGGATACACTGAAGGAGACAGCGAGAGAGACTGCGAGAGAGATAGCGTGTGAGATTGTGAGAGAGGCTGCGAAAGAGACGGTGAGAGAGACTGCGAGAGAGACTGCGAGAGAGACTGCGAGGGAGACAGCAAGAGAGACAGCGACAGAGACTGCGGGAGAGACTGCGAGAGAGACTGCGAGAGAGACAGCGAGAGAGACAGCGAGGAAGGCAGCGTGTGAGACTGCGAGACAGACTGCGAGGGAGACAGCGACGGAGACAGCGAGAGAGACAGCGAAGGAGATTGCGAGAGAGACTGCGAAAGAGACTGCGAAAGAGACTGCGAAAGAGACTGCGAGGGAGACATGGAGAGAGAATGCGAGAAAGACAGCGAGGGAGACAGCGAGGGATACAGCGAGGGAGACTGCGAGCGAGACATCGAGAGGGACTGCGAGAGAGACAACAAAAGAGACTGTGAGAGAGACTGCGAGAGAGAATGCGAGAGAGACTGCGAGAGAGACACCGAGGGAGACAGCGAGAGAGACAGCGAGAGAGACAGCGAGAGAGACAGCAAGGCAGGCAGCGTGTGAGTCTGCGAGAAGACTGCGAGGGAGACAGCGAGGGAGACAGCGAGGGAGACAGCGAAGCAGATTGCGAAAGAGACTGCGAAAGAGACTGCGAGGGAGACAGCGAGGGAGACAGCGAGGGAGACAGCGAGGGAGACAGTGAGGGAGACAGTGAGAGAGACAGCGAGAGAGACAGCGAGAGAGACAGCGAGAGAGACAGCGAGGGAGACAGTGAGGGAGACAGCGAGAGAGACTGCGAGCGAGACATCGAGTGGGACTGCGAGAGAGACAACAAAAGGGACTGCGAGAGAGACTGCGAGAGAGAATGCGAGAGAGACTGCGAGGGAGACACCGAGGGAGACAGTGAGAGAGACAACGAGGGTGACAGCGAGAGAGACTGCGAGAGAGACTGCGAGAGAGACTGCGATGGAGACTGTGAGAGAGACAGCGAGGGAGACAGCGAGAAAGACTGCGAGAGAGACAGCGAGAGACTGCGAGGGAGACAACGAGAGACTGCGAGGGAGACAGCGAGGGAGACCACGAGAGAGTGTGCAAGAGAGACTGCGAGAGAGTCTGCGAGACAGACAGCGAGAGAGTCTGCGAGAGAGACTGAGAAAGAGACAGTGAGAGAGACTGCGAGAGAGACTGCGAGAGAGAATGCGAGAGAGACTGCGAGGGAGACACCGAGGGAGACAGCGAGAGAGACAACGAGGGAGACAGCGAGAGAGACTGCGAGAGAGACTGCAAGATAGACTGCGATGGAGACTGTGAGAGAGACAGCGAGGGAGACAGCGAGAAAGACTGTGAGAGAGACAGCGAGAGACTGCGAGGGAGACAGCGAGAGACTGCGAGGGAGACAGCGAGGGAGACCACGAGAGAGTGTGCGAGAGAGACTGCGAGAGAGTCTGCGAGACAGACTGTGAGAGAGACAGCGAGAGACTGCGAGGGAGACAGTGAGGGAGACCGCGTGAGAGACAGCGAGAGAGACATCGATGAAGACAGCGAGGGAGACAGCGAGGGTGACAGCGAGGGTGACAGCGAGGGTGACAGCGAGGGTGACAGCGAGGGTGACAGCGAGGGAGACAGCGAGGGAGACAGCCGGAGAGACTGCGATGGAGACATCGAGAGGGACTGCCAGAGAGACATTGAGAGAGACTGCGAGCGAGACTGCGAGAGAGAATGCGATAGAGACTGCGAGAGAGACTGCGAGGGATACTGCGAGGGAGACTGCGAGAGAGACAGCGAGGGTTACAGCGAGGGAGACAGCGAGGGAGACAGCGAGGGAGACAGCGAGGGAGACAGCGAGGGAGACTGTGAGAGAGACTGCGAGAGAGAATGCGAGAGAGACTGCGAGGGAGACAGCGAGGGAGACAGCGAGGGAGACAGCGAGGGAGACAGCGAGGGAGACAGCGAGGGTGACAGCGTGGGAGATAGCGTGGGAGACAGCGAGAGAGACAGCGAGAGAGACTGCGATGGAGACATCGAGAGGGACTGCCGGAGAGACATTGAGAGAGACTGCGAGAGAGACTGTGAGAGAGATTGCGAGAGAGAATGCGAGAGAGAATGCGAGAGAGAATGCGAGAGAGAATGCGAGAGAGACTGCAAGAGAGACTGCGAGAGAGACAGCGAGGGAGACAGCGAGGGAGACAGCGAGAGAGGCTGCGAGAGAGATGGTGAGAGAGACAGCAAGAGAGACGGCGAGTGAGACTGTGAGAGAGGCTGCAAAAGAGACGGTGAGAGAGACTGCGAGAGAGACATCGAGGGAGACAGCGAAAGAAACAACGAGAGAGACTGCGAGGGAGACTGCGAGGGAGACAGCGAGAGAGACAGCGAGAGAGACTGCGAGAGGGACTGCGAGAGAGACTGCGAGAGAGACAGCGAGAGAGACAGCGAAGGAGGCAGCATGTGAGACAGCGAGAGAGACTGCGAGGGATACAGCGAGGGAGACAGCGAAGGAGACAGTGAGAGAGCCAGCGAGAGAGACAGCGAGAGAGAGTGTTTGAGAGACTGCGAGAGAGACAGCAAGGGAGACAGCGAAGGAGACAGCGAAGGAGACAGCGAGAGAGACTGCGAGAGAGACATGGAGAGAGAATGCGAGAGAGACAGCGAGGGAGACAGCGAGGGAGACAGCGAGGGAGACAGCGAGAGAGACAGCGAGAGAGACAGCGAGGGAGACAGCGAGGGAGACAGCGAGAGAGACTGTGAGCAAGACATCGAGAGGGACTGCGAGAGAGACAACAAAAGAGACTGTGAGTGTGACTGCGAGAGAGAATGCGAGAGAGACTGCGAGAGAGACTGCGAGAGAGACACCGAGGGAGACAGCGAGAGAGACAGCGAGAGAGACAGCGAAAGAAACAACGAGAGAGACTGCGAGGGAGACAGCGAGAGAGACTGCGAGAGAGACTGCGATGGAGACTGTGAGAGAGACAGCGAGGGAGACAGTGAGAGAGACTGTGAGAGAGACAGCGAGAGACTGCGAGGGAGACAGCGAGGGAGACCGCGAGAGTGTGTGCGAGAGAGACTGCGAGAGAGTCTGCGAGACAGGCAGCGAGAGAGTCTGCGAGAGAGACTGAGAAAGAGACGGTGAGAGAGACAGCGAGAGAGACAGCGAGGGAGACAGCGAGGGAGACAGCGAGGGAGACAGCGAGGGTGACAGCGAGGGAGACAGCGAGGGAGACAGCGAGGGAGACTGCGAGAGAGACAGCGAGAGAGACAGCGAGGGAGACAGCGAGGGAGACAGCGAGGGAGACAGCGAGGGTGACAGCGAGGGTGACAGCGAGGGAGACAGCGAGGGAGACAGCGAGGGAGACAGCGAGGGAGACAGTGAGGGAGACAGCTAGAGAGACTGCGATGGAGACATCGAGAGGGACTGCCTGAGAGACATTGAGAGAGACATTGAGAGAGACAGCGAGAGAGACTGCGAGAGAGAATGCGAGAGAGACTGCGAGAGAGACAGCGATGGTGACAGCGAGGGTGACAGCGAGGGAGACAGCGAGGGAGACAGCGAGGGAGACAGCGAGGGAGACTGTGAGAGAGACTGCGAGAGAGAATGCGATAGAGACTGCGAGAGAGACAGCGAGGGAGACAGCGAGGGAGACAGCGAGGGTGACAGCGAGGGAGACAGCGAGAGAGACAGCTAGAGGGACTGCGATGGAGACATCGAGAGGGACTGCGAGAGAGACTGCGAGAGAGACTGCGAGAGAGATTGCGAGAGAGAATGCGAGAGAGAATGTGAGAGAGAATGCGAGAGAGAATGCGTGAAAGACTGCGAGAGAGACAGTGAGGGAGACAGCGAGGGAGACAGCGAGAGAGACGGCGATTGGGACTGCGAGAGAGGCTGCGAGAGAGATGGTGAGAGAGACAGCGAGAGAGACAGCGAGTGAGAATGTGAGAGAGGCTGTGAAAGAGACTGTGAGAGAGACTGCGAGAGAGGCTGCGAGAGAGACAGCGAGTGAGACTGCGAGAAAGACTGCGAGGGATACAGCGAGGGATACAGCGAAGGAGACAGCGAGAGAGCCAGCGAGAGAGACAGCGAGAGAGAGTGTTTGAGAGACTGCGAGAGAGACAGCAAGGGAGACAGCGAAGGAGACAGCGAAGGAGACAGCGAGAGAGACTGCGAGAGAGACAGCGAGAGAGACAGCGAGAGAGACAGCGAGTGAGATTGTGAGAGAGGCTGCGATAGAGACGGTGAGAGAGACTGCGAGAGAGACTGCGAGGGAGACAGCAAGAGAGACAGCGAGAGAGACTGCGAGACAGACTGCGAGGGAGACAGCGAGAGAGACAGCGAAGGAGATTGCGAGAGAGACTGCGAAAGAGACTGTGAAAGAGACTGCGAAAGAGACTGCGAAAGAGACTGCGAAAGAGACATGGAGAGAGAATGCGAGAGAGACAGCGAGGGAGACAGCGAGGGAGACAGCGAGGGAGACAGCGAGGGAGACAGCGAGAGAGACAGCGAGAGAGACAGCGAGGGAGACAGCGAGGGAGACAGCGAGGGAGACAGCGAGAGAGACTGTGAGCGAGACATCGAGAGGGACTGCGAGAGAGACAACAAGAGAGACTGTGAGAGAGACTGCAAGAGAGACTGTGAGAGAGACTGCAAGAGAGAATGCGAGAGAGACTGCGAGAGAGACTGCGAGAGAGACTGCGAGAGAGACACCGAGGGAGACAGCGAGAGAGACAGCGAGAGAGACTGCGAGAGAGACTGCGAGGGAAACAGCGAGGGAAACAGCGAGGGAGACAGCGAGAGAGACTGCGAGAGAGACTGCGATGGAGACTGTGAGAGAGACAGAGAGGGAGACAGTGAGAGAGACTGCGAGAGAGACAGCGAGAGACTGCGAGGGAAACAGCGAGGGAGACCGCGAGAGAGTGTGCGAGAGAGACTGCGAGAGTGTCTGCGAGACAGGCAGCGAGAGAGTCTGCGAGAGAGACTGAGAAAGAGACGGTGAGAGAGACTGTGGGGGAGACAGCGAGAGAGACTGTGAGGGAGACAGCTAGAGAGACAGCGAGGGAGACACCGAGATAGACTGCGTGACAGACTGTGAGAGAGACAGCGAGAGACTGCGAGGGAGACAGCGAGGGAGACTGCGAGAGAGACTGCGAGAGAGACAGCGAGAGAGACAGCGAGAGAGACAGCGAGGGAGACAGCGAGGGAGACAGCGAGGGTGACAGCGAGGGAGACAGCGAGGGAGACAGCGAGGGAGACTGCGAGAGAGACAGTAAGGGAGACAGCGAGGGAGACAGCGAGAGAGACTGCGAGAGAGACGGCGAGTGAGACTGCGAGAGTGGCTGCGAAAGAGATGGTGAGAGAGACAGCGAGAGAGACGGCGAGTGAGACTGTGAGAGAGGTTGTGAAAGAGACGGTGAGAGAGACTGCGGGAAAGGCTGCGAGAGAGACAGCGAGAGAGACTGCGAGTGAGTCTGCGAGAGAGACAGCGACAGAGTCTGCGAGAGAGACATTGAGAGAGACTGCGAGGGAGACAGCGAGAGAGACAGCGAGAGAGACAGCGAGAGAGACTGCGAGAGAGACTGTGAGGGAGACAGACATAGAGACTGCGAGGGAGACAGCGAGAGAGACTGCGAGGGAGACAGTGAGAGAGACAGCGAGAGAGACAGCGAGAGAGACAGCGAGAGAGTCTGCTAGAGAGACTGCGAGAGAGACAGCGAGAGAGACAGCGAGAGGGACAGCGAGTGAGGCAGCATGTGAGACTGCGAGAGAGACTGCGAGCGAGACAGCGAGAGAGACAGCGAGAGAGACAGCGAGAGAGACAGCGAAGGAGGCAGCATGTGAGACAGCGAGAGAGACTGCGAGGGATACAGCGAGGGAGACAGCGAAGGAGACAGTGAGAGAGCCAGCGAGAGAGACAGCGAGAGAGAGTGTTTGAGAGACTGCGAGAGAGACAGCAAGGGAGACAGCGAAGGAGACAGCGAAGGAGACAGCGAGAGAGACAGCGAGAGAGACTGCGAGAGAGACATGGAGAGAGAATGCGAGAGAGACAGCGAGGGAGACAGCGAGGGAGACAGCGAGGGAGACAGCGAGAGAGACAGCGAGAGAGACAGCGAGGGAGACAGCGAGGGAGACAGCGAGAGAGACTGTGAGCAAGACATCGAGAGGGACTGCGAGAGAGACAACAAAAGAGACTGTGAGTGTGACTGCGAGAGAGAATGCGAGAGAGACTGCGAGAGAGACTGCGAGAGAGACACCGAGGGAGACAGCGAGAGAGACAGCGAGAGAGACAGCGAAAGAAACAACGAGAGAGACTGCGAGGGAGACAGCGAGAGAGACTGCGAGAGAGACTGCGATGGAGACTGTGAGAGAGACAGCGAGGGAGACAGTGAGAGAGACTGTGAGAGAGACAGCGAGAGACTGCGAGGGAGACAGCGAGGGAGACCGCGAGAGTGTGTGCGAGAGAGACTGCGAGAGAGTCTGCGAGACAGGCAGCGAGAGAGTCTGCGAGAGAGACTGAGAAAGAGACGGTGAGAGAGACAGCGAGAGAGACAGCGAGGGAGACAGCGAGGGAGACAGCGAGGGAGACAGCGAGGGTGACAGCGAGGGAGACAGCGAGGGAGACAGCGAGGGAGACTGCGAGAGAGACAGCGAGAGAGACTGCGAGGGAGACAGCGAGGGAGACAGCGAGGGAGACAGCGAGGGTGACAGCGAGGGTGACAGCGAGGGAGACAGCGAGGGAGACAGCGAGGGAGACAGTGAGGGAGACAGCTAGAGAGACTGCGATGGAGACATCGAGAGGGACTGCCTGAGAGACATTGAGAGAGACATTGAGAGAGACAGCGAGAGAGACTGCGAGAGAGAATGCGAGAGAGACTGCGAGAGAGACAGCGATGGTGACAGCGAGGGTGACAGCGAGGGAGACAGCGAGGGAGACAGCGAGGGAGACAGCGAGGGAGACTGTGAGAGAGACTGCGAGAGAGAATGCGATAGAGACTGCGAGAGAGACAGCGAGGGAGACAGCGAGGGAGACAGCGAGGGTGACAGCGAGGGAGACAGCGAGAGAGACAGCTAGAGGGACTGCGATGGAGACATCGAGAGGGACTGCCAGAGAGACTTTGAGAGAGACTGCGAGAGAGACTGCGAGAGAGATTGCGAGAGAGAATGCGAGAGAGAATGTGAGAGAGAATGCGAGAGAGAATGCGTGAAAGACTGCGAGAGAGACAGTGAGGGAGACAGCGAGGGAGACAGCGAGAGAGACGGCGATTGGGACTGCGAGAGAGGCTGCGAGAGAGATGGTGAGAGAGACAGCGAGAGAGACAGCGAGTGAGAATGTGAGAGAGGCTGTGAAAGAGACTGTGAGAGAGACTGCGAGAGAGGCTGCGAGAGAGACAGCGAGTGAGACTGCGAGAAAGACTGCGAGGGATACAGCGAGGGATACAGCGAAGGAGACAGCGAGAGAGCCAGCGAGAGAGACAGCGAGAGAGAGTGTTTGAGAGACTGCGAGAGAGACAGCAAGGGAGACAGCGAAGGAGACAGCGAAGGAGACAGCGAGAGAGACTGCGAGAGAGACAGCGAGAGAGACAGCGAGAGAGACAGCGAGTGAGATTGTGAGAGAGGCTGCGATAGAGACGGTGAGAGAGACTGCGAGAGAGACTGCGAGGGAGACAGCAAGAGAGACAGCGAGAGAGACTGCGAGACAGACTGCGAGGGAGACAGCGAGAGAGACAGCGAAGGAGATTGCGAGATAGACTGCGAAAGAGACTGTGAAAGAGACTGCGAAAGAGACTGCGAAAGAGACTGCGAAAGAGACATGGAGAGAGAATGCGAGAGAGACAGCGAGGGAGACAGCGAGGGAGACAGCGAGGGAGACAGCGAGGGAGACAGCGAGAGAGACAGCGAGAGAGACAGCGAGGGAGACAGCGAGGGAGACAGCGAGGGAGACAGCGAGAGAGACTGTGAGCGAGACATCGAGAGGGACTGCGAGAGAGACAACAAGAGAGACTGTGAGAGAGACTGCAAGAGAGACTGTGAGAGAGACTGCAAGAGAGAATGCGAGAGAGACTGCGAGAGAGACTGCGAGAGAGACTGCGAGAGAGACACCGAGGGAGACAGCGAGAGAGACAGCGAGAGAGACTGCGAGAGAGACTGCGAGGGAAACAGCGAGGGAAACAGCGAGGGAGACAGCGAGAGAGACTGCGAGAGAGACTGCGATGGAGACTGTGAGAGAGACAGAGAGGGAGACAGTGAGAGAGACTGCGAGAGAGACAGCGAGAGACTGCGAGGGAAACAGCGAGGGAGACCGCGAGAGAGTGTGCGAGAGAGACTGCGAGAGTGTCTGCGAGACAGGCAGCGAGAGAGTCTGCGAGAGAGACTGAGAAAGAGACGGTGAGAGAGACTGTGGGGGAGACAGCGAGAGAGACTGTGAGGGAGACAGCTAGAGAGACAGCGAGGGAGACACCGAGATAGACTGCGTGACAGACTGTGAGAGAGACAGCGAGAGACTGCGAGGGAGACAGCGAGGGAGACTGCGAGAGAGACTGCGAGAGAGACAGCGAGAGAGACAGCGAGAGAGACAGCGAGGGAGACAGCGAGGGAGACAGCGAGGGTGACAGCGAGGGAGACAGCGAGGGAGACAGCGAGGGAGACAGCGAGGGAGACTGCGAGAGAGACAGTAAGGGAGACAGCGAGGGAGACAGCGAGAGAGACTGCGAGAGAGACGGCGAGTGAGACTGCGAGAGTGGCTGCGAAAGAGATGGTGAGAGAGACAGCGAGAGAGACGGCGAGTGAGACTGTGAGAGAGGTTGTGAAAGAGACGGTGAGAGAGACTGCGAGAAAGGCTGCGAGAGAGACAGCGAGAGAGACTGCGAGTGAGTCTGCGAGAGAGACAGCGACAGAGTCTGCGAGAGAGACATTGAGAGAGACTGCGAGGGAGACAGCGAGAGAGACAGCGAGAGAGACAGCGAGAGAGACTGCGAGAGAGACTGTGAGGGAGACAGACATAGAGACTGCGAGGGAGACAGCGAGAGAGACTGCGAGGGAGACAGTGAGAGAGACAGCGAGAGAGACAGCGAGAGAGACAGCGAGAGAGACAGCGAGAGAGTCTGCTAGAGAGACTGCGAGAGAGACAGCGAGAGAGACAGCGAGAGGGACAGCGAGTGAGGCAGCATGTGAGACTGCGAGAGAGACTGCGAGCGAGACAGCGAGGGAGACAGCGAGGGAGACAGCGAGGGAGACAGCGAAGGAGACAGCGAAGGAGACAGCAAGAGAGACAGCGAGAGAGACAGCGAGAGAGACAGCGAGAGAGACTGTTTGAGAGACTGTGAGAGAGACAGCAAGGGAGACAGCAAGGGACACAGCGAGAGAGACTGCAAGAGAGACAGCGAGTGAGATTGTGAGAGAGGCTGCGAAAGAGACGGTGAGAGAGACTGCGAGAGAGGCTGCGAGAGAGACGGCGAGTGAGACTGTGAGAGAGGCTGCGAGAGAGACGGTGAGAGAGACGGTGAGACAGACAGCGAGAGAGACGGCGAGTGAGACTGTGAGAGAGGCTGAGAAAGAGACGGCGAGAGAGTCTGCGAGAGAGGCTGCGATAGAGACATCGAGGGAGACAGCGAAAGAAACAACGAGAGAGTCTGCGAGAGAGACTGCGAGGGAGTCTGAGAGAGAGACAGCGAGAGAGTCTGCAAGATAGACAGCGAGAGAGACAGTGACAGAGTCTGCGAGAGAGACAGCGAAAGAGTCTGCGAGAGAGACAGTGACAGAGTCTGCGAGAGAGACAGTGAGAGAGATTGCGAGGGAGACAGCGAGAGCGACAGCGAGAGAGACAGCGAGAGAGACTGCGAGAAAGACTGCGAGGGAGACAGACAGAGAGACTGCGAGGGAGAAAGCGAGAGAGACTGCGAGGGAGACAGCAAGAGACACTGTGAGAGAGACAGCGAGAGAGAAAGCGTGAGAGACAGCGTGAGAGACAGCGAGGGAGGCAGCGTGTGAGACTGCGAGAGAGACTGCGAGAGAGACTGCAAGGGAGACAGCGAAGAAGACAGCGAGAGAGACAGCGAGAGGGACTGTGTGAGAGACTGCGAGAGAGACTGCGAGAGAGACTGCGAGAGAGACTGCGAGGGAGACAGCGAAGGAGACAGCGAAGGAGACAGCGAGAGAGACTGCGAGAGAGACATGGAGAGAGAATGCGAGAGAGACAGCGAGGGAGACAGCGAGGGAGACAGCGAGGGAGACAGCGAGAGAGACAGCGAGAGAGACAGCGAGAGAGACTGCGAGGGAGACAGCGAGAGAGACTGCGAGAGAGACTGCGAGAGAGACTGCGATGTAGACTGTGAGAGAGACAGCGAGGGAGACAGTGAGAGAGACTGTGAGAGAGACAGCGAGAGACTGCGAGGGAGACAGCGAGGGAGACCGCGAGAGAGTGTGCGAGAGAGACTGCGAGAGAGTCTGCGAGACAGGCAGCGAGAGAGTCTGCGAGAGAGACTGAGAAAGAGACGGTGAGAGAGACAGCGAGAGAGACAGCGAGAGAGACTGTGAGGGAGACAGCTAGAGAGACAGCGAGGGAGACACCGAGATAGACTGCGTGACAGACTGTGAGAGAGACAGCGAGAGACTGCGAGGGAGACAGCGAGGGAGACTGCGAGAGAGACAGCGAGAGAGACAGCGAGGGAGACAGCGAGGGAGACAGCGAGGGTGACAGCGAGGGAGACTGCGAGAGAGACAGCGAGGGAGACAGCGAGGGAGACAGCGAGGGTGACAGCGAGGGAGACAGCGAGGGAGACAGCGAGGGAGACAGTGAGGGAGACAGCTAGAGAGACTGCGATGGAGACATCGAGAGGGACTGCCTGAGAGACATTGAGAGAGACATTGAGAGAGACAGCGAGAGAGACTGCGAGAGAGAATGCGAGAGAGACTGCGAGAGAGACAGCGAGGGAGACTGCGAGAGAGACAGCGAGAGAGACAGCGAGGGAGACAGCGAGGGAGACAGCGAGGGTGACAGCGAGGGAGACAGCGAGGGTGACAGCGAGGGAGACAGCGAGGGAGACTGCGAGAGAGACAGCGAGGGAGACAGCGAGGGAGACAGCGAGGGTGACAGCGAGGGAGACAGCGAGGGAGACAGCGAGGGAGACAGTGAGGGAGACAGCTAGAGAGACTGCGATGGAGACATCGAGAGGGACTGCCTGAGAGACATTGAGAGAGACA
The DNA here is from genome assembly GCF_036365525.1 of Heterodontus francisci. Classification (NCBI taxonomy): domain Eukaryota; kingdom Metazoa; phylum Chordata; class Chondrichthyes; order Heterodontiformes; family Heterodontidae; genus Heterodontus; species Heterodontus francisci. Next base: position 249,137 of record NW_027142154.1, on the reverse strand, counting down.
TTGAGAGAGACAGCGAGAGAGACTGCGAGAGAGAATGCGAGAGAGACTGCGAGAGAGACAGCGAGAGAGACAGCGAGGGTGACAGCGAGGGTGACAGCGAGGGAGACAGCGAGGGAGACAGCGAGGGAGACAGCGAGGGAGACTGTGAGAGAGACTGCGAGAGAGAATGCGATAGAGACTGCGAGAGAGACAGCGAGGGAGACAGCGAGGGAGACAGCGAGGGTGACAGCGAGGGAGACAGCGAGAGAGACAGCTAGAGGGACTGCGATGGAGACATCGAGAGGGACTGCCAGAGAGACTTTGAGAGAGACTGCGAGAGAGACTGCGAGAGAGATTGCGAGAGAGAATGCGAGAGAGAATGTGAGAGAGAATGCGAGAGAGAATGCGTGAGAGACTGCGAGAGAGACAGTGAGGGAGACAGCGAGGGAGACAGCGAGAGAGATTGCGAGAGAGACGGCGATTGGGACTGCGAGAGAGGCTGCGAGAGAGATGGTGAGAGAGACAGCGAGAGAGACAGCGAGTGAGAATGTGAGAGAGGCTGTGAAAGAGACTGTGAGAGAGACTGCGAGAGAGGCTGCGAGAGAGACAGCGAGTGAGACTGCGAGAGAGACTGCGAGGGATACAGCGAGGGAGACAGCGAAGGAGACAGCGAGAGAGCCAGCGAGAGAGACAGCGAGAGAGAGTGTTTGAGAGACTGCGAGAGAGACAGCAAGGGAGACAGCGAAGGAGACAGCGAAGGAGACAGCGAGAGATACTGCGAGAGAGACTGCGAGAGAGACAGCGAGAGAGACAGCGAGAGAGACAGCGAGTGAGATTGTGAGAGAGGCTGCGATAGAGACGGTGAGAGAGACTGCGAGAGAGACTGCGAGGGAGACAGCAAGAGAGACAGCGAGAGAGACTGCGAGACAGACTGCGAGGGAGACAGCGAGAGAGACAGCGAAGGAGATTGTGAGAGAGACTGCGAAAGAGACTGTGAAAGAGACTGCGAAAGAGACTGCGAAAGAGACATGGAGAGAGAATGCGAGAGAGACAGCGAGGGAGACAGCGAGGGAGACAGCGAGGGAGACAGCGAGAGAGACAGCGAGAGAGACAGCGAGGGAGACAGCGAGGGAGACAGCGAGGGAGACAGCGAGGGAGACAGCGAGGGAGACAGCGAGAGAGACTGTGAGCGAGACATCGAGAGGGACTGCGAGAGAGACAACAAAAGAGACTGTGAGAGAGACTGCAAGAGAGAATGCGAGAGAGACTGCGAGAGAGACTGCGAGAGAGACACCGAGGGAGACAGCGAGAGAGACAGCGAGAGAGACTGCGAGAGAGACTGCGAGGGAAACAGCGAGGGAAACAGCGAGGGAGACAACGAGGGAGACAGCGAGAGAGACTGCGAGAGAGACTGCGATGGAGACTGTGAGAGAGACAGAGAGGGAGACAGTGAGAGAGACTGCGAGAGAGACAGCGAGAGACTGCGAGGGAGACAACGAGGGAGACCGCGAGAGAGTGTGCGAGAGAGACTGCGAGAGTGTCTGCGAGACAGGCAGCGAGAGAGTCTGCGAGAGAGACTGAGAAAGAGACGGTGAGAGAGACAGCGAGAGACAGCGAGAGAGACTGTGAGGGAGACAGCTAGAGAGACAGCGAGGGAGACACCGAGATAGACTGCGTGACAGACTGTGAGAGAGACAGCGAGAGACTGCGAGGGAGACAGCGAGGGAGACTGCGAGAGAGACTGCGAGAGAGACAGCGAGAGAGACAGCGAGAGAGACAGCGAGAGAGACAGCGAGGGAGACAGCGAGGGAGACAGCGAGGGAGACAGCGAGGGTGACAGCGAGGGAGACAGCGAGGGAGACAGCGAGGGAGACAGCGAGGGAGACAGCGAGGGAGACAGCGAGGGAGACTGCGAGAGAGACAGTAAGGGAGACAGTAAGGGAGACAGCGAGGGAGACAGCGAGAGAGACTGCGAGAGAGACGGCGAGTGAGACTGCGAGAGTGGCTGCGAAAGAGATGGTGAGAGAGACAGCCAGAGAGACGGCGAGTGAGACTGTGAGAGAGGTTGTGAAAGAGACGGTGAGAGAGACTGCGAGAGAGGCTGCGATAGAGACATCGAGAGAGACTGCGAGTGAGTCTGCGAGAGAGACAGCGACAGAGTCTGCGAGAGAGACATTGAGAGAGACTGCGAGGGAGACAGCGAGAGAGACAGCGAGAGAGACAGCGAGAGAGACAGCGAGAGAGACTGCGAGAGAGACTGTGAGGGAGACAGACATAGAGACTGCGAGGGAGACAGCAAGAGAGACTGCGAGGGAGACAGTGAGAGAGACAGCGAGAGAGACAGCGAGAGAGACAGCGAGAGAGACAGCGAGAGAGTCTGCTAGAGAGACTGCGAGAGAGACTGCGAGAGAGACAGCGAGAGAGACAGCGAGAGGGACAGCGAGTGAGGCAGCATGTGAGACTGCGAGAGAGACTGCGAGCGAGACAGCGAGGGAGACAGCGAGGGAGACAGCGAAGGAGACAGCGAAGGAGACAGCGAGAGAGACAGCGAGAGAGACAGCGAGAGAGACATCGAGAGAGACAGCGAGAGAGACTGTTTGAGAGACTGTGAGAGAGACAGCAAGGGACACAGCGAGAGAGACTGCAAGAGAGACAGCGAGTGAGATTGTGAGAGAGGCTGCGAAAGAGACGGTGAGAGAGACTGCGAGAGAGGCTGCGAGAGAGACGGCGAGTGAGACTGTGAGAGAGGCTGCGAGAGAGACGGTGAGAGAGACGGTGAGACAGACAGCGAGAGAGACGGCGAGTGAGACTGTGAGAGAGGCTGAGAAAGAGACGGCGAGAGAGTCTGCGAGAGAGGCTGCGATAGAGACATCGAGGGAGACAGCGAAAGAAACAACGAGAGAGTCTGCGAGAGAGACTGCGAGGGAGTCTGAGAGAGAGACAGCGAGAGAGACAGCGAGAGAGTCTGCAAGATAGACAGCGAGAGAGACAGTGACAGAGTCTGCGAGAGAGACAGCGAAAGAGTCTGCGAGAGAGACAGTGACAGAGTCTGCGAGAGAGACAGTGAGAGAGATTGCGAGGGAGACAGCGAGAGCGACAGCGAGAGAGACAGCGAGAGAGACTGCGAGAAAGACTGCGAGGGAGACAGACAGAGAGACTGCGAGGGAGAAAGCGAGAGAGACTGCGAGGGAGACAGCAAGAGACACTGTGAGAGAGACAGCGAGAGAGAAAGCGTGAGAGACAGCGTGAGAGACAGCGAGGGAGGCAGCGTGTGAGACTGCGAGAGAGACTGCAAGGGAGACAGCGAGGGAGACAGCGAAGAAGACAGCGAGAGAGACAGCGAGAGGGACTGTGTGAGAGACTGCGAGAGAGACTGCGAGAGAGACTGCGAGGGAGACTGCGAAAGAGACTGCTAGAGACAGCGAGGGAGACAGCGAGAGACTGCGAGGGAGGCAGCGAGGGAGACAGCGAGGGAGACAGAGAGAAAGTCTGCGAGAGAGACTGCGAGAGAGACTGCGAGAGAGACTGCGAGAGAGACTGCGAAAGAGACTGCGAAAGAGACTGCTAGAGACAGCGAGGGAGACAGCGAGAGAGACAGCGAGTGAGACAGCGAGTGAGACAGCGAAAGTCTTCATGAGGGACTGCGAGAGAGAGAGCGAGAGAGACAGCGAAAGACTGCGTGAGGGACTGCGAGAGAGACAGCGAAGGAGACAGTGAGGGAGACTGTGAGAGAGACTGCGAGAGAGACTGCGAGAGAGACTGCGAGAGAGACTGAGAGGGAGACAGCGAGGGAGACTGCGATGGAGACTGCGAGACAGACAGCGAGGGAGACAGCGAGAGAGACTGTGAGAGAGACCTCGAGAGAGGCTGCGAGAGACTGCGAGGGAGACAGCGAGGGAGACCGCGAGTGAGTGTGCGAGAGAGACTGCGAGAGAGTCTGCGAGACAGACAGCGAGAGAGTCTGCGAGAGAGACTGAGAAAGAGACGGTGAGAGAGACAGCGAGAGAGACAGCGAGAGAGACTGTGAGGGAGACAGCTAGAGAGACAGTGAGGGAGACACCGAGAGAGACTGCGTGACAGACTGTGAGAGAGACAGCGAGAGACTGCGAGGGAGACTGCGTGAGAGCCAGCGAGAGAGACAGCGATGAAGACAGCGAGGGAGACATCGAGGGAGACAGCGAGGGTGACAGCGAGGGAGACAGCGAGGGAAACAGCGAGGGTGACAGCGAGGGTGACAGCGAGGGAGACAGCGAGGGAGACAGCGAGGGAGACAGCTAGAGAGACTGCGATGGAGACATCGAGAGGGACTGCCAGAGAGTCATTGAGAGAGACTGCGAGAGAGACTGCGAGAGAGAGTGCGAGAGAGAATGTGAGAGAGACTGCGAGAGAGACTGCGAGAGAGACAGCGAGGGTGACAGAGAGGGAGACAGCGAGGGAGACAGCGAGGGTGACAGCGAGGGAGACAGCGAGAGAGACAGCTAGAGAGACTGCGATGGAGACATCGAGAGGGACTGCCAGAGAGACATTGAGAGAGTCTGCGAGAGAGACTGCGAGAGAGATTGCGAGAGAGAATGCGAGAGAGAATGCGAGAGAGACTGCGAGGGAGACTGCGAGAGAGACAGCGAGAGAGACAGTGAGGGAGACAGCGAGGGAGACAGCGAGAGAGACTGCGAGAGAGACGGCGAGAGAGACGGCGAGTGAGACGGCGAGTGAGACTGCGAGAGAGGCTGCGAGAGAGATGGTGAGAGAGACAGCGAGAGAGACAGCGAGTGAGACTGTGAGAGAGGCTGTGAAAGAGACGGTGAGAGAGACTGCGAGAGAGTGCGAGAGAGACTGTGAGAGAGACTGCGAGAGAGACAGCGAGGGAGACAGCGAGGGTGACAGCGAGGGTGACAGCGAGGGAGACAGCGAGAGAGACCGCTAGAGAGACTGCGATGGAGACATCGAGAGGGACTGTGAGGGAGACAGCGAGGGAGACAGCGAGAGAGACTGCGAGAGAGACGGCGAGTGAGACGGCGAGAGAGGCTGCGAGAGAGATGGTGAGAGAGACTGCGAGAGAGTGCGAGAGAGGCTGCGAGAGAGACAGCGAGAGAGACAGGGAGAGAGACAGGGAGAGAGACAGCGAGGGAGACAGCGAGGGAGACTGCGAGGGAGACTGCGAGGGAGACAGCGAAAGAGACAGAGAGGGAGAATGCGAGGGAGAATGCGAGAGAGACTGCGAGAGAGACAGCGAGGGAGACAGTGAGGGAGACAGCGAGGGTGACAGCGAGTGAGACTGCGAGGGAGACTGCGAGGGAGACTGCGAGAGAGACATCGTGGGAGTCAGTGAGGGAGACAGCGAGGGAGACAGCGAGGGCGACTGCGAGAGAGACTGCGAGAGAGACTGCGAGAGAGTCATCGTGGGTGTCAGTGAGGGAGACAGTGAGGGAGACAGCGAGGGAGACTGCGAAAGACAGCGAGAGACTAAGAGAGAGACTGTGAGGGAGACAGCGAGAGAGACAGCGAGGGAGACTGCGAGAGACAGCGAGGGAGACAGCGCGGGTGACAGCGAGAGAGACTGCGAAAGACAGCGAGAGACTAAGAGAGAGACTGTGAGGGAGACAGCGAGAGAGACAGCGAGGGAGACTGCGAGAGAGGCAGCGAGGGAGACAGCGAGGGAGACAGCGAGAGAGACTGCGAGAGAGACTGCGAGAGAGACAGTGAGGGACACAGTGAGAAAGACAGCGAGAGAGACTGCGAGGGAGACAGCGAGGGCGACAGCGAGTGTGACTGCGAGAGAGACTGCGAGGGAGACCGCGAGGGAGACTGCGAGGGAGACCGCGAGGGAGACTGCGAGGGAGACAGCGAGGGAGACTGTGAGAGAGACAACGAGGGAGTCATCGAGGGAGTCATCGAGGGAGTCAGCGAGGGAGACAGCGAGGGAGACAGCGAGAGAGACTGTGAGGGAGAGAGCGAGAGAGACAGCGAGTGCGAATGCGAGGGAGGCAGCGAACATCACAGCGAGAGAGACAGCGAAAGTCAGCGAGAGACTAAGAGAGAGACTGCGAGAGAGACAGCGAGAGAGATAGCGAGAGAGACTGCAAGAGACACCGAGGGAGACAGCAAGGGAGACAGCGAGAGAGACAGCGAAGGACAGTGAGGGACAGCGAGAGAGACAGCGAGAGAGACAGCGATGGAGACAGCCTGGGAGACAGCGAGAGAGAGTGAGGGACAGCGAGAGAGACAGCGATGGTGACAGCGAGGCAGGCAGCGAGAGAGACAGCGAGAGAGACAGCGAGACAGACAGTGAGCGAAAGCGAGAGAGACAGCGAGGGAGATGCGAGGGAGGCAGCGAGGGAGAAAGCGAGGGAGACAGCGAGTGAGACAGTGAGAGAGACAGCGAGGGAGACAGCGAGGGAGGCAGCGAGGGAGACAGCGAGGGAGGCAGCGAGGGAGACAGCGAGGGAGGCAGCGAGGGAGACAGCGAGGGAGACAGCGAGTTAGACCGCGAGCGAGACAGCGACGGAGACAGCGAGGGAGACAGAGAGAGAGACAGCGAGGGAGACAGCGAGGTAGACAGCGAGGGAGACAATGAGGGAGACAGAAAGAGAGACAGCGAGGGAGACAGCGAGGGAGACAGCGAGAGAGACAGCGAGAGAGACAGTGAGAGAGACTGCGAGAGAGTCATCGTGGGAGTCAGTGAGGGAGACAGTGAGGGAGACAGCGAGGGAGAGAGTGAGAGAGTCAGCGAGAGCGACTGCTTGAGACAGCGAGGGAGACAGCGCGGGTGACAGCGAGAGAGACTGCGAAAGACAGCGAGAGACTAAGAGAGAGACTGTGAGGGAGACAGTGAGAGAGACAGCGAGGGAGACTGCGAGAGAGGCAGCGAGGGAGACAGCGAGGGAGACAGTGAGAGAGACTGTGAGAGAGACTGCGAGAGAGACTGCGAGAGAGTCAGTGAGGGACACAGTGAGAAAGACAGCGACAGAGACCGCGAGGGAGACAGCGAGGGCGACAGCGAGTGTGACTGCGAGAGAGACTGCGAGGGAGACCGCGAGGGAGACTGCGAGGGAGACCGCGAGAGAGACTGCGAGGGAGACCGCGAGAGAGACTGTGAGGGAGACTGCGAGGGAGACTGCGAGGGAGACTGCGAGAGAGACATCGTGGGAGTCAGTGTGGGAGACAGCGAGGGAGACAGCGAGGGCGACTGCGAGAGAGACTGCGAGAGAGACTGCGAGAGAGTCATCGTGGGAGTCAGTGAGGGAGACAGTGAGGGAGACAGCGAGGGAGAGAGTGAGAGAGTCAGCGAGAGCGACTGCGAGAGACAGCGAGGGAGACAGCGAGAGAGACTGCGAAAGACAGCGAGAGACTAAGAGAGAGACTGTGAGGGAGACAGCGAGAGAGACAGCGAGGGAGACTGCGAGAGAGGCAGCGAGGGAGACAGCGAGGGAGACAGCGAAGGAGACAGCGAGAGGGACTGCGAGAGAGACTACAAGAGAGACTGCGAGAGAGACAGTGAGGGACACAGTGAGAAAGACAGCGAGAGAGACTGCGAGGGAGACAGCGAGGGCGACAGCGAGTGTGACTGCGAGAGAGACTGCGAGGGAGACCACGAGGGAGACTGCGAGGGAGACCGCGAGGGAGACTGCGAGGGAGACAGCGAGGGAGACTGTGAGAGAGACAATGAGGGAGTCATTGAGGGAGTCATTGAGGGAGTCATCGAGGGAGTCAGCGAGGGAGACAGCGAGGGAGACAGCGAGAGAGACGGTGAGGGAGAGAGCGAGAGAGACAGCGAGTGCGAATGCGAGGGAGGCAGCGAACATCACAGCGAGAGAGACAGCGAAAGTCAGCGAGAGACTAAGAGAGAGACTGCGAGAGAGACTGCGAGAGAGACAGCGAGAGAGATAGCGGGAGAGACTGCAAGAGACACCGAGGGAGACAGCAAGGGAGACAGCGAGAGAGACAGCGAAGGACAGTGAGGGACAGCGAGAGAGACTGCGAGGGAGACAGCGATGGAGACAGCCAGGGAGACAGCGAGAGAGAGTGAGGGACAGCGAGAGAGACAGCGATGGTGACAGCGAGGCAGGCAGCGAGAGAGACAGCGAGACAGACAGTGAGCGAAAGCGAGAGAGACAGCGAGGGAGATGCGAGGGAGGCAGCGAGGGAGACAGTGAGAGAGACAGCGAGGGAGACAGCGAGGGAGGCAGCGAGGGAGACAGCGAGGGAGGCAGCGAGGGAGACAGCGAGGGAGACAGCGAGTTAAACCACGAGCGAGACAGCGAGGGAGACAGCGAGGGAGACAGCAAGGGAGACAGCGAGGGAGACAGAAAGAGAGACAGCGAGGGAGACAGCGAGGGAGACAGCGAGAGAGACAGCGAGAGAGACAGTGAGAGAGACAGCGAGTGAGACAGCGAGGGAGACAGTGAGAGAGACAGCGAGTAAGACAGCGTGTGAGACAGCGTGTGAGACTGTGAGAGTGACTGCGAGAAAGAAAACGAGGGAGTCAGCGATGGAGACAGCGAGGGAGCCACCGAGAGGGATTGCGAGGGAGAGAGAGAAAGAGACTGCGAGAGTGACAGCGAGGGCGACAGTGAGGGCGACAGCTTGGGAGACAGCTTGGGAAACAGCGATAGAGACAGCGAGGGAGACAGCGAGGGAGACAGTGAGTTAGACCGCGAGGGAGACAGCAAGGGAGACAGTGAGGGAGACAGAGAGAGAGACAGCGAGGGAGGCAGCAAGGGAGACTGCGAGAGAAACAGCGAGGGAGACAGCGAGGGAGACAGTGAGGGAGACAGCGAGGGAGACAGTGAGAGAGACTGCGAGAGAGACAGCGAGGGAGACAGCGAGGGAGACAGCGAGGGAGACAGCAAGGGAGATTGTGAGAGATCTGCGAGGTAGACTGCGAGGGAGACAGCGAGTTAGACAGGGAGTGAGACCGCGAGAGAGACTGCGAGGCAGACTGCGAGGGAGTCGGCGAAGGAGACAGCGAGAGCGACTGCATGAGACAGCGAGGGAGACAGCGAGGGTGACAGTGAGAGAGACAGCGAAAGACAGCGAGAGACTAAGAGAGAGTCTGTGAGGGAGACAGTGAGAGAGACAACGAGAGAGACTGCTAGAGACAGCGAGGGAGACAGCGAGAGAGAATGGGAGGCAGCGATGGTGACAGCGAGGGAGGCAGCGAGAGAGACAGCGAGAGAGACAGCGAGGGAGATGCGAGGGAGGCAGCGAGGGTGAAAGCGAGGGAGACAGCGAGAGAGACAGCGAGAGAGACAGCGAGGGAGACAGCGAGGGAGGCAGCGAGGGAGACAGCGAGGGAGACAGCGTGTTCGACCGCGAGGGAGACAGCGACGGAGACAGCGAGGGAGACAGCGAGGGAGACAGCGAGGGAGACAGCGAGGGAGACAGCGAGGAAAAGCTTTTCACCCAGAGGGTGGTGGGTGTCTGGAATTCACTGCCCGGATCAGTGGTGGATGCAGAAACCCTCAACTCATTTTAAAAAAGCTGGACGTGCACCTGAAGTGTGTAACCTGCAAAGCTACAGACCAGGTGCTGGAAGGTGAGATTAGATCTCACTAAGCTAGTTTTTTCAGCCGGTGCAGACAGGATGGGCTGAATGGCCTCCTTCTGTGCTGTAACCTTTCTCTGGTTCTGTGTCCTGGAATGTTTTATTCCATTAAAGGTGCTATATAAAACACAAGGTGTTGTTGTTATTTGGACCTTTATCGCCATTCCTTCATTGACACTGGGAAAAATCCTGGAACTCCTTTCCTAACAGCATTGTGGGAGTATTTCACCACACCAACGGCAACGGGTCAAGAAAGCAGTCGAGCTTCACCTTCTCAACAGGCAACTGGTGATTAACAATATATGTTGGTCTTACTAGTGACGTCTATATCCTGAGAATGAAGTAAAAACAATGTGTATTTGTAAAATGGATTGAAAGTCTCAACAGAAATATTTGTTGCTAAATTAATCCTCTTTTAGATTGTACAGACAATGTCACTTTAATAACCTAATCTCTCCTCGACATTCCCACACTGGAAGGTGTTGGGTTGGACTGTGCTCACAAGTTCTGGGGTTAAACTGAGCAGATTCTGCTCTATCTTCACTCCAGCACAAAGTGATGTTGCAAAAAACCTCTCCATTCTGATGCAGGGTCGCTGATCTGAAATGTTAACTCTGCTTCTCCCTCCACAGATACTGCCAGACCTGCAGAGTATTTCCAGCAGTTTTTTGCTTTTATTTCAGATTTCCAGCATCTGCAGTATTTTGCTTTTATTTTCTTACATCCAATGTCCACCCTGATATAAACCAACTCTTAACTGGTCTGAAATAAAAGCAAAATACTGCGGATGCTGGAAATCTGAAACAAAAACAAGAAATGCTGGATTCACTCAGCAGGTCTGGCAGCATCTGTGGAAAGAGAAGCAGAGTTAACGTTTCGGGTCAGTGACCCTTCTTCGGAAGGGTTCCAAGGAAGGGTCACTGACCCGAAACGTTAACTCTGCTTCTCTTTCCACAGATGCTGCCAGACCTACTGAGTGAATCCAGCATTTCTTGTTTTTGTTTCTTAACTGGTCTGTCTGTGTTTCTAGACTGGGTTCTGTGAGCAGCGCTGGTCATAAAACAACAGCCAAATACTGCAGATGCTGGAAATATGAAAGAGAAAGTACGGGAAGTACTCAGCAGGTCAGGTAGCATGTGTGGAGAAAAGAAAGTTAACCTTTCAGGGTTTGCAGAATGAATTATCAGGAATAAAAATGGTGCAGAATTTGATGGTCAAGAAAGCTGAGAAGTGGAAGAGAAATGGACTAGAGTTCAGGAAAAACAGTTGCTAATAATGAAAGATGCTGTGGGAAGATTAAACTGGTAATCCAGCAGTGCATGGTCAGTGTACATGGAAGTAACAAGAAAATATCAAAGCTGTCTAAAATACAGGCATTATTAGAGGGAGGTGAAGTTACACAATAACAGAGAGGTTATTGGGGAGGGCAGAGGTGAAACAAAGCAATGGATGGAGATGGTTTCAGAGACACAGTAAAGGAGCAAATCAGTCCCAGAGCAATGGAACCTGTCTCAGAAAACACAGAAAAATAAAAGTTCCAAATTGTAGATAAATGTTCAAAAATAATCACCTCTGACACAACTTCACTGTTTTCATATTGAAAACTTTGCAGCTCCGGGATCAGAGATTTCAAAAAAGGCTGCGTTTACTAACAACGCAACCATGAGTTGTGCAGAAGCTGCACATGCGCAGATGGACTGAAGCGTCACACTCTGCGACGTTTTTCAGCGGTTGCCAGTAAGAAAGATGGCGCCGCTCAATTGATCACAAAAAAACACAACAAGCAAAACCAAAAGGTGATTGTCGGCTCCCCGTTTCCTGCCCTGCACTGCATTGCTGCTTGCACCATCCTGCAACTGCTCCCCAAAGTGAATATTATTGTGCACAAAAACCCGCATTTCAAACCAGAGATTTCCAACATTTTGGTAGTTGCAACAGATAAATCCTGGGAGCTCATGTTCAGCAATTCAAAAGTATCCATGCTTACAGAGATAGGGAGGGTTGTAGAGGCTGGAGGAGGTTACAGAAATAGGGAGGGTTGTAGGGGCTGGAGCAGGTAACAGCGATGAGGAACGTTGTAAGGGCTGGAGGAAGTTATAGAGATCGGGAGGGTTGTAAGGGCTGGAGGAGGTTACAGAGATAGGGAGGGTGGTAGGGGCTGAAGGAGGTAACAGCGATGAGGAGGGTGGTAGGGGCTGGAGGAAGTTATGGAGATCGGGGGGTTGTAAGGGCTGGAGGAGGTTAGAGAAATAGGAAGGGCTGTAGGAGGTTACAGAGATAGGGAGGGCTGTAGGATGTTACAGTAATAGGGAGGGTTGTAGGGGCCGGAGGAAGTTACAGAGATAGGGAGGGCTGTCGGGGCTGGAAGAGGAGAACATGATAGGGAGGGCTGTAGGAGGTTACTGGGATGTGGAGGGTTGTAGGGGCTGGAGGCAGTTACAGAGATATGAAGAGTTGTCGAGGCTAGAGTAGGTTACAGAGCTTGGGAGTGTTGTAGAGGCTGGAGAAGGTTACAGAGATAGGGAGGGTTGTAGGGGCTGGAGGAGGTTACAGATATGAGAAGGGTTATAGGGGCTGGAGGAGGTTACAGAGATAGGGAGGGTTGTAGGGGCTGGAGGAGGTTACAGATATGAGAAGGGTTATAGGGGCTGGAGGAGGTTACAGATATGAGGAGGGTTGTAGGGGCTGGAGGAGGTTACAGAGATGGGGAGGGCTGTAGGGTCGGAGGAGGTTACAGAGATGGGGAGGGCTGTCCGGGTTGGAGGAGGTTACAGAGATAGGGAGCGTTGTCAGCGCTGGAGGAGGTTACAGAGATGAAGAGGGTTGTAGAGGTTAGAGGTAGTTACAGTGATAGGGAAGGTTGTAGGGGCTGGAGGAGGTTACAGAGATTGGGAGCGTTGTCAGGGCTGGAGGAGGTTACAGACATAGGGAGGGTTGTAGAGGCTGGAGGAGTTTAGAGAGATGGGGAGGGTTGTAGGGGCTGGAGGAGGTTACAGAGATAGGGAAGGTTGTCGGGGCTGGAGGAGGTTACAGATATGAGGAGGGTTGTAGGGGCTGGAGGAGGTTAGAGAGATGGTGAGGGTTGTAGGGGCTGGATGAGGATACAGGGATCGGGAGGGTTGTAGGGGCTGGAGGAGGTTACAGAGATAGGGAGGGCTGTAGGAGGTTATGTGATGGGAGGGTTGTAGAGGTTGGAGGTAGTTACAGAGATAGGGAGGGTTGTCGGGGCTGGAGGAGGTTACAGAGATAGGGAGAGTTGTAGGGGCTGGAGAAGGTTCCAGAGATTGGGAGAGTTGTAGGGGCTGGAGGAGCTTACAGAGATAGGGAGAGCTGTAGAGGCAGGAGGAGGTTACAGAGCTTGGGAGCATTGTCGGGGCTGGAGGAGGTTACAGAGATGAAGAGAGTTGTAGGGGCTGGAGGAGGTTACAGAGATGAAGAGGGTTGTAGGGGCTGGAGGAGGTTACAGATATAGCGAGCGTTGTCAGGGCTGGAGGTAGTGACAGAGATCGGGACGGTTGTAGAGGTTGGAGGTAGTTACAGTGATAGGGAGGGCTGTAGGGGCTGGTGGAGGTTACAGAGATAGCGAGCGTTGTCTGGGCTGGAGGTGGTGACAGAGATCGGGAGGGATGTAGAGGTTGGAGGTAGTTACAGGAATAGGGAGGGTTGTAGGGGCTGGAGGAGGTTACAGAAATGGGGAGAGTAGTAACGGCTTGAGGAAGTTACAGAGATTTGAAGTGTTGTAGTGGCTGGAGGAGGTTACAGAGTTAGGGGGGGTTGTAGAGCTGGAGGAGGTTACAGAGATGGGGAGGTTGCCGATACTGGAGGAGGTTACAAAGAAAGGGAGAATTGTCGGGGCTGGAGGAGGTGACAGAGATAGGGAGGGTGGTCGGGGCTGGAGGAGGTTACAGAGATAGGGAGAATTGTGGGGGCTGGAGGAGGTTATAGAGATAGGGAGAGTTGCAGGGCTGGAGGAGGTTACGGAGATGGGGAGGTTGTCGATACTGGAGGAGGTTACAGTGATAGGGAGGGTTGTACGAGCTGGAGGATGTTACAGAGATAGGGAGCATTGTCGTGGCTGGAAGAGGTGACAGAGATGGGGAGGGTTGTAGAGGCTAGAGGTGGTTACAGTGATAGGGAGGGTTGTACGAGCTGGAGGAGGTTACAGAGATCAGGAGGTTTGCAGAGGCTGGAGGAGGTTACAGAGACAGGGAGGGCTGGAGGAGGTTACAGTGATAGGGAGGGTTGTAGGGGCTAGTAAAGGTTACAGAAATAGGGAGGGTTGTCGGGGCCGGAGGAGGTTACAGAGATAGGGAGGGGACTGGAGGAGGTTCCAGAGATAGGGAGGGGGCTGGAGGAGGTTCCAGAGGTAGACTGGAAGGGGGGCAGAGTGGGAGGGGGGCAGAGTGGGAGGGGGCATGATGGTTTTTCTAACTTCCTCCCTTTCTATAACCTCTGCATTACCTGGTATTATTGGGATGGTACGAGTGTCCTCCGCTGTGAAAACTGAAGCAAAATACTGATTTTGTGTGTCTGCCATTTCTGTGTTCCCTTCTATTAATTCCCCAGTCTCATCCTCCAACGGACTAACATTCACTTTAGCTACTCTCTTCCCTTTTATATACTTTTGCTTTTTATAGCTTTTGCAATCCGTTTATATATTTTGCACTAGTTTTCTTTCATAATTTACCGTTGCTCTTTTTATTATTTTTTTAGTAACCCTTTTTTGATATTTAAAAGTTTCCCAATCTTCCAGCCTGCCTGTGCAACATGGTGTGCCTTAGTTTTTGTCTTGATGTTATCACTAACTTCCTTGCTTAGCCATGGATGTTTTTTTCCCCTCCTAGAATCTTTCTTCCTGTCTGGAATATATTTTATTTGGGATAAATTGAAGATCTCCTTAAACATCTGTCAACTGTCCTACCTTGGAGTCTTCCTGCCCAGTCCACTAGGGCCAAATCTGTCCTCATGCCTATATAATTACCTTTGTTTAACTCCAGAAAGCTTGTGTGGGACTCTAGCTTCTTGGTCTCAAACTGAATTTGAAATTCTAGCATGCTATGATGACTTTTCCCTCCAGGATCCTGAACAATGAGATCATTTATTAATCCCACCTCATTACACAACACCAAATCTAGAATAGCCTGCTGCCTGGTTGCTTCCACAACATATTGCTCCAAAAAACAATCTCTAATACATTCAATGAACTCTCCCTCGAGGCTACCCTTGCCAATTTGATTAATCCAGTCTATACGTATATTAAAATCACCCATGATTATTGCCATACCTTTCTTACAAGCCCCCAGTATTTCCTGGTTTATACTGTGCTCCACTGTGGAACTACTGTTTGGGGACCAATAGATTTCTCCCACCAGGGACTTCTTTCCCTTGCTTTTTCTTATTTCTACCCAGACTGATTCTATGTCTTGATCTCCAGTGCCGATATTGTTTCTCGCTACAGCACTGATCTCTTCTTTCACTAACAAAGCAACACCACCTCCTTTTCCTTCCTGTCTATCCTTCCGAAATACTGAGTACCCTTGGATATTCAATTCCCAAACCTGGTTTCCCTGTAACCACCTTTCAGTAATTGCCACTAAATCATACCCAATTATCTCTATTTGCGCTGTTAACTCATTTATTTTAGACCGCAATTGTTGACAACGCGAGCGGTAGGTGGAGCTGTTTTGGCACATGCGCAGATGCAGCATGTGCCACGAAAACGTCACAGCCTGCGACTGCAGCAGCTGCCAGGACTAAAGATGGCGCTGGTCAAAAAATCACAGAGATGAAACCTAACAAACACATGGCAGAATACAATGGCCGGAGTGAGAGAGTGGAGCGGGCCAGGGAGAGCAGCGCGGGGAGACCAGCGGTAGCAGTGCCGGGGGGGGGAGAGAGAAAGGGGGAGACCAGCGGTAGCGGTGCCGGGGGGGGGGGAGGAAAAAGGGGGAGACCAGTGGTAGCGGTCCCGGGGGGGGGGGGGAGAGGGAAGGAGGAGGGGGGAAGAGGGGGGGAAAAGAGGGGGGGGAAGAGGGGGGGGAAGAGGGGGGGAAGAGGGGGGGAAGAGGGGGGGAAGAGGGGGGGAATACGGGGGGAAGAGGGGGAGGAGGGGGGAGGAGGGGGGAGGAGGGGGGAAGAGGAGGGGGGAGGAGGGGGGGAAAAGAGGGGGGGAGGAGGGGGGGAAAAGAGGGGGGGAAGAGGGGGGGAAGAGGGGGGAGGAGGGGGGGAAGAGGGAGGGAGGGAGGGAAAGAGGCAGGGAGGGAGGGAGGGGAAGAGGGAGGGAGGGGGGAAGAGGGGGGTGGAAGAGGGAGGGGGGAAGCGGGGAAGAGGGAGGGGAAGAGGGAGGGGAAGAGGGAGGGAGGGAGGGGAGGGGAAGAGGGAGGGAGGGGAGGGGAAGAGGGGGGGAAGAGGGGGGGAAGAGGGAGGGAGGGGGGGAAGAGGGAGGGGGGTAGAGGGAGGGAGGGGGGGAAGAGGGAGGGAAGGGGGTAGAGGGGGGAAAGGGGGGGTAGAGGGGGGGAAGGGGGGAAGAGGGAGGGAGGGGGGAAGAGGGAGGGAGGGGGAGGGAGGGGGGAAGAGGGAGGGAGGTAGGGGGAAGAGGGAGGGAGGTAGGGGGGAAGAGGGAGGGAGGTAGGGGGGAAGAGGGAGGGAGGGGGAAGAGGGAGGGAAGAGGGAGGGAGGGGGAAGAGGAGGGAAGAGGGAGGGAGGGAGGGAGTGGGGTAGAGGGAGGGAGGGAGGGGGGAAGAGGGAAGGAGGGAGGGATGGGGAAGAGGGAGGGGGAGGGGGGAAGAGGGAGAGGGTGGGGGGAAGGAAGGGGGAGAGGGAGGGGGGAAGGAAGGGGGAGAGGGAGGGGGGAAGGAAGAGGGAGGGGGAAGGAAAAGGGAGAGGGAGGGGGGAATGACAGAACAGGGTTGAAGGGCTAAATGGCGTCCCCCTCTTCCTCTGTCCTCTGACAAAGATCCTGCTATCACTCTCTGTGTCTGGGTCACCCTCTCGGTCTGTGTCTCCCTCTTTGCCTCTCTTTCTGTCTGTCTGTCTCTCTTTCCCTCCTCTCTCAGAACATCAGTCAGCTATTTTAGGTTTGTTCACGGTGGCCAATTTATGTTAGCACAGCACTGGGACATTTATTTCGGAGGCTGACGCCTCACTAATGTAATGCTTTAAACTTGAAAGAGAAACAGATCCTGGGATTCAGTTGAATGTAGCTGCTCATCCCAAAATGTATCAGCAAACGTGTTTTTCAAATCAATTCAACAACAACCTCAACAGGGGAAAAACACCAATAAATGCAGCAACAACCTCAACAGGAGAAAAACACCAACAAATGCAACAACAACCTCAACATGGGAAAAAGCACAAAAACAAATGCAACAATTTCAACAGAAAAAGAACAGCTTCTTGAAGACAAAAAAAAACAAATACAACAACAATGTCTGTAGGAGAAAAGCCACTAATAAAGTCATCATCAGAAGGGGAAAACACACCGATAAATAGGGCAGTGGCACAAGCTGTTGGAGGGACAGGAAAGCGTTTATGAAGGGAAAGAGTATCTGACCACAGCCGGGATGGTGTAATTGTAAACAACAAAGCCCATTTCAGCCTGCAATATGAAAAGGAGGGATAGAGAGCTGAGAGGGAATCAGTTGATTTTGACTGGGTTAATGAAGGGGCAATGGCGTCATGCCGCTGCCACAATGCCCCGCGACTGGGAAAGGCCCCAAAATGGAGGACAGGCCGCGCTGCTTTCTGGGAGGAGGCTCCGCACATGCGCATCACAGCGAGGGAGACTGCGAGGGAGACAGCGAGGGAGACAGCGAGGGAGACAGCGAGGGAGACAGCGCGGGAGACAGCGAGGGAGAAAGCTATAGAGAAAAAGCGAGAGAGACTGTGAGGGAGACTGCGAGGGAGACTGCGAGGGAGACTGCGAGGGAGACAGCGTGGGAGACAGCGAGGGAGACTGTGAGGGAGACTGCGAGGGAGACTGCGAGGGAGACTGCGAGGGAGACAGCGATGGAGATAGCGAGAGAGACTGCGAGCGAGACTGCTAGAGAGACTGCGAGGGAGACAGCAAAGTCGACAGCGAGAGAGATGGCGAGGGAGACGGCGAAGGAGACGGCGAGTGAGACGGCGAGGGAGACGGCGAGAGAGACTGCGAGAGAGACTGCGAGAGAGAAAGCGAGGGAGACAGCGAGGGAGACAGCGAGGGAGACAGCGAGAGACACTGCGAGGGAGCCAGTGAGGGAGACAACGAGGGAGACACTGAGAGAGACAGAGAGAGAGACAGTGAGGGAGACAGCGAGAGAGACTGCGAGAGAGACTGCGAGAGAGACTTCGAGAGAGACTGCGAGGGAGAGAGCGAGGGAGACAGCGAGGGAGACAGCGAGGGAGACAGCGAGGGAGACAGCGAGGGAGAAAGCGAGGGAGAAAGCGAGAGAGACTGCGAGGGAGACTGCGAGGGAGACTGCGAGGGAGACAGCGTGGGAGACTGCGAGGGAGGCAGCGAGAGAGACTGCGAGAAAGAATGCGAGGGAGACAGCGTGGGGGACAGCGAGAGAGACAGCGAGGGAGACTGCGAGAGAGACAGTGAGCGAGACAGCGAGGGATACAGCGAGATAGACTGCGAGGGAGACAGCGAGAGAGAGAGCGAGAGACACAGCGAGAGAGACTGCGAGGGAGACGGCGAGGGAGATGGCGAGGGAGACGGCGAGGGAGACGGCGAAGGAGTCTGCGACAGAGAAAGCGAGGGAGACAGCGAGAGAGACGGCGAGGGAGAGAACGAGGGAGAGAGCGAGGGACTCAGCGAGGGAGACAGCGAGAGAGACTGCGAGGGAGACAACGAGGGAGACAGCGAGAGAAACTGCGAGAGAGACTGCGAGAGAGACTGCGAGGGAGAATGGGAGGGAGAATGCGAGGTTGAATGCGAGGGAGACAGCGAGAGAGACAGCGAGGGAGACTGCGAGGGAGACAACGAGGGAGACAGCGAGAGAGACTGCGAGGGAGACTGCGAGGGAGAATGCGAGGGAAAATGCGAGTTTGAATGCGAGGGAGACAGCGAGAGAGACAGCGAGGGAGACAGCGAGGGAGACAGCGAAGGAGACTGCGAGGGAGACTGCGAGGGAGACTCTGCGGGAGACAGCCAGAGAGACAGCGAGGGAGACAGCGAGAGAGACAGCGAGAGCGACTGCGAGAGAGACTGCGAGAGTGACTGCCAGAGAGTCTGCGAGACAGACAGCGAGGGAAACAGCGAGAGAGACAGCGAGGGAGACTGCGAGAGAGACTGCTGGAGAGACGGCGAGGGAGACGGCGAGGGAGACGGCGAGGGAGATGGCGAGGGAGACGGCGAGAGAGACTGCGAGAGAGACTGCGAGAGAGACTGTGAGAGAGAAAGCGAGGGAGACAGAGAGGGAGACAGCGAAGGAGACTGCGAGTGAGGGTGCGAGAGAGACTGCGAGGGAGACAGCGAGGGAGACAGCGAGAGAGACTGCGAGAGAGACCGTGAGAGAGTCTGCAAAGGGAGACAGCGAGAGAGACTGCAAGAGAGACTGCGAGAGAGACAGCAAGGGAGACAGCGAGAGAGACTGCGAGAGAGACAGTGAGAGAGACAGCGAGGGAGACTGCGAGAGTGACAGCGAGGGAGACAGCGAGGGAGACAACGAGAGAGACAGCAAAAGAGACAGCGAGGGAGACAGCGAGGGAGACTGCGAGAGAGACAGCGAGAGAGACAGCAAGAGAGACTGCGAGAGAGACTGCGAGAGAGAATGCGAGAGACACAGCGAGAGAGACTGCGATAGAGAGAGCGAGGGAGACAGCGAGGGAGACAGCGAGTGAGACAGCGAGAGAGACAGCGAGAGAGACTGCGAGAGAGACTGCGAGAGAGAATGCGAGAGACACAGCGAGAGAGACTGCGATAGAGAGAGCGAGGGAGACAGCGAGGGAGACAGCGAGGGAGACAGTGATGGAGATAGCGAGAGAGACTGCGAGAGAGACAGCGAGAGAGACTGCGAGAGAGACTGCGAGAGAGACTTAGAGGGAGACAGCGAGAGAGACTGCTAGAGAGACTGCGAGGGAGACTGCGAGGGAGACGGCGAGGGAGACGGCGTGGGAGACGGCGAGGGAGAAGGCGAGGGAGAAGGCAAGGGAGAAGGCGAGGGAGACTGCGAGAGAGACAGCGAGGGACACAGCGAGGGAGACTGTGAGAGAGACTGCGAGAGAGACTGCAAGAGAGACTGCGAGAGAGACTGCTAGAGAGACTGCTAGAGAGACTGCGAGAGAGACTGCGAGAGAGAATGCGAGGGAGAATGCGAGGGAGACTGCGAGGGAGACTGCGAGAGAGAGAGCGAGGGAGACAGCGAGGGTGGCAACGAGAGAGACATCGAGAGAGACTGCGAGAGAGACTGCGAGAGAGACTGCGAGAGAGAATGCGAGGGAGACTGCGAGGGAGACTGCGAGAGAGACAGCGAGGGACACAGCAAGGGAGACTGTGAGAGAGACTGCGAGAGAGACTGCAAGAGAGACTGCGAGAGAGACTGCTAGAGAGACTGCGAGAGAGACTGCGAGAGAGAATGCGAGGGAGACAACGAGAGAGACAGCAAAAGAGACAGCGAGGGAGACAGCGAGGGAGACTGCGAGAGAGACAGCGAGAGAGACAGCAAGAGAGACTGCGAGAGAGACTGCGAGAGAGAATGCGAGAGACACAGCGAGAGAGACTGCGATAGAGAGAGCGAGGGAGACAGCGAGGGAGACAGCGAGAGAGACAGCGAGAGAGACTGCGAGAGAGACTGCGAGAGAGAATGCGAGAGACACAGCGAGAGAGACTGCGATAGAGAGAGCGAGGGAGACAGCGAGGGAGACAGCGAGGGAGACAGTGATGGAGATAGCGAGAGAGACAGCGAGAGAGACTGCGAGAGAGACTGCGAGAGAGACTTAGAGGGAGACAGCGAGAGAGACAGCTAGAGAGACTGCGAGGGAGACTGCGAGGGAGACGGCGAGGGAGACGGCGTGGGAGACGGCGAGGGAGAAGGCGAGGGAGAAGGCAAGGGAGAAGGCGAGGGAGACTGCGAGAGAGACAGCGAGGGACACAGCGAGGGAGACTGTGAGAGAGACTGCGAGAGAGACTGCAAGAGAGACTGCGAGAGAGACTGCTAGAGAGACAGCGAGAGAGACTGCGAGAGAGAATGCGAGGGAGACTGCGAGGGAGACTGCGAGAGAGAGAGCGAGGGAGACAGCGAGGGTGGCAACGAGAGAGACATCGAGAGAGACTGCGAGAGAGACTGCGAGAGAGACTGCGAGAGAGAATGCGAGGGAGACTGCGAGGGAGACTGCGAGAGAGACAGCGAGGGAGACAGCGAGGGAGACAGCGAGGGAGAAGGCGAGGGAGAAGGCGAGGGAGAAGGCGAGGGAGACGGCGAGGGAGACAGCGTGGGAGACAGCGAGAGAGACAGCGAGGGAGACTGCGAGAGAGAATGCGAGGGAGACAGCGTGGGGGACATCGAGAGAGACAGCGAGGGAGACTGCGAGAGAGACAGTGAGCGAGACAGCGAGGGATACAGCGAGATAGACTGCGAGGGAGACAGCGAGAGAGAGAGTGAGAGACACAGCGAGAGAGACGGCGAGGGAGACGGCGAGGGAGACGGCGAGGGAGACGGCGAAGGAGTCTGCGACAGAGAAAGTGAGGGAGACTGCGAGAGAGACGGCGAGGGAGAGAGCGAGGGAGACAGCGAGGGACTCAGCGAGGGAGACAGCGAGAGAGACTGCGAGGGAGACAACGAGGGAGACAGCGAGAGAGACAGCGAAAGAGACAGCGAGGGAGACAGCGAGGGAGACAGTGAGGGAGACAGCGAGGGAGGCAGCGAGAGAGACTGCGAGAGAGAATGCGAGGGAGACAGCGTGGGGGACAGCGAGGGAGACAGCGAGGGAGACTGCGAGAGAGAAAGTGAGCGAGACAGCGAGGGATACAGCGAGATAGACTGCGAGGGAGACAGCGAGAGAGAGAGCGAGAGACACAGCGAGAGAGACTGTGAGGGAGACGGCGAGGGAGACGGCGAGGGAGACGGCGAGGGAGATGGCGAAGGAGTCTGCGACAGAGAAAGCGAGGGAGACTGCGAGAGAGACGGCGAGGGAGAGAGCGAGGGAGTCAGCGAGGGACTCAGCGAGGGAGACAGGCGAGAGAGACTGCGAGGGTGACAACGAGGGAGACAGCGAGAGAGACTGCGAGAGAGACTGCGAGAGAGACAGCGAGAGAGACTTAGAGGGAGACAGCGAGAGAGACTGCTAGAGAGACTGCGAGGGAGACTGCGAGGGAGACGTCGAGGGAGACGGCGTGGGAGACGGCGAGGGAGAAGGCGAGGGAGAAGGCAAGGGAGAAGGCGAGGGAGACTGCGAGAGAGACAGCGAGTGACACAGCGAGGGAGACTGTGAGAGAGACTGCGAGAGAGACTGCAAGAGAGACTGCGAGAGAGACTGCGAGAGAGACTGCGAGAGAGAATGCGAGGGAGACTGCGAGAGAGAGAGCGAGGGAGACAGCGAGGGTGGCAACGAGAGAGACATCGAGAGAGACTGCGAGAGAGACTGCGAGAGAGACTGCGAGAGAGAATGCGAGGGAGACTGCGAGGGAGACTGCGAGAGAGACAGCGAGGGAGACAGCGAGGGAGACAGCGAGGGAGACAGCGAGGGAGAAGGCGAGGGAGAAGGCGAGGGAGAAGGCGAGGGAGAAGGCGAGGGAGACAGCGTGGGAGACAGCGAGAGAGACAGCGAGGGAGACTGCGAGAGAGAATGCGAGGGAGACAGCGTGGGGGACAGCGAGAGAGACAGCGAGGGAGACTGCGAGAGAGACAGTGAGCGAGACAGCGAGGGATACAGCGAGATAGACTGCGAGGGAGACAGCGAGAGAGAGAGCGAGAGACACAGCGAGAGAGACTGCGAGGGAGACGGCGAGGGAGACGGCGAGGGAGACGGCGAGGGAGACGGCGAAGGAGTCTGCGACAGAGAAAGCGAGGGAGACTGCGAGAGAGACGGCGAGGGAGTGAGCGAGGGAGACAGCGAGGGACTCAGCGAGGGAGACAGCGAGAGAGACTGCGAGGGAGACAACGAGGGAGACAGCGAGAGAGACAGCGAAAGAGACAGCGAGGGAGACAGCGAGGGAGACAGCGAGGGAGGCAGCGAGAGAGACTGCGAGAGAGAATGCGAGGGAGACAGCGAGGGAGACAGCGAGATAGACTGCGAGGGAGACAGCGAGAGAGAGAGCGAGAGACACAGCGAGAGAGACTGCGAGGGAGACGGCGAGGGAGACGGCGAGGGAGACGGCGAAGGAGTCTGCGACAGAGAAAGCGAGGGAGACTGCGAGAGAGACGGCGAGGGAGAGAGCGAGGGAGACAGCGAGGGATTCAGCGAGGGAGACAGCGAGAGAGACTGCGAGGGAGACAACGAGGGAGACAGCGAGAGAGACTGCGAGAGAGACTGCGAGAGAGACTGCGAGGGAGAATGCGAGGGAGAATGCGAGGTTGAATGCGAGGGAGACAGCGAGAGAGACAGCGAGTGAGACTGCGAGGGAGACAACGAGGGAGACAGCGAGAGAGACTGCGAGAGAGACTGCGAGGGAGACTGCGAGGGAGAATGCGAGGGAGAATGCGAGGTTGAATGCGAGGGAGACAGCGAGAGAGACAGCGAGGGTGACAGCGAGGGAGACAGCGAGGGAGACTGCGAGGGAGACTGCGAGGGAGACTGCGAGGGAGACTCTGCGGGAGAGACAGCGAGGGAGATAGCGAGGGTGACAGCGAGAGAGACTGCGAGAGCGACTGCGAGGGAGACAGCCAGAGAGACTGCGAGAGAGTCTGCGAGACAGACAGCGAGGGAAACAGCGAGAGAGACAGCGAGGGAGACTGCGAGAGAGACTGCTAGAGAGACGGCGAGGGAGACGGCGAGGGAGATGGCGAGGGAGATGGCGAGGGAGACGGCGAGAGAGACTGCGAGAGAGACTGCGAGAGAGACTGCGAGAGAGACTGTGAGAGAGAAAGCGAGGGAGACAGCGAGGGAGACAGCGAGAGACACTGCGAGGGTGCCAGTGAGGGAGACAACGAAGGAGACAATGAGAGAGACTGAGAGAGAGACAGCGAGGGAGACAGCGAGAGAGACTGCGAGAGAGACTGCGAGCGTGACTGCGAGGGAGACAGCGAGGGAGACAGCGAGGGAGACAGCGAGGGAGACAGCGAGAGAGAGTGCGAGAGAGACTGCGAGGGAGACAGCGAGGGAGACAGCGAGGGAGACTGCGAGGGAGACAGCGAGAGAGACTGTGAGAGACACTGCGAGGGAGACAGCGAGGGAGACAGCGAGGGAGACAGCGAGAGAGAGTGCGAGAGAGACTGCGAGGGAGACAGCGAGGGAGACAGCGACGGAGACTGCGAGGGAGACAGCGAGAGAGACAGCGAGAGAGACTGCGAGAGAGACTGTGAGAGAGACTGTGAGAGAGACTGCATGGGAGACAGCGAGAGAGACTGCAAGAGAGACTGCGAGAGAGACAGCAAGGGAGACAGCGAGAGAGACTGCGAGAGAGACTGCGATAGAGAGAGCGAGGGAGACAGCGAGGGAGACAGCGAGGGAGACAGTGATGGAGATAGCGAGAGAGACTGCGAGGGAGACTGCGACAGAGACTGCGAGAGAGACTTAGAGGGAGACAGCGAGAGAGACTGCTAGAGAGACTGCGAGGGAGACTGCGAGGGAGACGGCGAGGGAGACGGCGTGGGAGACGGCGAGGGAGAAGGCGAGGGAGAAGGCAAGGGAGAAGGCGAGGGAGACTGCGAGAGAGACAGCGAGGGACACAGCGAGGGAGACTGTGAGAGAGACTGCGAGAGAGACTGCAAGAGAGACTGCGAGAGAGACTGCGAGAGAGACTGCGAGAGAGAATGCGAGGGAGACTGCGAGGGAGACTGCGAGGGAGAGAGCGAGGGAGACAGCGAGGGTGGCAACGAGAGAGACATCGAGAGAGACTGCGAGAGAGACTGCGAGAGAGAATGCGAGGGAGACTGCGAGGGAGACTGCGAGAGAGACAGCGAGGGAGACAGCGAGGGAGACAGCGAGGGAGACAGCGAGGGAGGCAGCGAGAGAAACTGCGAGAGAGAATGCGAGGGAGACAGCGTGGGAGACAGCGAGAGAGACAGCGAGAGCGACTGCGAGGGAGACAGCGAGAGAGACTGCGAGAGTGACTGCGAGAGAGACTGCGAGAGAGTCTGCGAGACAGACAGCGAGGGAAACAGCGAGAGAGACAGCGAGGGAGATTGCGAGAGAGACTGCTAGGGAGACGGCGAGGGAGACGGCGAGGGAGATGGCGAGGGAGATGGCGAGGGAGACGGCGAGAGAGAGTGCGAGAGAGACTGCGAGAGAGACTGTGAGAGAGAAAGCGAGGGAGACAGCGAGGGAGACAGCGAGAGACACTGCGAGGGAGCCAGTGAGGGAGACAACGAAGGAGACACTGAGAGAGACTGAGAGAGAGACAGCGAGGGAGACAGCGAGAGAGACTGCGAGAGAGACTGCGAGCGTGACTGCGAGGGAGACAGCGAGGGAGACAGCGAGGGAGACAGCGAGGGAGACAGCGAGAGAGAGTGCGAGAGAGACTGCGAGGGAGACAGCGAGGGAGATAGCGAGGGAGACTGCGAGGGATACAGCGAGAGAGACTGTGAGAGACACTGCGAGGGAGACAGCGAGGGAGACAGCGAGAGAGAGTGCGAGAGAGACTGCGAGGGAGACAGCGAGGGAGACAGCGACGGAGACTGCGAGGGAGACAGCGAGAGAGACAGCGAGAGAGACTGCGAGAGAGACTGTGAGAGAGACTGCATGGGAGACAGCGAGAGAGACTGCAAGAGAGACTGCGAGAGAGACAGCAAGGGAGACAGCGAGAGAGACTGCGAGAGAGACTGCGATAGAGAGAGCGAGGGAGACAGCGAGGGAGACAGCGAGGGAGACAGTGATGGAGATAGCGAGAGAGACTGCGAGGGAGACTGCGACAGAGACTGCGAGAGAGACTTAGAGGGAGACAGCGAGAGAGACTGCTAGAGAGACTGCGAGGGAGACTGCGAGGGAGACGGCGAGGGAGACGGCGTGGGAGACGGCGTGGAAGACGGCGAGGGAGAAGGCGAGGGAGAAGGCAAGGGAGAAGGCGAGGGAGACTGCGAGAGAGACAGCGAGGGACACAGCGAGGGAGACTGTGAGAGAGACTGCGAGAGAGACTGCAAGAGAGACTGCGAGAGAGACTGCGAGAGAGACTGCGAGAGAGACTGCGAGAGAGAATGCGAGGGAGACTGCGAGGGAGACTGCGAGAGAGAGAGCGAGGGAGACAGCGAGGGTGGCAACGAGAGAGACATCGAGAGAGACTGCGAGAGAGACTGCGAGAGAGAATGCGAGGGAGACTGCGAGGGAGACTGCGAGAGAGACAGCGAGGGAGACAGCGAGGGAGACAGCGAGGGAGACAGCGAGGGAGGCAGCGAGAGAGACTGCGAGAGAGAATGCGAGGGAGACAGCGTGGGAGACAGCGAGAGAGACAGCGAGGGAGACTGCGAGAGAGACAGTGAGGGAGACAGCGAGGGATACAGCGAGATAGAGTGCGAGGGAGACAGCGAGAGAGAGAGCGAGAGACACAGCGAGAGAGACTGCGAGGGAGACGGCGAGGGAGACGGCGAGGGAGACGGCGAGGGAGTCTGCGACAGAGACTGCGAGAGAGACTGCGAGGGAGACAGCGAGAGATACTGCAAGAGTGACATTGAGAGAGACTGCGAGAGCGACTGCGAGAGAGACGGCGAGGGAGAGAGCGAGGGAGACAGCGAGGGAGTCAGCGAGGGAGACAGCGAGAGAGACTGCGAGAGAGACAACGAGGGAGACAGTGAGAGAGACTGCGAGAGAGACTGCAAGGGAGACTGCGAGGGAGAATGCGAGGGAGAATGCGAGGGAGAATGCGAGGGAGAATGCGAGGGAGACAGCGAGAGAGACAGCGAGGGAGACTGCGAGGGAGACTGCGAGGGAGACAGCGAGGGAGACAGCGAGAGAGACAGCGAGAGAGACAGCGAGGGAGACAGCGAGGGAGACTGCGAGGGAGACTGCGAGGGAGACAGCGAGGGAGACTGCGAGGGAGACTGCGAGGGAGACTGTGCGGGAGACTGCGAGGGAGACTGTGAGAGAGACAGCGAGAGAAACAGCGTGGGAGACAGCGAGAGCGAATGCGAGAGAGACTGCGAGAGAGTCTGTGAGAGAGACAGCGAGGGAGACTGCGAGTGAGACTGCGAGGGAGACTGCGAGGGAGACTGCGAGGGAGACTGTGAGAGAGACAGCGAGAGAAACAGCGAGAGAGACAGCGTGGGAGACAGCGAGAGAGACTGCTAGAGAGACGGCGAGGGAGAAAGCGAGAGAGACGGCGAGGGAGACGGCGAGTGAGACGGCGAGGGAGACGGCGAGAGAGACTGCGAGAGAGACTGCGAGAGAGAAAGCGAGGGAGACAGCGAGGGAGACAGCGAGGGAGACAGCGAGGGAGACAGCGAGAGACACTGCGAGGGAGACAGTGAGGGAGACAACGAGGGAGACACTGAGAGAGACAGAGAGAGAGACAGCGAGAGAGACTGCGAGAGAGACTGCGAGAGAGACTGCGAGGGAGAGAGCGAGGGAGACTGCGAGGGAGACAGCGAGGGAGACAGCGAGGGAGACAGCGAGAGAGAGTGCGAGAGAGACTGCGAGGGAGACAGCGAGGGAGACAGCGAGAGAGACTGCGAGAGAGAGCGAGAGAGACTGCGAGAGAGACTGCGAGGGAGACAGCGAGAGAGACTGCGAGATAGACTGCGAGAGAGACTGCGAGAGAGACAGCGAGGGAGACAGCGAGAGAGACAGCGAGAGAGACAGCAAGAGAGACAGCGAGGGAGACTGCGAGAGTGACAGCGAGAGAGACAGCGAAAGAGACAGCGAGGGAGACAGCGAGGGAGACAGCGAGGGAGGCAGCGAGAGAGACTGCGAGAGAGAATGCGAGGGAGACAGCGTGGGGGACAGCGAGAGAGACAGCGAGGGAGACTGCGAGAGAGACAGTGAGCGAGACAGCGAGGGATACAGCGAGATAGACTGCGAGGGAGGCAGCGAGAGAGAGAGCGAGAGACACAGCGAGAGAGACTGCGAGGGAGACGGCGAGGGAGATGGCGAGGGAGACGGCGAGGGAGACGGAGAAGGAGTCTGCGACAGAGAAAGCGAGGGAGACTGCGAGAGAGACGGCGAGGGAGAGAGCGAGGGAGATAGCGAGGGATTCAGCGAGGGAGACAGCGAGAGAGACTGCGAGGGAGACAACGAGGGAGACAGCGAGAGAGACTGCGAGAGAGACTGCGAGGGAGACTGCGAGGGAGAATGGGAGGGAGAATGCGAGGTTGAATGCGAGGGAGACAGCGAGAGAGACAGCGAGGGAGACTGCGAGGGAGACAACGAGGGAGACAGCGAGAGAGACTGCGAGGGAGACTGCGAGGGAGACTGCGAGGGAGAATGCGAGGGAGAATGCGAGTTTGAATGCGAGGGAGACAGCGAGAGAGACAGCGAGGGAGACAGCGAGGGAGACAGCGAGGGAGACTGCGAGGGAGACTGCGAGGGAGACTGCAAGGGAGACTCTGCGGGAGACAGCCAGAGAGACAGCGAGAGAGACTGCGAGGGAGACAGCGAGAGAGACTGCGAGAGCGACTGCGAGAGAGACTGCGAGAGAGACTGCGAGAGAGACTGCGAGGGAGACAGCGAGAGAGACTGCGAGATAGACTGCGAGAGAGACTGCGAGAGAGACAGCGAGGGAGACAGCGAGAGAGACAGCGAGAGAGACAGCAAGAGAGACAGCGAGGGAGACTGCGAGAGTGACAGCGAGAGAGACTGCGAGAGAGTCTGCGAGACAGACAGCGAGGGAAACAGCGAGAGAGACAGCGAGAGAGTCTGCGAGACAGACAGCGAGGGAAACAGCGAGAGAGACAGCGAGGGAGACTGCGAGAGAGACTGCTAGAGAGACGGCGAGGGAGACGGCGAGGGAGCCAGTGAGGGAGACAACGAAGGAGACACTGAGAGAGACTGAGAGAGAGACAGCGAGAGAGACTGCGAGGGAGAGAGCGAGGGAGACTGCGAGGGAGACAGCGAGGGAGACAGCGAGGGAGACAGCGAGAGAGAGTGCGAGAGAGACTGCGAGGGAGACAGCGAGGGAGACAGCGAGAGAGACTGCGAGAGAGAGCGAGAGAGACTGCGAGGGAGACAGCGAGGGAGACAGCGAGGGAGACTGCGAGGGAGACAGCGAGAGAGAGTGCGAGAGAGACAGCGAGGGAGACAGCGAGGGAGACTGCGAGGGAGACAGCGAGAGAGACAGCGAGAGAGACAGCGAGAGAGACTGCGAGAGAGACTGCGAGAGAGACTGCGAGGGAGACAGCGAGAGAGACTGCGAGATACACTGCGAGAGAGACTGCGAGAGAGACTGCGAGAGAGACAGCGAGGGAGACAGCGAGAGAGTCAGCGAGAGAGACAGCAAGAGAGACAGCGAGGGAGACTGCGAGAGTGACAGCGAGAGAGACAGCGAAAGAGACAGCGAGGGAGACAGCGAGGGAGACAGCGAGGGAGACAGCGAGGGAGGCAGCGAGAGAGACTGCGAGAGAGAATGCGAGGGAGACAGCGTGGGGGACAGCGAGAGAGACAGCGAGGGAGACTGCGAGAGAGACAGTGAGCGAGACAGCGAGGGATACAGCGAGATAGACTGCGAGGGAGACAGCGAGAGAGAGAGCGAGAGACACAGCGAGAGAGACTGCGAGGGAGACGGCGAGGGAGATGGCGAGGGAGACGGCGAGGGAGACGGCGAAGGAGTCTGCGACAGAGAAAGCGAGGGAGACTGCGAGAGAGACGGCGAGGGAGAGAGCGAGGGAGATAGTGAGGGACTCAGCGAGGGAGACAGCGAGAGAGACTGCGAGGGAGACAACGAGGGAGACAGCGAGAGAGACTGCGAGAGAGACTGCGAGGGAGACTGCGAGGGAGAATGGGAGGGAGAATGCGAGGTTGAATGCGAGGGAGACAGCGAGAGAGACAGCGAGGGAGACTGCGAGGGAGAGAACGAGGGAGACAGCGAGAGAGACTGCGAGGGAGACAGCGAGAGAGACAGCGAGGGAGACAGCGAGGGAGACAGCGAGGGAGACTGCGAGGGAGACTGCGAGGGAGACTGCGAGGGAGACAGCGAAGGAGAATGGGAGGGAGAATGCGAGGTTGAATGCGAGGGAGACAGCGAGAGAGACAGCGAGGGAGACTGCGAGGGAGACAACGAGGGAGACAGCGAGAGCGACTGCGAGGGAGACAGCGAGAGAGACTGCGAGAGCGACTGCGAGAGAGACTGCGAGAGAGTCTGCGAGACAGACAGCGAGGGAAACAGCGAGAGAGACAGCGAGGGAGACTGCGAGAGAGACTGCTAGAGAGACGGCGAGGGAGACGGCGAGGGAGACGGCGAGGGAGATGGCGAGGGAGACGGCGAGAGAGACTGCGAGAGAGACTGCGAGAGAGACAGCGAGAGACACTGCGAGGGAGCCAGTGAGGGAGACAACGAAGGAGACACTGAGAGAGACTGAGAGAGAAACAGCGAGGGAGACTGCGAGGGAGACAGCGAGGGTGACAGCGAGGGAGACAGCGAGGGAGACAGCGAGTGAGAGTGCGAGAGAGACTGCGAGGGAGACAGCGAGGGAGACAGCGAGGGAGACTGCGAGGGAGACAGCGAGAGAGACAGCGAGAGAGACTGCGAGAGAGACTGTGAGAGAGACTGCAAAGGGAGACAGCGAGAGAGACTGCAAGAGAGACTGCGAGAGAGACAGCAAGGGAGACAGCGAGAGAGACTGCGAGAGAGACAGCGAGAGATGCAGCGAGGGAGACTGCGAGAGTGACAGCGAGGGAGACAGCGAGGCAGACAACGAGAGAGACAGCAAAAGAGACAGCGAGGGAGACAGCGAGGGAGACAGCGAGTGAGACAGCAAGGGAGAAAGCTAGAGAGACAGCGAGAGAGACTGCGAGAGAGACTGCGAGAGAGAATGCGAGAGAGACAGCGAGAGAGACTGCGATAGAGAGAGCGAGGGAGACAGCGAGGGAGACAGCGAGGGAGACAGTGATGGAGATAGCGAGAGAGACTGCGAGGGAGACAGCGAGAGAGACTGCGAGAGAGACTGCGAGAGAGACTGTGAGAGAGACTTAGAGGGAGACAGCGAGAGAGACTGCTAGAGAGACTGCGAGGGAGACTGCGAGGGAGACGGCGAGGGAGACGGCGTGGGAGACGGCGAGGGAGAAGGCGAGGGAGAAGGCAAGGGAGAAGGCGAGGGAGACTGCGAGAGAGACAGCGAGGGAGACTGTGAGAGAGACTGCGAGAGAGACTGCAAGAGAGACTGCGAGAGAGACTGCGAGAGAGAATGCGAGGGAGACAGCGTGGGAGACAGCGAGAGAGACAGCGAGGGAGACTGCGAGAGAGACAGTGAGGGAGACAGCGAGGGATACAGCGAGATAGAGTGCGAGGGAGTCAGCAAGGGAGACAGCGAGAGAGACTGCGAGAGAGACAACGAGGGAGACAGTGAGAGAGACTGCGAGAGAGACTGCAAGGGAGACTGCGAGGGAGAATGCGAGGGAGAATGCGAGGGAGAATGCGAGGGAGAATGCGAGGGAGACAGCGAGAGAGACAGCGAGGGAGACTGCGAGGGAGACTGCGAGGGAGACAGCGAGGGAGACAGCGAGAGAGACAACGAGGGAGACAGTGAGAGAGACTGCGAGAGAGACTGCAAGGGAGACTGCGAGGGAGAATGCGAGGGAGAATGCGAGGGAGAATGCGAGGGAGAATGCGAGGGAGACAGCGAGAGAGACAGCGAGGGAGACTGCGTGGGAGACAGCGAATGAGACTGCTAGAGAGACGGCGAGGGAGAAAGCGAGAGAGATGGCGAGGGAGACGGCGAGGGAGACGGCGAGTGAGACGGCGAGGGAGACGGCGAGAGAGACTGCGAGAGAGACTGCGAGAGAGAAAGCGAGGGAGACAGCGAGGGAGACAGCGAGGGAGACAGCGAGGGAGACAGCGAGAGACACTGCGAGGGAGCCAGTGAGGGAGACAACGAGGGAGACACTGAGAGAGACAGAGAGAGAGACAGCGAGAGAGACTGCGAGAGAGACTGCGAGAGAGACTGCGAGGGAGAGAGCGAGGGAGACTGCAAGGGAGACAGCGAGGGAGACAGCGAGGGAGACAGCGAGAGAGAGTGCGAGAGAGACTGCGAGGGAGACAGCGAGGGAGACAGCGAGAGAGACTGCGAGAGAGAGCGAGAGAGACTGCGAGGGAGACAGCGAGGGAGACAGCGAGGGAGACTGCGAGGGAGACAGCGAGAGAGAGTGCGAGAGAGACAGCGAGGGAGACAGCGAGGGAGACTGCGAGGGAGACAGCGAGAGAGACAGCGAGAGAGACAGCGAGAGAGACAGCGAGAGAGACTGCGAGAGAGACTGCGAGAGAGACTGCGAGAGAGACTGCGAGGGAGACAGCGAGAGAGACTGCGAGATAGACTGCGAGAGAGACTGCGAGAGAGACAGCGAGGGAGACAGCGAGCGAGACAGCGAGAGAGACAGCAAGAGAGACAGCGAGGGAGACTGCGAGAGTGACAGCGAGAGAGACAGCGAAAGAGACAGCGAGGGAGACAGCGAGGGAGACAGCGAGGGAGACAGCGAGGGAGGCAGCGAGAGAGACTGCGAGAGAGAATGCGAGGGAGACAGCGTGGGGGACAGCGAGAGAGACAGCGAGGGAGACTGCGAGAGAGACAGTGAGCGAGACAGCGAGGGATACAGCGAGATAGACTGCGAGGGAGACAGCGAGAGAGAGAGCGAGAGACACAGCGAGAGAGACTGCGAGGGAGACGGCGAGGGAGATGGCGAGGGAGACGGCGAGGGAGACGGCGAAGGAGTCTGCGACAGAGAAAGCGAGGGAGACTGCGAGAGAGACGGCGAGGGAGAGAGCGAGGGAGAGAGCGAGGGACTCCGCGAGGGAGACAGCGAGAGAGACTGCGAGGGAGACAACGAGGGAGACAGCGAGGGAGACTGCGAGGGAGAATGGGAGGGAGACTGCGAGGTTGAATGCGAGGGAGACAGCGAGAGAGACAGCGAGGGAGACTGCGAGGGAGACAACGAGGGAGACAGCGAGAGAGACTGCGAGGGAGACTGCGAGGGAGACTGCGAGGGAGAATGCGAGGGAGAATGCGAGTTTGAATGCGAGGGAGACAGCGAGAGAGACAGCGAGGGAGACAGCGAGGGAGACAGCGAGGGAGACTGCGAGGGAGACTGCGAGAGAGTCTGCGAGACAGACAGCGAGAGAAACAGCGAGAGAGACAGCGAGGGAGACTGCGAGAGAGACTGCTAGAGAGACGGCGAGGGAGACGGCGAGGGAGACGGCGAGGGAGATGGCGAGGGAGACGGCGAGAGAGACTGCGAGAGAGACTGCGAGAGAGACAGCGAGAGACACTGCGAGGGAGCCAGTGAGGGAGACAACGAAGGAGACACTGAGAGAGACTGAGAGAGAGACAGCGAGGGAGACTGCGAGGGAGACAGCGAGGGTGACAGCGAGATAGAGTGCGAGGGAGACAGCGAGAGAGAGAGCGAGAGACACAGCGAGAGAGACTGCGAGGGAGACGGCGAGGGAGACGGCGAGGGAGACGGCGAGGGAGACGGCAAGGGAGTCTGCGATAGAGACTGCGAGAGAGACTGCGAGGGAGACAGCTAGAGATACTGCAAGAGTGACATCGAGAGAGACTGCGAGAGCGACTGCGAGAGAGACGGCGAGGGAGA
This sequence comes from Heterodontus francisci, assembly GCF_036365525.1. Classification (NCBI taxonomy): domain Eukaryota; kingdom Metazoa; phylum Chordata; class Chondrichthyes; order Heterodontiformes; family Heterodontidae; genus Heterodontus; species Heterodontus francisci. The sequence continues at coordinate 215,809 of NW_027142154.1, read as the reverse complement.
GAGCGAGGGAGACAGCGAGGGAGTCAGCAAGGGAGACAGCGAGAGAGACTGCGAGAGAGACAACGAGGGAGACAGTGAGAGAGACTGCGAGAGAGACTGCAAGGGAGACTGCGAGGGAGAATGCGAGGGAGAATGCGAGTTTGAATGCGAGGGAGACAGCCAGAGAGACAGCGAGAGAGACAGCGAGGGAGACTGCGAGAGAGACTGCTAGAGAGACTGCGAGAGAGACTGCGAGAGCGACTGCGAGAGAGACAGCGAGGGAAACAGCGAGAGAGACAGCGAGGGAGACTGCGAGAGAGACTGCTAGAGAGACTGCGAGAGAGACAGCGAGGGAAACAGCGAGAGAGACAGCGAGGGAGACTGCGAGAGAGACTGCTAGAGAGACGGCGAGGGAGACGGCGAGGGAGACGGCGAGGGAGATGGCGAGGGAGACGGCGAGAGAGACTGCGAGAGAGACTGCGAGAGAGACAGCGAGAGACACTGCGAGGGAGCCAGTGAGGGAGACAACGAAGGAGACACTGAGAGAGACTGAGAGAGAAACAGCGAGGGAGACTGCGAGGGAGACAGCGAGGGTGACAGCGAGGGAGACAGCGAGGGAGACAGCGAGTGAGAGTGCGAGAGAGACTGCGAGGGAGACAGCGAGGGAGACAGCGAGGGAGACTGCGAGGGAGACAGCGAGAGAGACAGCGAGAGAGACTGTGAGAGAGACTGCAAAGGGAGACAGCGAGAGAGACTGCGAGAGAGACAGTGAGAGAGACAGCGAGGGAGACTGCGAGAGTGACAGCGAGGGAGACAGCGAGGGAGACAACGAGAGAGACAGCAAAAGAGACAGCGAGGGAGACAGCGAGGGAGACAGCGAGTGAGACAGCAAGGGAGACAGCTAGTGAGACAGCGAGAGAGACTGCGAAAGAGACTGCGAGAGAGAATGCGAGAGAGACAGCGAGAGAGACTGCGATAGAGAGAGCGAGGGAGACAGCGAGGGAGACAGCGAGGGAGACAGTGATGGAGATAGCGAGAGAGACTGCGAGGGAGACAGCGAGAGAGACTGTGAGAGAGACTGCGAGAGAGACTGTGAGAGAGACTTAGAGGGAGACAGCGAGAGAGACTGCTAGAGAGACTGCGAGGGAGACTGCGAGGGAGACGGCGAGGGAGACGGCGTGGGAGATGGCGAGGGAGAAGGTGAGGGAGAAGGCAAGGGAGAAGGCAAGGGAGAAGGCGAGGGAGACTGCGAGAGAGACAGCGAGGGAGACAGCGAGGGAGACTGCGAGGGAGACAGCGAGAGAGACAGCGAGAGAGACAGCGAGAGAGACAGCGAGGGAAACAGCGAGAGAGACAGCGAGGGAGACTGCGAGAGAGACTGCTAGAGAGACTGCGAGAGAGACAGCGAGGGAAACAGCGAGAGAGACAGCGAGGGAGACTGCGAGAGAGACTGCTAGAGAGACGGCGAGGGAGACGGCGAGGGAGACGGCGAGGGAGATGGCGAGGGAGACGGTGAGGGAGAAGGCAAGGGAGAAGGCAAGGGAGAAGGCGAGGGAGACTGCGAGAGAGACAGCGAGGGACACAGCGAGGGAGACTGTGAGAGAGACTGCGAGAGAGACTGCAAGAGAGACTGCGAGAGAGACTGTGAGAGAGACTGCGAGAGAGACAGCAAGGGAGACAGCGAGAGAGACAGCGAGGGAGACTGCGAGAGTGACAGCGAGGGAGACAGCGAGGGAGACAACGAGAGAGACAGCAAAAGAGACAGCGAGGGAGACAGCGAGGGAGACAGCGAGTGAGACAGCAAGGGAGACAGCTAGAGAGACAGCGAGAGAGACTGCGAAAGAGACTGCGAGAGAGAATGCGAGAGAGACAGCGAGAGAGACTGCGATAGAGAGAGCGAGGGAGACAGCGAGGGAGACAGCGAGGGAGACAGTGATGGAGATAGCGAGAGAGACTGCGAGGGAGACAGCGAGAGAGACTGCGAGAGAGACTGCGAGAGAGACTGTGAGAGAGACTTAGAGGGAGACAGCGAGAGAAACTGCTAGAGAGACTGCGAGGGAGACTGCGAGGGAGACGGCGAGGGAGACGGCGTGGGAGATGGCGAGGGAGAAGGCGAGGGAGAAGGCAAGGGAGAAGGCAAGGGAGAAGGCGAGGGAGACTGCGAGAGAGACAGCGAGGGACACAGCGAGGGAGACTGTGAGAGAGACTGCGAGAGAGACTGCAAGAGAGACTGCGAGAGAGACTGCGAGAGAGAATGCGAGGGAGACAGCGTGGGAGACAGCGAGAGAGACAGCGAGGGAGACTGCGAGAGAGACAGTGAGGGAGACAGCGAGGGATACAGCGAGATAGAGTGCGAGGGAGACAGCGAGAGAGAGAGCGAGAGACACAGCGAGAGAGACTGCGAGGGAGACGGCGAGGGAGACGGCGAGGGAGACGGCAAGGGAGTCTGCGACAGAGACTGCGAGAGAGACTGCGAGGGAGACAGCGAGAGATACTGCAAGAGTGACATCGAGAGAGACTGCGAGAGCGACTGCGAGAGAGACGGCGAGGGAGAGAGCGAGGGAGACAGCGAGGGAGTCAGCAAGGGAGACAGCGAGAGAGACTGCGAGAGAGACAACGAGGGAGACAGTGAGAGAGACTGCGAGAGAGACTGCAAGGGAGACTGCGAGGGAGACTGCGAGGGAGAATGCGAGGGAGAATGCGAGGGAGAATGCGAGGGAGAATGCGAGGGAGACAGCGAGAGAGACAGCGAGGGAGACTGCGAGGGAGACTGCGAGGGAGACAGCGAGGGAGACAGCGAGAGAGACAGCGAGAGAGACAGCGAGGGAGACAGCGAGGGAGACTGCGAGGGAGACAACGAGGGAGACGGCGAGAGAGACTGTGAGAGAGACTGCGAGGGAGACTGCGAGGGAGAATGGGAGGGAGAATGTGAGGTTGAATGCGAGGGAGACAGCGAGAGAGACAGCGAGAGAGACAGCGAGGGAGACTGCGAGGGAGACAACGAGGGAGACAGCGAGAGAGACTGCGAGGGAGACTGCGAGGGAGACTGCGAGGGAGAATGCGAGGGAGAATGCGAGTTTGAATGCGAGGGAGACAGCGAGAGAGACAGCGAGGGAGACAGCGAGGGAGACAGCGAGGGAGACTGCGAGGGAGACTGCGAGGGAGACTGCGAGAGAGACAGCGAGGGAGACAGCGAGAGAGACAGCGAGAGCGACTGCGAGAGAGAATGCGAGAGAGACAGCGAGAGAGACTGCGAGAGAGAATGCGAGAGAGACAGCGAGAGAGACTGCGATAGAGAGAGCGAGGGAGACAGCGAGGTAGACAGCGAGGGAGACAGTGATGGAGATAGCGAGAGAGACTGAGAGGGAGACTGCGAGAGAGAATGCGAGAGAGACAGCGAGAGAGACTGCGATAGAGAGACTGCGAGAGAGAATGCGAGAGAGACTGCGATAGAGAGAGCGAGGGAGACAGCGAGGGAGACAGCGAGGGAGACAGTGATGGAGATAGCGAGAGAGACTGAGAGGGAGACAGCGAGAGAGACTGCGAGAGAGACTTAGAGGGAGACAGCGAGAGAGACTGCCAGAGAGACTGCGAGGGAGACTGCGAGGGAGACGGCGAGGGAGACGGCGTGGGAGACGGCGAGGGAGAAGGCGAGGGAGAAGGCAAGGGAGAAGGCGAGGGAGACTGCGAGAGAGACAGCGAGGGACACAGCGAGGGAGACTGTGAGAGAGACTGCGAGAGAGACTGCAAGAGAGACTTAGAGGGAGACAGCGAGAGAGACTGCCAGAGAGACTGCGAGGGAGACTGCGAGGGAGACGGCGAGGGAGACGGCGTGGGAGACGGCGAGGGAGAAGGCGAGGGAGAAGGCAAGGGAGAAGGCGAGGGAGACTGCGAGAGAGACAGCGAGGGACACAGCGAGGGAGACTGTGAGAGAGACTGCGAGAGAGACTGCAAGAGAGACTGCGAGAGAGACTGCGAGAGAGACTGCGAGAGAGACTGCGAGAGAGAATGCGAGGGAGACTGCGAGGGAGACTGCGAGAGAGAGAGCGAGGGAGACAGCGAGGGTGGCAACGAGAGAGACATCGAGAGAGACTGCGAGAGAGACTGCGAGAGAGACTGCGAGAGAGAATGCGAGGGAGACTGCGAGGGAGACTGCGAGGGAGACAGCGAGGGAGACAGCGAGGGAGACAGCGAGGGAGACAGCGATGGAGAAGGCGAGGGAGAAGGCGAGGGAGAAGGCGAGGGAGAAGGCGAGGGAGACAGCGTGGGAGACAGCGAGAGAGACAGCGAGGGAGACTGCGAGAGAGACAGTGAGGGAGACAGCGAGGGATACAGCGAGATAGACTGCGAGGGAGACAGCGAGAGAGAGTTCGAGAGACACAGCGAGAGAGACTGCGAGGGAGACGGCGAGGGAGACAGCGAGGGAGTCTGCGACAGAGACTGCGAGAGAGACTGCGAGGGAGACAGCGAGAGATACTGCAAGAGTGGCATCGAGAGAGACTGCGAGAGCGACTGCGAGAGAGACGGCGAGGGAGAGAGCGAGGGAGACAGCGAGGGAGTCAGCGAGGGAGACAGCGAGAGAGACTGCGAGAGAGACAACGAGGGAGACTGTGAGAGAGACTGCGAGAGAGACTGCAAGGGAGACTGCGAGGGAGAATGCGAGGGAGAATGCGAGGGAGAATGCGAGGGAGAATGCGAGGGAGACAGCGAGAGAGACAGCGAGGGAGACTGCGAGGGAGACTGCGAGGGAGACAGCGAGGGAGACAGCGAGAGAGACAGCGAGAGAGACAGCGAGAGACACAGCGAGGGAGACAGCGAGGGAGACTGCGAGGGAGACTGCGAGGGAGACTGCGAGGGAGAATGTGCGGGAGACAGCCAGAGAGACAACGAGAACGACTGCGAGGGAGACAGCGAGAGAGACTGCGAGAGCGAATGCGAGAGAGACTGCGAGAGAGACAGCGAGCGAAACAGCGAGAGAGACAGCGTGGGAGAAAGCGAGAGAGACTGCTAGAGAGACGGCGAGGGAGAAAGCGAGAGAGATGGCGAGGGAGACGGCGAGGGAAATGGCGAGTGAGACGGCGAGGGAGACGGCGAGTGAGACGGCGAGGGAGACGGCGAGAGAGACTGCGAGAGAGACTGCGAGAGAGAAAGAGAGGGAGACAGCGAGGGAGACAACGAGGGAGACAGCGAGGGTGACAGCGAGAGACACTGCGAGGGAGCCAGTGAGGGAGACAACGAGGGAGAGACTGAGAGAGACTGAGAGAGAGACAGTGAGGGAGACAGCGAGAGAGACTGCAAGAGAGACTGCGAGAGAGACAGCAAGGGAGACAGCGAGGGAGACAGCGAGGGAGACAGCAAGAGAGACAGCGAGGGACACAGCGAGGGAGACTGCGAGAGAGACTGCGAGAGAGACTGCAAGAGAGACTGCGAGAGAGACTGCGAGAGAGACTGCGAGAGAGACTGCGAGAGAGACTGCGAGAGAGACTGCGAGAGAGAATGCGAGGGAGACTGCGAGGGAGACTGCGAGGGAGACTGCGAGAGAGAGAGCGAGGCAGACAGCGAGGGTGGCAACGAGAGAGACATCGAGAGAGACTGCGAGAGAGACTGCGAGAGAGACTGCGAGAGAGAATGCGAGGGAGACTGCGAGGGAGTCTGCGAGAGAGACAGCGAGGGAGACAGCGAGGGAGAAGGCGAGGGAGAAGGCGAGGGAGAAGGCGAGGGAGAAGGCGAGGGAGACAGCGTGGGAGACAGCGAGAGAGACAGCGAGGGAGACTGCGAGAGAGAATGCGAGGGAGACAGCGTGGGGGACAGCGAGAGAGACAGCGAGGGAGACTGCGAGAGAGACAGTGAGCGAGACAGTGAGGGATACAGCGAGATAGACTGCGAGGGAGACAGCGAGAGAGAGAGCGAGAGACACAGCGAGAGAGACTGCGAGGGAGACGGCGAGGGAGACGGCGAGGGAGACGGCGAAGGATTCTGCGACAGAGAAAGCGAGGGAGACTGCGAGAGAGACGGCGAGGGAGAGAGCGAGGGAGACAGCGAGGGACTCAGCGAGGGAGACAGCGAGAGAGACTGCGAGGGAGACAACGAGGGAGACAGCGAGAGAGACAGCGAAAGAGACAGTGAGGGAGACAGCGAGGGAGACAGCGAGGGAGACAGCGAGGGAGGCAGCGAGAGAGACTGCGAGAGAGAATGCGAGGGAGACAGCGTGGGGCACAGCGAGAGAGACAGCGAGGGAGACTGCGAGAGAGACAGTGAGGGAGACAGCGAGGGAGACAGCGAGATGGACTGCGAGGGAGACAGCGAGAGAGAGAGCGAGAGACACAGCGAGAGAGACTGCGAGGGAGAGGGCGAGGGAGACAACGAGGGAGTCAGCGAGGGAGACAGCGAGAGAGACTGCGAGAGAGACAACGAGGGAGACAGTGAGAGAGACTGCGAGAGAGAATGCAAGGGAGACTGCGAGAGAGAATGCAAGGGAGACTGCGAGGGAGAATGCGAGGGAGAATGCGAGGGAGAATGCGAGGGAGACAGCGAGAGAGACAGCGAGGGAGACTGCGAGGGAGACAGCAAGGGAGACAGCGAGAGAGACAGCGAGAGAGACAGCGAGAGACACAGCGAGGGAGACAGCGAGGGAGACTGCGAGGGAGACTGCGAGGGAGACAGCGAGAGAGACAGCGAGAGACACAGCGAGGGAGACAGCGAGATAGACTGCGAGAGCGAATGCGAGAGAGACAGCGAGCGAAACAGCGAGAGAGACAGCGTGGGAGACAGCGAGAGATACTGCTAGAGAGACGGCGAGGGAGACAGAGAGGGAGACAACGAGAGAGACAGCGAAAGAGACAGCGAAAGAGACAGCGAGGGAGACAGCGAGGGAGGAAGCGAGAGAGACTGCGAGAGAGAATGCGAGGGTGACAGCGTGGGGGACAGAGAGAGAGACAGCGAGGGAGACTGCGAGAGAGACAGTTAGCGAGACAGCGAGGGATACAGCGAGATAGACTGCGAGGGAGACAGCTAGAGAGAGAGCGAGGGAGACGGCGAGGGAGACGGCGCAGGAGACGGCGAGGGTGACGGCAAAGGAGTCTGCGACAGAGAAAGCGAGGGAGACTGCGAGAGAGATGGCGAGGGAGAGAGCGAGGGAGACAGCGAGGGAGTCAGCGAGGGAGACAGCGAGAGAGACTGCGAGGGAGACAACGAGGGAGACAGCGAGAGAGACTGCGAGAGAGACGGCGAGAGAGACGGCGAGGGAGACGGCGAGGGAGACGGCGAGGGAGATGGCGAGGGAGACGGCGAGAGAGACTGCGAGAGAGACTGCGAGAGAGACTGTGAGAAAGAAAGCGAGGGAGACAGCGAGGGAGACAGCGAGAGACACTGCGAGGGAGCCAATGAGGGAGACAACGAAGGAGACACTGAGAGAGACTGAGAGAGAGACAGCGAGGGAGACTGCGAGGGAGACAGCGAGGGAGACAGCGAGGGAGACAGCGAGTGAGAGTGCGAGAGAGACTGCGAGGGAGACAGCGAGGGAGACAGCGAGGGAGACTGCGAGGGAGACAGCGAGAGAGACAGCGAGAGAGACTGCGAGAGAGACTGTGAGAGAGACTGCAAAGGGAGACAGCGAGAAAGACTGCAAGAGAGACTGCGAGAGAGACAGCAAGGGAGACAGCGAGAGAGACTGCGAGAGAGACAGCGAGAGAGACAGCGAGGGAGACTGCGAAAGTAACACCGAGGGAGACAGCGAGGGAGACAACGAGAGAGACAGCAAAAGAGACAGCGATGGAGACAGCGAGGGAGACAGCGAGTGAGACAGCAAGGGAGACAGCTAGAGAGACAGCGAGAGAGACTGCGAGAGAGACTGCGAGAGAGAATGCGAGAGAGACAGCAAGAGAGACTGCGATAGAGAGAGCGAGGGAGACAGCGAGGGAGACAGCGAGGGAGACAGTGATGGAGATAGCGAGAGAGACTGCGAGGGAGACAGCGAGAGAGACTGCGAGAGAGACTGCGAGAGAGACAGCGAGGGAGACAGCGAGAGACACTGCGAGGGAGCCAGTGAGGGAGACAACGAAGGAGACACTGAGAGAGACTGAGAGAGAGACAGCGAGGGAGACTGCGAGGGAGACAGCGAGGGAGACAGCGAGGGAGACAGCGAGGGAGACAGCGAGTGAGGGTGCGAGAGAGACTGCGAGGGAGACAGCGAGGGAGACAGCGAGAGAGACTGCGAGAGAGACTGTGAGAGAGTCTGCAAAGGGAGACAGCGAGAGAGACTGCAAGAGAGACTGCGAGAGAGACAGCAAGGGAGACAGCGAGAGAGACTGCGAGAGAGACAGTGAGAGAGACAGCGAGGGAGACTGCGAGAGTGACAGCGAGCGAGACAGCGAGGGAGACAACGAGAGAGACAGCAAAAGAGACAGCGAGGGAGACAGCGAGGGAGACAGCGAGTGAGACAGCAAGGGAGACAGCTAGAGAGACAGCGAGAGAGACTGCGAGAGAGACTGCGAGAGAGAATGCGAGAGAGACAGCGAGAGAGACTGCGATAGAGAGAGCGAAGGAGACAGCGAGGGAGACAGCGAGGGAGACAGTGATGGAGATAGCGAGAGAGACTGCGAGGGAGACAGCGAGAGAGACTGCGAGAGAGACTGCGAGAGAGACTGCGAGAGAGACTTAGAGGGAGACAGCGAGAGAGACTGCTAGAGAGACTGCGAGGGAGACTGCGAGGGAGACGGCTAGGGAGACGGCGTGGGAGACGGCGAGGGAGAAGGCGAGGGAGAAGGCAAGGGAGAAGGCGAGGGAGACTGCGAGAGAGACAGCGAGGGACACAGCGAGGGAGACTGTGAGAGAGACTGCGAGAGAGACTGCAAGAGAGACTGCGAGAGAGAATGCGAGGGAGACTGCGAGGGAGACTGTGAGAGAGAAAGCGAGGGAGACAGCAAGGGAGACAGCGATGGAGACAGCGAGGGAGACAGCGAGAGACACTGCGAGGGAGCCAGTGAGGGAGACAACGAGGGAGACACTGAGAGAAACTGAGAGAGAGACAGTGAGGGAGACAGCGAGAGAGACTGCGAGAGAGACTGCGAGAGAGACTGCGAGAGAGACTGCGAGAGAGAATGCGAGGGAGACTGCGAGGGAGACTGCGAGAGAGAGAGCGAGGGAGACAGCGAGGGTGGCAACGAGAGAGACATCGAGAGAGACTGCGAGAGAGACTGCGAGAGAGACTGCGAGAGAGAATGCGAGGGAGACTGCGAGGGAGACTGCGAGAGAGACAGCGAGGGAGACAGCGAGGGAGACAGCGAGGGAGACAGCGATGGAGACAGCGAGAGAGAGTGCGAGAGAGACTGCGAGGGAGACAGCGAGGGAGACAGCGAGAGAGACTGCGAGAGAGAGCGAGAGAGACTGCGAGGGAGACAGCGAGGGAGACAGCGAGGGAGACAGCGAGGGAGACAGCGAGGGAGACAGCGAGAGAGAGTGCGAGAGAGACAGCGAGGGAGACAGCGAGGGAGACAGCGAGGGAGTCTGCGAGGGAGACAGCGAGAGAGACAGCGAGAGAGACAGCGAGGGAGACTGCGAGAGTGACTGCGAGGGAGACAGCGAGAGAGACTGCGAGATAGACTGCGAGAGAGACTGCGAGAGAGACAGCGAGGGAGACAGCGAGAGAGACTGCGAGATAGAGAGTGAGAGAGACAGCGAGGGAGACTGCGAGAGTGACAGCGAGGGAGACAGCGAGGGAGACAGCGAGGGAGACAGCGAGGGAGACAGCGAGGGAGACAGAGAGGGAGACAACGAGAGAGACAGCGAAAGAGACAGCGAAAGAGACAGCGAGGGAGACAGCGAGTGAGACAGCGAGGGAGGAAGCGAGAGAGACTGCGAGAGAGAATGCGAGGGTGACAGCGTGGGGGACAGAGAGAGAGACAGCGAGGGAGACTGCGAGAGAGACAGTTAGCGAGACAGCGAGGGATACAGCGAGATAGACTGCGAGGGAGACAGCTAGAGAGAGAGCGAGGGAGACGGCGAGGGAGACGGCGCAGGAGACGGCGAGGGTGACGGCAAAGGAGTCTGCGACAGAGAAAGCGAGGGAGACTGCGAGAGAGATGGCGAGGGAGAGAGCGAGGGAGACAGCGAGGGAGTCAGCGAGGGAGACAGCGAGAGAGACTGCGAGGGAGACAACGAGGGAGACAGCGAGAGAGACTGCGAGAGAGACTGCGAGAGAGACGGCGAGGGAGACGGCGAGGGAGACGGCGAGGGAGATGGCGAGGGAGACGGCGAGAGAGACTGCGAGAGAGACTGCGAGAGAGACTGTGAGAGAGAAAGCGAGGGAGACAGCGAGGGAGACAGCGAGAGACACTGCGAGGGAGCCAATGAGGGAGACAACGAAGGAGACACTGAGAGAGACTGAGAGAGAGACAGCGAGGGAGACTGCGAGGGAGACAGCGAGGGAGACAGCGAGGGAGACAGCGAGTGAGAGTGCGAGAGAGACTGCGAGGGAGACAGCGAGGGAGACAGCGAGGGAGACTGCGAGGGAGACAGCGAGAGAGACAGCGAGAGAGACTGCGAGAGAGACTGTGAGAGAGACTGCAAAGGGAGACAGCGAGAAAGACTGCAAGAGAGACTGCGAGAGAGACAGCAAGGGAGACAGCGAGAGAGACTGCGAGAGAGACAGCGAGAGAGACAGCGAGGGAGACTGCGAAAGTAACACCGAGGGAGACAGCGAGGGAGACAACGAGAGAGACAGCAAAAGAGACAGCGATGGAGACAGCGAGGGAGACAGCGAGTGAGACAGCAAGGGAGACAGCTAGAGAGACAGCGAGAGAGACTGCGAGAGAGACTGCGAGAGAGAATGCGAGAGAGACAGCAAGAGAGACTGCGATAGAGAGAGCGAGGGAGACAGCGAGGGAGACAGCGAGGGAGACAGTGATGGAGATAGCGAGAGAGACTGCGAGGGAGACAGCGAGAGAGACTGCGAGAGAGACTGCGAGAGAGACAGCGAGGGAGACAGCGAGAGACACTGCGAGGGAGCCAGTGAGGGAGACAACGAAGGAGACACTGAGAGAGACTGAGAGAGAGACAGCGAGGGAGACTGCGAGGGAGACAGCGAGGGAGACAGCGAGGGAGACAGCGAGGGAGACAGCGAGTGAGGGTGCGAGAGAGACTGCGAGGGAGACAGCGAGGGAGACAGCGAGAGAGACTGCGAGAGAGACTGCGATAGAGAGAGCGAGGGAGACAGCGAGGGAGACAGCGAGGGAGACAGTGATGGAGATAGCGAGAGAGACTGCGAGGGAGACAGCGAGAGAGAATGCGAGAGAGACTGCGAGAGAGAGAGCGAGGGAGACAGCGAGGGAGACAGCGAGGGAGACAGTGATGGAGATAGCGAGAGAGACTGCGAGGGAGACAGCGAGAGAGACTGCGAGAGAGACTGCGAGAGAGACAGCGAGGGAGACAGCGAGAGACACTGCGAGGGAGCCAGTGAGGGAGACAACGAAGGAGACACTGAGAGAGACTGAGAGAGAGACAGCGAGGGAGACTGCGAGGGAGACAGCGAGGGAGACAGCGAGGGAGACAGCGAGGGAGACAGCGAGTGAGGGTGCGAGAGAGACTGCGAGGGAGACAGCGAGGGAGACAGCGAGAGAGACTGCGAGAGAGACTGTGAGAGAGTCTGCAAAGGGAGACAGCGAGAGAGACTGCAAGAGAGACTGCGAGAGAGACAGCAAGGGAGACAGCGAGAGAGACTGCGAGAGAGACAGTGAGAGAGACAGCGAGGGAGACTGCGAGAGTGACAGCGAGCGAGACAGCGAGGGAGACAACGAGAGAGACAGCAAAAGAGACAGCGAGGGAGACAGCGAGGGAGACAGCGAGTGAGACAGCAAGGGAGACAGCTAGAGAGACAGCGAGAGAGACTGCGAGAGAGACTGCGAGAGAGAATGCGAGAGAGACAGCGAGAGAGACTGCGATAGAGAGAGCGAAGGAGACAGCGAGGGAGACAGCGAGGGAGACAGTGATGGAGATAGCGAGAGAGACTGCGAGGGAGACAGCGAGAGAGACTGCGAGAGAGACTGCGAGAGAGACTGCGAGAGAGACTTAGAGGGAGACAGCGAGAGAGACTGCTAGAGAGACTGCGAGGGAGACTGCGAGGGAGACGGCGAGGGAGACGGCGTGGGAGACGGCGAGGGAGAAGGCGAGGGAGAAGGCAAGGGAGAAGGCGAGGGAGACTGCGAGAGAGACAGCGAGGGACACAGCGAGGGAGACTGTGAGAGAGACTGCGGAGAGACTGCAAGAGAGACTGCGAGAGAGAATGCGAGGGAGACTGCGAGGGAGACTGTGAGAGAGAGAGCGAGGGAGACAGCGAGGGTGGCAACGAGAGAGACATCGAGAGAGACTGCGAGAGAGACTGCGAGAGAGACTGCGAGAGAGAATGCGAGGGAGACTGCGAGGGAGACTGCGAGAGAGACAGCGAGAGAGACAGCGAGGGAGACAGCGAGGGAGACAGCGAGGGAGACAGCGAGGGAGAAGGCGAGGGAGAAGGCGAGGGAGAAGGCGAGGGAGAAGGCGAGGGAGACAGCGTGGGAGACAGCGAGAGAGACAGCGAGGGAGACTGCGAGAGAGAATGCGAGGGAGACAGCGTGGGGGACAGCGAGAGAGACAGCGAGGGAGACTGCGAGAGAGACAGTGAGCGAGACAGCGAGGGATACAGCGAGATAGACTGCGAGGGAGACAGCGAGAGAGAGAGCGAGAGACACAGCGAGAGAGACTGCGAGGGAGACGGCGAGGGAGACGGCGAGGGAGACGGCGAAGGAGTCTGCGACAGAGAAAGCGAGGGAGACTGCGAGAGAGACGGCGAGGGAGAGAGCGAGGGAGACAGCGAGGGACTCAGCGAGGGAGACAGCGAGAGAGACTGCGAGGGAGACAACGAGGGAGACAGCGAGAGAGACAGCGAAAGAGACAGCGAGGGAGACAGCGAGGGAGACAGCGAGGGAGACAGCGAGGGAGGCAGCGAGAGAGACTGCGAGAGAGAATGCGAGGGAGACAGCGTGGGGGACAGCGAGGGAGACAGCGAGGGAGACTGCGAGAGAGAAAGTGAGCGAGACAGCGAGGGATACAGCGAGATAGAATGCGAGGGAGACAGCGAGAGAGAGAGCGAGAGACACAGCGAGAGAGACTGTGAGGGAGACGGCGAGGGAGACGGCGAGGGAGACGGCGAAGGAGTCTGCGACAGAGAAAGCGAGGGAGACTGCGAGAGAGACGGCGAGGGAGAGAGCGAGGGAGTCAGCGAGGGACTCAGCGAGGGAGACAGGCGAGAGAGACTGCGAGGGAGACAACGAGGGAGACAGCGAGAGAGACTGCGAGAGAGACTGCGAGAGAGACTGCGAGAGAGACTTAGAGGGAGACAGCGAGAGAGACTGCTAGAGAGACTGCGAGGGAGACTGCGAGGGAGACGGCGAGGGAGACGGCGTGGGAGACGGCGAGGGAGAAGGCGAGGGAGAAGGCAAGGGAGAAGGCGAGGGAGACTGCGAGAGAGACAGCGAGTGACACAGCGAGGGAGACTGTGAGAGAGACTGCGAGAGAGACTGCAAGAGAGACTGCGAGAGAGACTGCGAGAGAGACTGCGAGAGAGAATGCGAGGGAGACTGCGAGGGAGACTGCGAGAGAGAGAGCGAGGGAGACAGCGAGGGTGGCAACGAGAGAGACATCGAGAGAGACTGCGAGAGAGACTGCGAGATAGACTGTGAGAGAGAATGCGAGGGAGACTGCGAGGGAGACTGCGAGAGAGACAGCGAGGGAGACAGCGAGGGAGACAGCGAGGGAGAAGGCGAGGGAGAAGGCGAGGGAGAAGGCGAGGGAGAAGGCGAGGGAGACAGCGTGGGAGACAGCGAGAGAGACAGCGAGGGAGACTGCGAGAGAGAATGCGAGGGAGACAGCGTGGGGGACAGCGAGAGAGACAGCGAGGGAGACTGCGAGAGAGACAGTGAGCGAGACAGCGAGGGATACAGCGAGATAGACTGCGAGGGAGACAGCGAGAGAGAGAGCGAGAGACACAGCGAGAGAGACTGCGAGGGAGACGGCGAGGGAGACGGCGAGGGAGACGGCGAGGGAGACGGCGAGGGAGATGGCGAAGGAGTCTGCGACAGAGAAAGCGAGGGAGACTGCGAGAGAGACGGCGAGGGAGAGAGCGAGGGAGACAGCGAGGGACTCAGCGAGGGAGACAGCGAGAGAGACTGCGAGGGAGACAACGAGGGAGACAGCGAGAGAGACAGAGAAAGAGACAGCGAGGGAGACAGCGAGGGAGACAGCGAGGGAGACAGCGAGGGAGGCAGCGAGAGAGACTGCGAGAGAGAATGCGAGGGAGACAGCGTGGGGGACAGCGAGGGAGACAGCGAGGGAGACTGCGAGAGAGAAAGTGAGCGAGACAGCGAGGGATACAGCGAGATAGACTGCGAGGGAGACAGCGAGAGAGAGAGCGAGAGACACAGCGAGAGAGACTGCGAGGGAGACGGCGAGGGAGACGGCGAGGGAGACGGCGAGGGAGACGGCGAAGGAGTCTGCGACAGAGAAAGCGAGGGAGACTGCGAGAGAGACGGCGAGGGAGAGAGCAAGGGAGTCAGCGAGGGACTCAGCGAGGGAGACAGGCGAGAGAGACTGCGAGGGAGACAACGAGGGAGACAGCGAGAGAGACTGCGAGAGAGACTGCGAGAGAGACTGCGAGAGAGACTTAGAGGGAGACAGCGAGAGAGACTGCTAGAGAGACTGCGAGGGAGACTGCGAGGGAGACGGCGAGGGAGACGGCGTGGGAGACGGCGAGGGAGAAGGCGAGGGAGAAGGCAAGGGAGAAGGCGAGGGAGACTGCGAGAGAGACAGCGAGTGACACAGCGAGGGAGACTGTGAGAGAGACTGCGAGAGAGACTGCAAGAGAGACTGCGAGAGAGACTGCGAGAGAGACTGCGAGAGAGACTGCGAGAGTGAATGCGAGGGAGACTGCGAGGGAGACTGCGAGAGAGAGAGCGAGGGAGACAGCGAGGGTGGCAACGAGAGAGACATCGAGAGAGACTGCGAGAGAGACTGCGAGAGAGACTGCGAGAGAGAATGCGAGGGAGACTGCGAGGGAGACTGCGAGAGAGACAGCGAGGGAGACAGCGAGGGAGACAGCGAGGGAGAAGGCGAGGGAGAAGGCGAGGGAGAAGGCGAGGGAGAAGGCGAGGGAGACAGCGTGGGAGACAGCGAGAGAGACAGCGAGGGAGACTGCGAGAGAGAATGCGAGGGAGACAGCGTGGGGGACAGCGAGAGAGACAGCGAGGGAGACTGCGAGAGAGACAGTGAGCGAGACAGCGAGGGATACAGCGAGATAGAGTGCGAGGGAGACAGCGAGAGAGAGAGCGAGAGACACAGCGAGAGAGACTGCGAGGGAGACGGCGAGGGAGACGGCGAGGGAGACGGCGAGGGAGACGGCGAAGGAGTCTGCGACAGAGAAAGCGAGGGAGACTGCGAGAGAGACGGCGAGGGAGTGAGCGAGGGAGACAGCGAGGGACTCAGCGAGGGAGACAGCGAGAGAGACTGCGAGGGAGACAACGAGGGAGACAGCGAGAGAGACAGCGAAAGAGACAGCGAGGGAGACAGCGAGGGAGGCAGCGAGCGAGACTGCGAGAGAGAATGCGAGGGAGACAGCGTGGGGGACAGCGAGAGAGACAGCGAGGGAGACTGCGAGAGAGACAGTGAGGGAGACAGCGAGGGAGACAGCGAGATAGACTGCGAGGGAGACAGCGAGAGAGAGAGCGAGAGACACAGCGAGAGAGACTGCGAGGGAGACGGTGAGGGAGACGGCGAGGGAGACGGCGAGGGAGACGGCGAAGGAGTCTGCGACAGAGAAAGCGAGGGAGACTGCGAGAGAGACGGCGAGGGAGAGAGCGAGGGAGACAGCGAGGGATTCAGCGAGGGAGACAGCGAGAGAGACTGCGAGGGAGACAACGAGGGAGACAGCGAGAGAGACTGCGAGAGAGACTGTGAGGGAGACTGCGAGGGAGAATGCGAGGGAGAATGCGAGGTTGAATGCGAGGGAGACAGCGAGAGAGACAGCGAGTGAGACTGCGAGGGAGACAACGAGGGAGACAGCGAGAGAGACTGCGAGAGAGACTGCGAGGGAGACTGCGAGGGAGAATGCGAGGGAGAATGCGAGGTTGAATGCGAGGGAGACAGCGAGAGAGACAGCGAGGGAGACAGCGAGGGAGACAGCGAGGGAGACTGCGAGGGAGACAGCGAGGGAGACAGCGAGGGAGACTGCGAGGGAGACTCTGCGGGAGAGACAGCGAGAGAGTCTGCGAGACAGACAGCGAGGGAAACAGCGAGAGAGACAGCGAGGGAGACTGCGAGAGAGACTGCTAGAGAGACGGCGAGGGAGACGGCGAGGGAGACGGCGAGGGAGATGGCGAGGGAGACGGCGAGAGAGACTGCGAGAGAGACTGCGAGAGAGACTGCGAGAGAGACTGTGAGAGAGAAAGCGAGGGAGACAGCGAGGGAGACAGCGAGAGACACTGCGAGGGAGCCAGTGAGGGAGACAACGAAGGAGACACTGAGAGAGACTGAGAGACAGACAGCGAGGGAGACAGCGAGAGAGACTGCGAGAGAGACTGCGAGCGTGACTGCGAGGGAGACAGCGAGGGAGACAGCGAGGGAGACGGCGATGGAGAAGGCGAGGGAGAAGGCGAGGGAGAAGGCGAGGGAGATGGCGCGGGAGACAGCGTGGGAGACAGCGAGAGAGACAGCGAGAGAGACTGCGAGAGAGACAGTGAGGGAGACAGCGAGGGATACAGCGAGATAGACTGCGAGGGAGACAGCGAGAGAGAGTTCGAGAGACACAGCGAGAGAGACGGCGAGGGAGAGAGCGAGGGAGACAGCGAGGGAGTCAGCGAGGGAGACAGCGAGAGAGACTGCGAGAGAGACAACGAGGGAGACAGTGAGAGAGACTGTGATAGAGACTGCAAGGGAGACTGCGAGGGAGAATGCGTGGGAGAATGCGAGGGAGAATGCGAGGGAGAATGCGAGGGAGACAGCGAGAGAGACAGCGAGGGAGACTGCGAGGGAGACTGCGAGGGAGACAGCGAGAGCGACTGCGAGGGAGACTGCGAGAGAGACAGCGAGAGAGTCTGCGAGACAGACAGCGAGGGAAACAGCGAGAGAGACAGCGAGGGAGACTGCGAGAGAGACTGCTAGAGAGACGGCGAGGGAGACGGCGAGGGAGATGGCGAGGAAGATGGCGAGGGAGACGGCGAGAGAGACTGCGAGAGAGACTGCGAGAGAGACTGTGAGAGAGAAAGCGAGGGAGACAGCGAGGGAGACAGCGAGAGACACTGCGAGGGAGCCAGTGAGGGAGACAACGAAGGAGACACTGAGAGAGACTGAGAGACAGACAGCGAGGGAGACAGCGAGAGAGACTGCGAGAGAGACTGCGAGCGTGACTGCGAGGGTGACAGCGAGGGAGACAGCGAGGGAGACAGCGAGGGAGACAGCGAGAGAGAGTGCGAGAGAGACTGCGAGGGAGACAGCGAGGGAGACAGCGAGGGAGACTGCGAGGGAGACAGCGAGAGAGACTGTGAGAGACACTGCGAGGGAGACAGGGAGGGAGACAGCGAGGGAGACAGCGAGGGAGACAGCGAGGGAGACTGCGAGGGAGACAGCGAGAGAGACAGCGAGAGAGACTGCGAGAGAGACTGTGAGAGAGACTGCAAGGGAGACAGCGAGAGAGACTGCAAGAGAGACTGCGAGAGAGACTGCGAGAGAGACAGCGAGAGAGACAGCGAGGGAGACTGCGAGAGTGACAGCGAGGGAGACAGCGAGGGAGACAGCGAGGGAGACAACGAGAGAGACAGCGAAAGAGACAGCGAGGGAGACAGCGAGGGAGACAGCGAGAGAGACAGCGAGAGAGACAGCGAGAGAGACTGCGAGAGAGACTGCGAGAGAGAATGCGAGAGAGACAGCGAGAGAGACTGCGATAGAGAGAGCGAGGGAGACAGCGAGGGAGACAGTGATGGAGATAGCGAGAGAGACTGCGAGGGAGACTGCGACAGAGACTGCGAGAGAGACTTAGAGGGAGACAGCGAGAGAGACTGCCAGAGAGACTGCGAGGGAGACTGCGAGGGAGACGGCGAGGGAGACGGCGTGGGAGACGGCGAGGGAGAAGGCGAGGGAGAAGGCAAGGGAGAAGGCGAGGGAGACTGCGAGAGAGACAGCGAGGGACACAGCGAGGGAGACTGTGAGAGAGACTGCGAGAGAGACTGCAAGAGAGACTGCGAGAGAGACTGCGAGAGAGACTGCGAGAGAGACTGCGAGAGAGAATGCGAGGGAGACTGCGAGGCAGACTGCGAGAGAGAGAGCGAGGGAGACAGCGAGGGTGGCAACGAGAGAGACATCGAGAGAGACTGCGAGAGAGACTGCGAGAGAGACTGCGAGAGAGACTGCGAGAGAGAATGCGAGGGAGACTGCGTGGGAGACTGCGAGAGAGACAGCGAGGGAGACAGCGAGGGAGACAGCGAGGGAGACAGCGATGGAGAAGGTGAGGGAGAAGGCGAGGGAGAAGGCGAGGGAGATGGCGCGGGAGACAGCGTGGGAGACAGCGAGAGAGACAGCGAGAGAGACTGCGAGAGAGACAGTGAGGGAGACAGCGAGGGATACAGCGAGATAGACTGCGAGGGAGACAGCGAGAGAGAGTTCGAGAGACACAGCGAGAGAGACTGCGAGGGAGACGGCGAGGGAGACAGCGAGGGAGTCTTCGACAGAGACTGCGAGAGAGACTGCGAGGGAGACAGCGAGAGATACTGCAAGAGTGGCATCGAGAGAGACTGCGAGAGCGACTGCGAGAGAGACGGCGAGGGAGAGAGCGAGGGAGACAGCGAGGGAGTCAGCGAGGGAGACAGCGAGAGAGACTGCGAGAGAGACAACGAGGGAGACAGTGAGAGAGACTGTGATAGAGACTGCAAGGGAGACTGCGAGGGAGAATGCGAGGGAGAATGCGAGGGAGAATGCGAGGGAGAATGCGAGGGAGACAGCGAGAGAGACAGCGAGGGAGACTGCGAGGGAGACTGCGAGGGAGACAGCGAGGGAGACAGCGAGAGAGACAGCGAGAGAGACAGCGAGGGAGACTGCGAGGGAGACTGCGAGGGAGACTGTGCGGGAGACAGCCAGAGAGACAACGAGGGCGACTGCGAGGGAGACAGCGAGAGAGACTGCGAGAGCGAATGCGAGAGAGACTGCGAGAGAGACAGCGAGCGAAACAGCGAGAGAGACAGCGTGGGAGAAAGCGAGAGAGACTGCTAGAGAGACTGCGAGGGAGACTGCGACAGAGACTGCGAGAGAGACTTAGAGGGAGACAGCGAGAGAGACTGCCAGAGAGACTGCGAGGGAGACTGCGAGGGAGACGGCGAGGGAGACGGCGTGGGAGACGGCGAGGGAGAAGGCGAGGGAGAAGGCGAGGGAGAAGGCGAGGGAGACTGCGAGAGAGACAGCGAGGGACACAGCGAGGGAGACTGTGAGAGAGACTGCGAGAGAGACTGCAAGAGAGACTGCGAGAGAGACTGCGAGAGAGAGAGCGAGGGAGACAGCGAGGGTGGCAACGAGAGAGACATCGAGAGAGACTGCGAGAGAGACTGCGAGAGAGACTGCGAGAGAGACTGCGAGAGAGAATGCGAGGGAGACTGCGAGGGAGACTGCGAGAGAGAGAGCGAGGGAGACAGCGAGGGTGGCAACGAGAGAGACATCGAGAGAGACTGCGAGAGAGACTGCGAGAGAGACTGCGAGAGAGACTGCGAGAGAGAATGCGAGGGAGACTGCGTGGGAGACTGCGAGAGAGACAGCGAGGGAGACAGCGAGGGAGACAGCGAGGGAGACAGCGATGGAGAAGGCGAGGGAGAAGGCGAGGGAGAAGGCGAGGGAGAAGGCGCGGGAGACAGCATGGGAGACAGCGAGAGAGACAGCGAGAGAGACAGCGAGAGAGACTGCGAGAGAGACAGTGAGGGAGACAGCGAGGGATACAGCGAGAGAGAGTTTGAGAGACACAGCGAGGGAGACTGCGAGAGAGACTGCGAGGGAGACAGCGAGAGATACTGCAAGAGTGGCATCGAGAGAGACTGCGAGAGCGACTGCGAGAGAGACGGCGAGGGAGAGAGCGAGGGAGACAGCGAGGGAGTCAGCGAGGGAGACAGCGAGAGAGACTGCGAGAGAGACAACGAGGGAGACAGTGAGAGAGACTGCGATAGAGACTGCAAGGGAGACTGCGAGGGAGAATGCGAGGGAGAATGCGAGGGAGAATGCGAGGGAGAATGCGAGGGAGACAGCGAGAGAGACAGCGAGGGAGACTGCGAGGGAGACTGCGAGGGAGACAGCGAGGGAGACAGCGAGAGAGACAGCGAGAGAGACAGCGAGAGAGACAGCGAGAGACACAGCGAGGGAGACAGCGAGGGAGACTGCGAGGGAGACTGCGAGGGAGACTGTGAGGGAGACTGTGCGGGAGACAGCCAGAGAGACAACGAGGGCGACTGCGAGGGAGACAGCGAGAGAGACTGCGAGAGCGAATGCGAGAGAGACTGCGAGAGAGACAGCGAGCGAAACAGCGAGAGAGACAGCGTGGGAGAAAGCGAGAGAGACTGCTAGAGAGACGGCGAGGGAGAAAGCGAGAGAGATGGCGAGGGAGACGGCGAGGGAGATGGCGAGTGAGACGGCGAGGGAGACGGCGAGTGAGACGGCGAGGGAGACGGCGAGAGAGACTGCGAGAGAGACTGCGAGAGAGAAAGCGAGGGAGACAGCGAGGGAGACAACGAGGGAGACAGCGAGGGTGACAGCGAGAGACACTGCGAGGGAGCCAGTGAGGGAGACAACGAGGGAGACACTGAGAGAGACTGAGAGAGAGACAGTGAGGGAGACAGCGAGAGAGACTGCGAGAGAGACTGCGAGAGAGACTGCGAGGGAGACAGCGAGGGAGAAAGCGAGGGAGACAGCGAGGGAGACAGCGAGAGAGACAGCGAGGGACACAGCGAGGGAGACTGCGAGAGAGACTGCGAGAGAGACTGCGAGAGAGACTGCGAGAGAGAATGCGAGGGAGACTGCGAGGGAGACTGCGAGAGAGAGAGCGAGGGAGACAGCGAGGGTGGCAACGAGAGAGACATCGAGAGAGACTGCGAGAGAGACTGCGAGAGAGACTGCGAGAGAGAATGCGAGGGAGACTGCGAGGGAGTCTGCGAGAGAGACAGCGAGGGAGACAGCGAGGGAGAAGGCGAGGGAGAAGGCGAGGGAGAAGGCGAGGGAGAAGGCGAGGGAGACAGCGTGGGAGACAGCGAGAGAGTCAGCGAGGGAGACTGCGAGAGAGAATGCGAGGGAGACAGCGTGGGGGACAGCGAGAGAGACAGCGAGGGAGACTGCGAGAGAGACAGTGAGCGAGACAGCGAGGGATACAGCGAGATAGACTGCGAGGGAGACAGCGAGAGAGAGAGCGAGAGACACAGCGAGAGAGACTGCGAGGGAGACGGCGAGGGAGACGGCGAGGGAGACGGCGAGGGAGACGGCGAGGGAGACGGCGAAGGAGTCTGCGACAGAGAAAGCGAGGGAGACTGCGAGAGAGACGGCGAGGGAGAGAGCGAGGGAGACAGCGAGGGACTCAGCGAGGGAGACAGCGAGAGAGACTGCGAGGGAGACAACGAGGGAGACAGCGAGAGAGACAGCGAAAGAGACAGTGAGGGAGACAGCGAGGGAGACAGTGAGGGAGGCAGCGAGAGAGACTGCGAGAGAGAATGCGAGGGAGACAGCGTGGGGGACAGCGAGAGGGACAGCGAGGGAGACTGCGAGAGAGACAGTGAGGGAGACAGCGAGGGAGACAGCGAGATAGACTGCGAGGGAGACAGCGAGAGAGAGAGCAAGAGACACAGCGAGAGAGACTGCGAGTGAGACGGCGAGGGAGACAACGAGGGAGTCAGCGAGGGAGACAGCGAGAGAGACAGTGAGCGAGACAGCGAGGGAGACAGCGAGATAGACTGCGAGGGAGACAGCGAGAGAGAGAGCGAGAGACACAGCGAGAGAGACTGCGAGTGAGACGGCGAGGGAGACAACGAGAGAGACAACGAGGGAGACAGTGAGAGAGACTGCGAGAGAGAATGCAAGGGAGACTGCGAGAGAGAATGCAAGGGAGACTGCGAGGGAGAATGCGAGGGAGAATGCGAGGGAGAATGTGAGGGAGACAGCGAGGGAGACAGCGAGAGAGACAGCGAGGGAGACTGCGAGGGAGACTGCGAGGGAGACAGCGAGAGAGACAGCGAGAGAGACAGCGAGAGACACAGCGAGGGAGACAGCGAGGGAGACTGCGAGGGAGACTGCGAGGGAGACTGCGAGGGAGACTGTGCGGGAGACAGCCCGAGAGACAGCGAGAGCGACTACGAGGGAGACAGCGAGACAGACTGCGAGAGCGAATGCGAGAGAGACTGCGAGAGAGACAGCGAGCGAAACAGCGAGAGAGACAGCGTGGGAGACAGCGAGAGAGACTGCTAGAGAGACGGCGAGGGAGAAAGCGATAGAGATGGCGAGGGAGACGGCGAGGGAGATGGCGAGTTAAACGGCGAGGGAGATGGCGAGTGAGACGGCGAGGGAGACGGCGAGAGAGACTTCGAGAGAGACTGCGAGAGAGACAGCGAGGGAGACAGCGAGGGAGACAGCGATGGAGACAGCGGGGAGACAGCGAGAGACACTGCGAGGGAGCCAGTGAGGGAGACAACGAGGGAGACACTGAGAGAAACTGAGAGAGAGACAGTGAGGGAGACAGCGAGAGAGACTGCGAGAGAGACTGCGAGAGAGACTGCGAGAGAGACTGCGAGGGAGACAGCCAGGGAGACAGCGAGGGAGACAGCGAGAGAGACTGCGAGAGCGACTGCGAGAGAGACTGCGAGAGAGTCTGCGAGACAGACAGCGAGGGAAACAGCGAGAGCGACAGCGAGGGAGACTGCGAGAGAGACTGCTAGAGAGACGGCGAGGGAGACGGCGAGGGAGACGGCGAGGGAGACAGCGAGAGAGACGACGAGGGAGACTGCGAGAGAGACTGCGAGAGAGACTGTGAGAGAGAAAGCGAGGGAGACAGCGAGGGAGACAGCGAGGGAGACAGCGAGAGACACTGCGAGGGAGCCAGTGAGGGAGACAACGAGGGAGACACTGAGAGAGACTGAGAGAGAGACAGCGAGGGAGACAGCGAGAGAGACTGCGAGAGAGACTGCGAGCGAGACTGCGAGGGAGACAGCGAGGGAGACAGCGAGGGAGACAGCGAGGGAGACAGCGAGAGAGAGTGCGAGAGAGACAGCGAGGGAGACAGCGAGGGAGACAGCGAGGGAGACTGCGAGGGAGACAGCGAGAGAGACAGCGAGAGAGACTGCGAGAGAGACTGTGAGAGAGACTGCAAGGGAGACAGCGAGAGAGACTGCGAGAGAGACTGCGAGAGAGACAGCAAGGGAGACAGCGAGAGAGACTGCGAGAGAGACAGCGAGAGAGACAGTGAGGGAGACTGCGAGAGTGACAGCGAGGGAGACAGCGAGGGAGACAATGAGAGAGACAGCGAAAGAGACAGCGAGGGAGACAGCGAGGGAGACAGCGAGTGAGACAGCGAGGGAGACAGCTAGAGAGACAGCGAGAGAGACTGCGAGAGAGACTGCGAGAGAGAATGCGAGAGAGACAGCGAGAGAGACTGCGATAGAGAGAGCGAGGGAGACAGCGAGGGAGACAGCGAGGGAGACAGTGATGGAGATAGCGAGAGAGACTGCGAGGGAGACAGCGAGAGAGACTGCGAGAGAGACTGCGAGAGAGACTGCGAGAGTGACTGCGAGAGAGACTTAGAGGGTGACAGCGAGAGAGACTGCGAGAGAGACTGCGAGGGAGACTGCGAGGGAGACGGCGAGGGAGACGGCGTGGGAGACGGCGAGAGAGAAGGCGAGGGAGAAGGCGAGGGAGAAGGCGAGGGAGACTGCGAGAGAGACAGCGAGGGACACAGCGAGGGAGACTGCGAGAGAGACTGCGAGAGAGACTGCAAGAGAGACTGCGAGAGAGACTGCGAGAGAGACTGCGAGAGAGACTGCGAGAGAGAATGCGAGGGAGACTGCGAGGGAGACTGCGAGAGAGAGAGCGAGGGAGACAGCGAGGGTGGCAACGAGAGAGACATCGAGAGAGACTGCGAGAGAGACTGCGAGAGAGAATGCGAGGGAGACTGCGAGGGAGACAGCGAGGGAGTCTGCGAGAGAGACAGCGAGGGAGACAGCGAGGGAGAAGGCGAGGGAGAAGGCGAGGGAGAAGGCGAGGGAGAAGGCGAGGGAGACAGCGTGGGAGACAGCGAGAGAGACAGCGAGGGAGACTGCGAGAGAGAATGCGAGGGAGACAGCGTGGGGGACAGCGAGAGAGACAGCGAGGGAGACTGCGAGAGAGACAGTGAGCGAGACAGCGAGGGATACAGCGAGATAGACTGCGAGGGAGACAGCGAGAGAGAGAGCGAGAGACACAGCGAGAGAGACTGCGAGGGAGACGGCGAGGGAGACGGCGAGGGAGACGACGAGGGAGACGGCGAAGGAGTCTGCGACAGAGAAAGCGAGGGAGACTGCGAGAGAGACGGCGAGGGAGAGAGCGAGGGAGACAGCGAGGGACTCAGCGAGGGAGACAGCGAGAGAGACTGCGAGGGAGACAACGAGGGAGACAGCGAGAGAGACAGCGAAAGAGACAGCGAGGGAGACAGCGAGGGAGACAGCGAGGGAGACAGCGAGGGAGGCAGCGAGAGAGACTGCGAGAGAGAATGCGAGGGAGACAGCGTGGGGGACAGCGAGAGAGACAGCGAGGGAGACTGCGAGAGAGACAGTGAGGGAGACAGCGAGGGAGACAGCGAGATAGACTGCGAGGGAGACAGCGAGAGAGAGAGCGAGAGACACAGCGAGAGAGACTGCGAGGGAGACGGCGAGGGAGACAACGAGGGCGTCAGCGAGGGAGACAGCGAGAGAGACTGCGAGAGAGACAACGAGGGAGGCAGTGAGAGAGACTGCGAGAGAGAATGCAAGGGAGACTGCGAGAGAGAATGTAAGGGAGACTGCGAGGGAGAATGCGAGGGAGAATGCGAGGGAGAATGCGAGGGAGACAGCGAGAGAGACAGCGAGGGAGACTGCGAGGGAGACTGCGAGGGAGACACTGAGAGAGACTGAGAGAGAGACAGCGAGGGAGACAGCGAGAGAGACTGCGAGAGAGACTGCGAGCGAGACTGCGAGGGAGACAGCGAGGGAGACAGCGAGGGAGACAGCGCGGGAGACAGCGAGAGAGAGTGCGAGAGAGACAGCGAGGGAGACAGCGAGGGAGACAGCGAGGGAGACTGCGAGGGAGACAGCGAGAGAGACAGCGAGAGAGACTGCGAGAGAGACTGTGAGAGAGACTGCAAGGGAGACAGCGAGAGAGACTGCGAGAGAGACTGCGAGAGAGACAGCGAGAGAGACTGCGAGAGAGACAGCGAGAGAGACAGTGAGGGAGACTGCGAGAGTGACAGCGAGGGAGACAGCGAGGGAGACAGCGAGGGAGACAATGAGAGAGACAGCGAAAGAGACAGCGAGGGAGACAGCGAGGGAGACAGCGAGTGAGACAGCGAGGGAGACAGCTAGAGAGACAGCGAGAGAGACTGCGAGAGAGACTGCGAGAGAGAATGCGAGAGAGACAGCGAGAGAGACTGCGATAGAGAGAGCGAGGGAGACAGCGAGGGAGACAGCGAGGGAGACAGTGATGGAGATAGCGAGAGAGACTGCGAGGGGACAGCGAGAGAGACTGCGAGAGAGACTGCGAGAGAGACTGCGAGAGTGACTGCGAGAGAGACTTAGAGGGAGACAGCGAGAGAGACTGCGAGAGAGACTGCGAGGGAGACTGTGAGGGAGACGGCGAGGGAGACGGCGTGGGAGACGGCGAGAGAGAAGGCGAGGGAGAAGGCGAGGGAGACTGCGAGAGAGACAGCGAGGGACACAGCGAGGGAGACTGCGAGAGAGACTGCGAGAGAGACTGCAAGAGAGACTGCGAGAGAGACTGCGAGAGAGACTGCGAGAGAGAATGCGAGGGAGACTGCGAGGGAGACTGCGAGAGAGAGAGCGAGGGAGACAGCGAGGGTGGCAACGAGAGAGACATCGAGAGAGACTGCGAGAGAGACTGCAAGAGAGAATGCGAGGGAGACTGCGAGGGAGTCTGCGAGAGAGACAGCGAGGGAGACAGCGAGGGAGAAGGCGAGGGAGAAGGCGAGGGAGAAGGCGAGGGAGACAGCGTGGGAGACAGCGAGAGAGACAGCGAGGGAGACTGCGAGAGAGAATGCGAGGGAGACAGCATGGGGGACAGCGAGAGAGACAGCGAGGGAGACTGCGAGAGAGACAGTGAGCGAGACAGCGAGGGATACAGCGAGATAGACTGCGAGGGAGACAGCGAGAGAGAGAGCGAGAGACACAGCGAGAGAGACTGCGAGGGAGACGGCGAGGGAGACGGCGAGGGAGACGGCGAGGGAGACGGCGAGGGAGTCTGCGACAGAGAAAGCGAGGGAGACTGCGAGAGAGACGGCGAGGGAGAGAGCGAGGGAGACAGCGAGGGAGACAGCGAGATAGACTGCGAGGGAGACAGCGAGAGAGAGAGCGAGAGACACAGCGAGAGAGACTGCGAGGGAGACGGCGAGGGAGACAACGAGGGAGTCAGCGAGGGAGACAGCGAGAGAGACTGCGAGAGAGACAACGAGGGAGACAGTGAGAGAGACTGCGAGAGAGAATGCAAGGGAGACTGCGAGAGAGAATGTAAGGGAGACTGCGAGGGAGAATGCGAGGGAGAATGCGAGGGAGAATGCGAGGGAGACAGCGAGAGAGACAGCGAGGGAGACTGCGAGGGAGACTGCGAGGGAGACACTGAGAGAGACTGAGAGAGAGACAGCGAGGGAGACAGCGAGAGAGACTGCGAGAGAGACTGCGAGCGAGACTGCGAGGGAGACAGCGAGGGAGACAGCGAGGGAGACAGCGAGAGAGACAGCGAAAGAGACAGCGAGGGAGACAGCGAGGGAGACAGCGAGGGAGACAGCGAGGGAGGCAGCGAGAGAGACTGCGAGAGAGAATGCGAGGGAGACAGCGTGGGGGACAGTGAGAGAGACAGCGAGGGAGACTGCGAGAGAGACAGTGAGGGAGACAGCGAGGGAGACAGCGAGATAGACTGCGAGGGAGACAGCGTGAGAGAGAGCGAGAGACACAGCGAGAGAGACTGCGAGGGAGACGGCGAGGGAGACAACGAGGGAGTCAGAGAGGGAGACAGCGAGAGAGACTGCGAGAGAGACAACGAGGGAGACAGTGAGAGAGACTGCGAGAGGGAATGCAAGGGAGACTGCGAGAGAGAATGCAAGGGAGACTGCGAGGGAGAATGCGAGGGAGAATGCGAGGGAGAATGCGAGGGAGACAGCGAGAGAGACAGCGAGGGAGACTGCGAGGGAGACTGCGAGGGAGACTGCGAGGGAGACAGCGAGGGAGACAGCGAGAGAGACAGCGAGAGAGACAGCGAGAGACACAGCGAGGGAGACAGCGAGGGAGACTGCGAGGGAGACTGCGAGGGAGACTGCGAGGGAGACTGCGCGGGAGACAGCGAGAGAGACTGCTAGAGAGACGGCGAGGGAGAAAGCGATAGAGATGGCGAGGGAGACGGCGAGGGAGACGGCGAGTGAGACGGCGAGGGAGACGGCGAGTGAGACGGCGAGGGAGACGGCGAGAGAGACTGCGAGAGAGACTGCGAGAGAGAAAGCGAGGGAGACAGCGAGGGAGACAGCGATGGAGACAGCGAGGGAGACAGCGAGGGAGACAGCGAGAGACACTGCGAGGGAGCCAGTGAGGGAGACAACGAGGGAGACACTGAGAGAAACTGAGAGAGAGACAGTGAGGGAGACAGCGAGAGAGACTGCGAGAGAGACTGCGAGAGAGACTGCGAGAGAGACTGCGAGGGAGACTGCGAGGGAGACAGCGAGGGAGACAGCGAGGGAGACAGTGAGGGAGACAGCGAGGGAGACAGCGAGAGAGAGTGCGAGAGAGACTGCGAGGGAGACAGCGAGGGAGACAGCGAGAGAGACTGCGAGAGAGAGCGAGAGAGACTGCGAGGGAGACAGCGAGGGAGACAGCGAGGGAGACAGCGAGGGAGACAGCGAGGGAGACAGCGAGAGAGAGTGCGAGAGAGAAAGCGAGGGAGACAGCGAGGGAGACAGCGAGGGAGTCTGCGAGGGAGACAGCGAGAGAGACAGCGAGAGAGACTGCGAGAGAGACTGCGAGAGAGACTGCGAGGGAGACAGCGAGAGAGACTGCGAGAGAGAGTGCGAGAGAAACAGCGAGGGAGACAGCGAGGGAGACAGCGAGAGAGACTTCGAGAGAGACTGCGAGGGAGACAGCGAGGGAGACTGCGAGGGAGACTGCGAGGGAGACTGCGAGGGAGACAGCGAGAGAGACTGCGAGAGCGACTGCGAGGGAGACTGCGAGGGAGACAGCGAGAGAGACTGCGAGAGCGACTGCGAGAGAGACTGCGAGAGAGTCTGCGAGACAGACAGCGAGGGAAACAGCGAGAGAGACAGCGAGGGAGACTGCGAGAGAGACTGCTAGAGAGACGGCGAGGGAGACGGCGAGGGAGACGGCGAGGGAGACGGCGAGGGAGACGGCGAGGGAGAATGCGAGGGAGACAGCGAGGGAGACAGCGAGAGAGACAGCGAGGGAGACTGCGAGAGAGACTGCTAGAGAGAAGGCGAGGGAGACGGCGAGGGAGACGCCGAGGGAGACGGCGAGGGAGACGGTGAGGGAGACTGCGAGAGAGACTGCGAGAGAGACTGTGAGCGAGACTGCGAGGGAGACAGCGAGGGAGACAGCGAGGGAGACAGCGAGAGAGAGTGCGAGAGAGACTACGAGGGAGACAGTGAGGGAGACAGCGAGGGAGACAGCGAGGGAGACAGCGAGAGAGAGTGCGAGAGAGTCTGCGAGACAGACAGCGAGGGAAACAGCGAGAGAGACAGCGAGGGAGACTGCGAGAGAGACTGCTAGAGAGACGGCGAGGGAGACGGCGAGGGAGACGGCGAGGGAGACGGCGAGGGAGACGGCGAGGGAGACTGCGAGAGAGACTGCGAGGGAGACAGCGAGGGAGACAGCGAGAGAGGCAGCGAGGGAGACTGCGAGAGAGACTGCTAGAGAGACGGCGAGGGAGACGGCGAGGGAGATGGCGAGGGAGACTGCGAGAGAGACTGCGAGAGAGACTGTGAGCGAGACTGCGAGGGAGACAGCGAGGGAGACAGCGAGGGAGACAGCGAGGGAGACAGCGAGAGAGAGTGCGAAAGAGACTGCGAGGGAGACAGTGAGGGAGACAGCGAGGGAGACTGCGAGGGAGACAGCGAGAGAGACAGCGAGAGAGAGTGCGAGAGAGACTGCGAGGTAGACAGTGAGGGAGACAGCGAGGGAGACTGCGAGAGAGACAGCGAGAGAGACTGCGAGAGAGACTGCGAGAGAGACTGTGAGAGAGACTGCAAGGGAGACAGCGAGAGAGACTGCGGGAGAGACTGCGAGAGAGACAGCAAGGGAGACAGCGAGAGAGACTGGGAGAGAGACAGTGAGAGAGACAGCGAGGGAGACTGCGAGAGTGACAGCGAGGGAGACAGCGAGGGAGACAACGAGAGAGACAGCGAAAGAGACAGCGAGGGAGACAGCGAGGGAGACAGCAAGTGAGACAGCGAGGGAGACAGCTAGAGAGACAGCGAGAGAGACTGTGAGAGAGACTGCGAGAGAGAATGCGAGAGAGACAGCGAGAGAGACTGCGATAGAGAGAGCGAGGGAGACAGCGAGGGAGACAGCGAGGGAGACAGCGAGGGAGACAGCGAGGGAGACAGTGATGGAGATAGCGAGAAAGACTGCGAGAGAGACTGCGAGAGAGACTGCAAGAGAGACTTAGAGGGAGACAGCGAGAGAGACTGCGAGAGAGACTGCGAGGGAGACTGCGAGGGAGATGGCGAGGGAGACGGCGTGGGAGACGGCGAGGGAGAAGGCGAGGGAGAAGGCGAGGGAGAAGGCGAGGGAGACTGCGAGAGAGACAGCGAGGGACACAGCGAGGGAGACTGCGAGAGAGACTGCGAGAGAGACTGCGAGAGAGACTGCGAGAGAGACTGCGAGAGAGACTGCGAGAGAGAATGCAAGGGAGACTGCGAGGGAGACTGCGAGAGAGAGAGCGAGGGAGACAGCGAGGGTGGCAACGAGAGAGACATCGAGAGAGACTGCGAGAGAGACTGCGAGAGAGACTGCGAGAGAGAATGCGAGGGAGACTGCGAGGGAGACTGCGAGAGAGGACAGCGAGGGAGACAGCGAGGGAGACAGCGAGGGAGACAGCGAGGGAGAAGGCGAGGGAGAAGGCGAGGGAGAAGGCCAGGGAGAAGGCGAGGGAGAAGGAGAGGGAGACTGCGAGAGAGACTGCGAGAGAGACTGCAAGAGAGACTGCGAGAGAGACTGCGAGAGAGACTGCGAGGGAGACTGCGAGGGAGACAGTGATGGAGATAGCGAGAGAGACTGCGAGGGAGACAGCGAGAGAGACTGCGAGAGAGACTGCGAGAGAGACTTAGAGGGAGACAGCGAGAGAGACTGCGAGAGAAACTGCGAGGGAGAATGCGAGGGAGACGGCGAGGGAGACGGCGTGAGAGACTGCGAGAGAGAGTGCGAGAGAAACAGCGATGGAGACAGCGAGGGAGACAGCGAGAGAGACTTCGAGAGAGACTGCGAGGGAGACAGCGAGGGAGACTGCGAGGGAGACTGCGAGGGAGACTGCGAGGGAGACTGTGAGGGAGAAAGCGAGAGAGACTACGAGAGAGACTGCGAGAGAGAGAGCGAGAGAGACAGCGAGGGAGACAGCGAGGGAGATAGCGAGGGAGGCAGCGAGAGAGACTGCAAGAGAGAATGCGAGGGATACAGCGAGGGAGACAGCGAGATAGACTGCGAGGGAGACAGCGAGAGAGAGAGCGAGAGACACAGCGAGAGAGACTGCGAGGGAGACGGCGAGGGAGACGGCGAGAGAGTCTGCGACAGAGACAGCGAGAGAGACTGCGAGCGAGACAGCGAGAGATAGTGCAAGAGTGACATCAAGAGAGACTGCGAGAGAGACGGCGAGGGAGAGAGCGAGGGACACAGCGAGGGAGAAGGCGAGGGAGAAGGCAAGGGAGACGGCAAGGGAGACGGCGAGGGAGACTGCGAGAGAGAGTGCGAGAGAAACAGCGAGGGAGACAGCGAGGGAGACAGCGAGAGAGACTTAGAGAGAGACTGCGAGGGAGACAGCGAGGGAGACTGCGAGGGAGACTGCGAGGGAGACAGCGAGAGAGACTGCGAGAGCGACTGCGAGAGAGACTGCGAGAGAGTCTGCGAGACAGACAGCGAGGGAAACAGCGAGAGAGACAGCGAGGGAGACTGCGAGAGAGACTGCTAGAGAGACGGCGAGGGAGACGGCGAGGGAGACGGCGAGGGAGACGGCGAGGGAGACGGCGAGGGAGACTGCGAGAGAGACTGCGAGGGAGACAGCGAGGGAGACAGCGAGAGAGACAGCGAGGGAGACTGCGAGAGAGACTGCTAGAGAGACGGCGCGGGAGACGGCGAGGGAGACGGCGAGGGAGATGGCGAGGGAGACGGCGAGGGAGACTGCGAGAGAGACTGCGAGAGAGACTGTGAGAGAGAAAGCGAGGGAGACAGCGAGAGACACTGCGAGGGAGCCAGTGAGGGAGACAACGAGCGAGACACTGAGAGAGACTGAGAGAGAGACAGCGAGGGAGACAGCGAGAGAGACTGCGAGAGAGACTGTGAGCGAGACTGCGAGGGAGACAGTGAGGGAGACAGCGAGGGAGACAGCGAGGGAGACAGCGAGAGAGAGTGCGACAGAGACTGCGAGGGAGACAGTGAGGGAGACAGCGAGGGAGACTGCGAGGGAGACAGCGAGAGAGACAGCGAGAGAGACTGCGAGAGAGACTGTGAGAGAGACTGCAAGGGAGACAGCGAGAGAGACTGCGAGAGAGACAGTGAGAGAGACAGCGAGGGAGACTGCGAGAGTGACAGCGAGGGAGACAGCGAGGGAGACAACGAGAGAGACAGCGAAAGAGACAGCGAGGGAGACAGCGAGGGTGACAGCGAGTGAGAGAGCGAGGGAGACAGCTAGAGAGACAGCGAGAGAGACTGCGAGAGAGACTGCGAGAGAGAATGCGAGAGAGACAGCGAGAGAGACTGCGATAGAGAGAGCGAGGGAGACAGCGAGGGAGACAGCGAGGGAGACAGTGATGGAGATAGCGAGAAAGACTGCGAGAGAGACTGCGAGAGAGACTGCGAGAGAGACTTCGAGGGAGACAGCGAGAGAGACTGCGAGAGAGACTGCGAGGGAGACTGCGAGGGAGACGGCGAGGGAGACGGCGTGGGAGACGGCGAGGGAGAAGGCGAGGAGAAGGCGAGGGAGAAGGCAAGGGACACTGCGAGAGAGACAGCGAGGGACACAGCGGGGGAGACTGCGAGAGAGACTGCGAGAGAGACTGCAAGAGAGACTGCGAGAGAGACTGCGAGAGAGACTGCGAGAGAGACTGCGAGAGAGAATGCAAGGGAGACTGCGAGGGAGACTGCGAGAGAGAGAGCGAGGGAGACAGCGAGGGTGGCAACGAGAGAGACATCGAGAGAGACTGCGAGCGAGACTGCGAGAGAGACTGCGAGAGAGAATGCGAGGGAGACTGCGAGGGAGACTGCGAGAGAGGACAGCGAGGGAGACAGCGAGGGAGACAGCGAGGGAGACAGCGAGGGAGAAGGCGAGGGAGAAGGCGAGGGAGAAGGCCAGGGAGAAGGCGAGGGAGAAGGCGAGGGAGAAGGTGAGGGAGACTGCGAGAGAGACAGCGAGGGACATAGCGAGGGAGACTGCGAGAGAGACTGCGAGAGAGACTGCAAGAGAGACTGCGAGAGAGACTGCGAGAGAGACTGCGAGGGAGACTGCGAGGGAGACTGCGAGGGAGACAGTGATGGAGATAGCGAGAGAGACTGCGAGGGAGACAGCGAGAGAGACTGCGAGAGAGACTGCGAGAGAGACTTAGAGGGAGACAGCGAGAGAGACTGCGAGAGAAACTGCGAGGGAGAATGCGAGGGAGACGGCGAGGGAGACGGCGTGAGAGACTGCGAGGGAGACAGCGAGGGAGACTGCGAGGGAGACTGCGAGGGAGACTGCGAGGGAGAAAGTGAGAGAGACTGCGAGAGAGACTGCGAGAGAGAGAGCGAGAGAGACAGCGAGGGAGACAGCGAGGGAGATAGCGAGGGAGGCAGCGAGAGAGACTGCGAGAGAGACAGCGAGGGAGAAAGCATGGGAGACTGCGACAGAGACAGTGAGGGAGACAGCGAGGGATACAGCGAGGGAGACAGCGAGATAGACTGCGAGGGAGACAGCGAGAGAGAGAGCGAGAGACACAGCGAGAGAGACTGCGAGAGAGACGGCGAGGGAGACGGCGAGGGAGACGGCGAGAGAGTCTGCGACAGAGACAGCGAGAGAGACTGCGAGGGAGACAGCGAGAGATATTGCAAGAGTGACATCGAGAGAGACTGCGAGAGCGACTGCGAGAGAGACGGCGAGGGAGAGAGCGAGGGAGACAGCGAGGGAGAAGGCGAGGGAGAAGGCGAGGGAGAAGGCGAGGGAGACTGCGAGAGAGACAGCGAGGGACACAGTGAGGGAGACTGCGAGAGAGACTGCGAGAGAGACTGCAAGAGAGACTGCGAGAGAGACTGCGAGGGAGACTGCGAGGGAGACTGCGAGGGAGACAGTGATGGAGATAGCGAGAGAGACTGCGAGGGAGACAGCGAGAGAGACTGCGAGAGAGACTGCGAGAGAGACTGCGAGAGAGACTGCGAGGGAGACAGCGAGAGAGACTGCGAGAGAGACTGCGAGGGAGACTGCACGGGAGACGGCGAGGGAGACGGCGAGGGAGACGGCGAGGGAGACGGCGACGGAGACGGCGAGAGAGACTGCGAGAGAGAGTGCGAGAGAAACAGCGAGGGAGACAGCGAGGGAGACAGTGAGAGAGACTTCGAGAGAGACTGTGAGGGAGGCAGCGAGGGAGACTGCGAGGGAGAAAGCGATAGAGACAGCGAGGGAGATAGCAAGGGAGGCAGCGAGAGAGACTGCGAGAGAGAATGCGAGGGAGACAGCGAGAGAGACAGTGAGGGAGACAGCGTGGGAGACTGCGACAGAGACAGTGAGGGAGACAGCGAGGGATACAGCGAGGGAGACAGCGAGATAGACTGCGAGGGAGACAGAGAGATAGAGAGCGAGAGACACAGCGAGAGAGACTGCGAGGGAGACGGCGAGGGAGACGGCGACAGAGTCTGCGACAGAGACAGCGAGAGAGACTGCGAGGGAGACAGCGAGAGATAGTGCAAGAGTGACATCGAGAGAGACTGCGAGAGCGACTGCGAGAGAGACGGCGAGGGAGAGAGTGAGGGAGACAGCGAGGGAGTCTACGAGGGAGTCAGCGACAGAGACAGCGAGAGAGACTGAGAGACAGACTGCGAGGGAGACAGCGAGGGAGACAGCGAGAGAGACTGCGAGGGAGACTGCGAGGGAGACAGCGAGTGAGACAGCGAGGGAGACAGCGAGAGAAACAGCGAGGGAGACAGCGAGGGAGACAGCGAGGGAGACTGCGAGGGAGACTGCGAGGGTGAATGTGCGGGAGACAGCCAGAGAGACAGCGAGGGAGACAGCGAGAGAGACTGCGAGGTTGGCAGCAAGAGAGACAGCGAGGGAGACAGCGAGGGAGACAGCGAGGGAGACAGCGAGGGAGACTGAGAGACAGAAAGCGAGAGAGACTGCGAGAGAGAATGCGAGAGAGACTGCGAGAGAGACAGCGAGGGAGACTGAGAGAGAGACTGTGAGAGAGACAGCGAGAGAGACAGCGAGGGAGACAGCGAAGGAGACAGCGAGGGAGACAGCGAAGGAGACAGCGAGGGAGACTGCGAGGGAGACAGCAAGGGAGAAAGCGAGGGAGACAGCGAAGGAGACAGCGATGGTGACAGCGAGGGTGACAGCGAGGGAGACAGCGAGGGAGACAGCGAGGGAGACAGCGAGAGAGACAGCGAGAGAGACTGCGAGGGAGACTGCGAGGGAGACAGCGAGGGAGACTGACAGAGAGACAGCGAGGGAGACAGCGAGAGAGACTGCGAGGGAGACAGCTAGGGAGACAGCGAGGGAGACTGAGAGGGAGACTGAGAGAGAGACGGCGAGAGAGACTGCGAGGGAGACTGCGAGGGAGACTGCGAGAGAGACAGCGAGGGAGACTGAGAGAGACTGCGAGAGAGACTGACAGAGAGACAGCGAGAGAAAGTGCGAGAGAGACTGAGAGAGAGACTGAGAGAGAGACTGAGAGAGAGACTGCGAGAGAGACAGCGAGAGAGACTGCGAGAAAGACAGCGAGAGAGACTGAGAGAGAGACTGCGAGAGAGACAGCGAGGGAGACTGCGAGGGAGACAGCAAGGGAGACAGCGAGGGAGACAGCGAGGGAGATAGCGAGGGAGACAGCGAGAGAGACAGCGAGAGAGACTGAGAGAGAGACAACGAGGGAGACAGCGAGAGAGACTGCGAGAGAGACTGCGAGAGAGACTGCGAGGGAGGCAGCGAGAGGGACTGCGAGAGAGACTGCGAGAGAGACAGCGAGAGAGACAGCGAGAGAGACAGCGAGAGAGACAGCTAGGGAGACTGCGAGAGAGACAGCGAGGGAGACTGCGAGGGAGACTGCGAGGGCAACTGCTAGGGCGACTGCGAGGGCGACTGCGAGGGTGGCAGCGAGAGAGACTGCGAGGGAGACAGCGAGAGAGACTGCGAGAGAGACTGAGAGAGAGACAACAAGGGAAACAGCGAGAGAGACTGCGAGGGAGACTGCAAGGGAAACTGCGAGAGAGACTGCGAGAGACACTGCGAGGGAGACAGCGAGGGAGACAGCGAGGGAGACTGCGAGGGAGACAGCAAGGGTGAATGTGTGGGAGACAGCGAGGGAGACAGCGAGGGAGACAGCGAGGGAGACTGCGAGGGATACTGCGAGGGTGGCAGCGAGGGAGACAGCGAGGGAGACAGCTTGGGAGACAGCGAGAGAGACTGCAAGGGAGACTGCGAGGGAGACTGCAAGGGAGAATGCGAGAGAGACTGCGAGAGAGACTGCGAGGGAGACAGCGAGGGAGACAGCGAGGGAGACTGCGAGGGAGACAGCAAGTGTGAATGCGCGGGAGACAGCCAGAGAGACAGCGAGGGAGACAGCGAGAGAGTCTGCGAGGGTGGCAGCGAGAGAGACAGCGAGGGAGACAGCGAGGGAGACAGCGAGGGAGACAGTGAGGGAGACTGAGAGACAGAAAGCGAGAGAGACTGCGAGAGAGAATGCGAGAGAGACTGCGAGAGAGACAGCGAGGGAGACTGAGAGAGAGACTGCGAGAGAGACAGCGAGAGAGATAGCGAGGGAGACAGCGAAGGAGACAGGGAGGGAGACAGCGAAGGAGACAGCGAGGGAGACTGAGAGAGAGACAGCGAGAGAGACTGCGAGGGAGACAGCGAGGGAGAAAGCGAGGGAGACAGCGAAGGAGACTGCGAGGGTGACAGCGAGGGTGACAGCGAGGGAGACAGAGAGGGAGACAGCGAGGGAGACAGCGAGAGAGACAGCGAGAGAGACTGCGAGGGAGACTGCGAGGGAGACAGCGAGGGAGACTGACAGAGAGACAGCGAGGGAGACAGCGAGGGAGACAGCGAGGGAGACTGCGAGGGAGACAGCAAGGGTGAATGTGCTGGAGACAGCCAGAGAGACAGCCAGAGAGACAGCTAGGGAGACAGCGAGAGAGACTGCGAGGGTGGCAGCGAGGGAGACTGCGAGGGAGACTGCGAGAGTGGCAGCGAGAGAGACTGCGAGGGAGACTGCGAGGGAGACTGCGAGGGAGACTGCGAGAGTGGCAGCGAAGGTGGCAGCGAGGGTGGCAGCGAGGGTGGCAGCGAGGGAGACTGCGAGAGAGACTGCGAGAGAGACTGCGAGAGAGAATGCTAGAGAGACAGCGAGGGAGACAGCGAGGGAGACAGCGAGGGAGACTGCGAGGGAGACTGCGAGGGTGGCAGCGAGGGAGACAGCGAGGGAGACAGCGAGGGAGACAGCGAGGGACTGCAAGGGAGACTGCCAGAGAGACAGCGAGGGAGACTGCGAGGGAGACTGCGAGGGAGACTGCGAGAGAGACAGCGAGGCAGACAGCGAGAGAGACTGCGAGAGGGACATCGAGGGAGACTGCGAGGGAGACGGCGAGAGAGACTGCGAGGGAGACAGCGACGGAGACAGCGACGGAGACAGCGAGGGAGACAGCGAGGGAGACAGCGAGAGAAACAGCGAGAGAGACTGCGAGACAGCGAGGGAGACAGCGAGGGAGACAGCGAGCGAGACTACGAGCGAGACTGCAAGCGAGACTGCGAGGGAGGCTGCGAGGGAGGCTGCGAGGGAGGCTGCGAGGGAGACTGCGAGGGAGGCTGCGATGGAGGCTGCAAGGGAGACAGCGAGGGTGACAGCGAGGGAGACAGCGAGGGAGACAGCGAGGGAGACTGCGAGGGAGACTGCGAGGGAGACAGCGAGAGAGACTGCGAGAGAGACAGCGAGGGAGACAGCGTGGGAGACTGCGAGGGAAACTGCGAGGGAGACAGCGAGGGAGACAGGGAGGGAGACAGGGAGGGTGGCAGCGAGAGAGACTGCGAGAGATTCTGCGAGGGAG
The DNA here is from genome assembly GCF_036365525.1 of Heterodontus francisci. NCBI lineage: Eukaryota > Metazoa > Chordata > Chondrichthyes > Heterodontiformes > Heterodontidae > Heterodontus > Heterodontus francisci. Next base: position 178,073 of record NW_027142154.1, on the reverse strand, counting down.
ACTGCGAGAGATTCTGCGAGGGAGACTGCGAGCGAGTCAGCGAGGGAGACAGCGAGGGAGACAGCGAGGGAGACTGCGAGGGAGACTGCGATGGAGACAGCGAGAGAGACAGCGAGAGAGACAGCGAGGGAGACAGCGAGGGAGACTGCGAGGGAAACTGCGAGGGAGACAGTGAGGGAGACAGCGAGGGAGACAGCGAGGGTGGCAGCGAGAAAGACTGCGTGAGATTCTGCGAGGGAGATGCGAGAGATTCTGCGAGGGAGACAGCGAGGGAGACAGCGAGGGAGACAGAGAGGGAGACAGCGAGGGAGACAGCGAGGGAGACTGTGAGAGAGACTGCGAGGGAGACTGAGAGGGGGACTGCGAGAGAGACTGCGAGGGAGACTGCGAGGGAGACTGCGAGGCAGACTGAGAGGGAGACTGCGAGAGAGACTGCGAGGGAGACTGCGAGGGAGACTGAGAGAGACTGCGAGAGAGAATGAGAGAGAGACAACGAGGGAGAGTGCGAGAGAGACTGAGAGTGAGACTGAGAGAGAGACTGAGAGAGAGACTGCGAGAGAGACAGCGAGAGAGACTGCGAGAAAGACAGCGAGAGAGACTGAGAGAGAGACTGAGAGAGAGACAGCGAGGGAGACTGCGAGGGAGACTGCGAGGGAGACAGCGAGGGAGACAGCGAGGGAGATAGCGAGGGAGACAGCGAGAGAGACAGCGAGAGAGACTGAGAGAGAGACAACGAGGGAGACCGCGAGAGAGACTGCGAGAGAGAGTGCGAGAGAAACAGCAAGGGAGACAGCGAGGGAGACAGCAAGAGAGACTTCGAGAGAGACTGCGAGGGAGGCAGTAAGGGAGACTGCGAGGGAGACTGCGAGGGAGAAAGCGAGAGAGACTGCGAGAGAGACTGCAAGAGAGAGAGCGAGAGAGACCGCGAGGGAGACTGCGAGGGAGAAAGCGAGAGAGACAGCGAGAGAGACAGCGAAAATGGCAGCATGAGAGACTGCGAGGGAGACAGCCTGGGAGACAGCGAGGGAGACTGCGAGAGAGACTGCGAGAGAGACTGCGAGGGAGACTGCGAGGGAGACTGCGAGGGAGACTGCGAGAGTGGCAGCGAAGGTGGCAGCGAGGGTGGCAGCGAGGGAGACTGCGAGAGAGACTGCGAGACAGACTGCGAGAGAGAATGCTAGAGAGACAGCGAGGGAGACAGCGAGGCAGACAGAGAGGGAGACTGCGAGGGAGACTGCGAGGGTGGCAGCGAGGGAGACAGCGAGGGAGACAGCGAGGGAGACAGCGAGGGACTGCAAGGGAGACTGCGAGAGAGACAGCGAGGGAGACTGCGAGGGAGACTGCGAGGGAGACTGCGAGAGAGACAGCGAGGCAGACAGCGAGAGAGACTGCGAGAGGGACATCGAGGGAGACTGCGAGGGAGACGGCGAGAGAGACTGCGAGGGAGACAGCGACGGAGACAGCGATGGAGACAGCGAGGGAGACAGCGAGGGAGACAGCGAGAGAAACAGCGAGAGAGACTGCGAGACAGCGAGGGAGACAGCGAGGGAGACAGCGAGCGAGACTGCGAGTGAGACTGCGAGGGAGACTGCGAGGGAGGCTGCGAGGGAGGCTGCGAGGGAGACTGAGAGGGAGACTGAGAGGGAGACAGCGAGGGAGACAGCGAGGGAGACAGCGAGAGAGACTGCGAGGGAGACTGGGAGGGAGACTGAGAGGGAGACTGCGAGGGACACTGCGAGAGAGACTGCGAGGGAGACTGCGAGGGAGACTGAGAGGGAGACAGCGAGAGACACTGAGAGGGAGACTGAGAGGGAGACTGAGAGGGAGACTGCGAGGGAGACTGCGAGGGAGACTGCGAGAGAGACAGCGAGAGAGACTGCGAGAGAGACTGCGAGAGAGACTGAGAGGGAGACTGAGAGCGAGACTGCGAGAGGGACAGCGAGAGAGACAGCGAGGGTGGAGCGAGAGAGACTGCGAGGGAGACAGCGAGGGAGACAGCGAGGGAGACAGCAAGAGAGACTGCGAGAGAGACTGCGAGGGAGACTGAGAGGGAGACTGCGAGAGAGACAGCGAGAGAGACAGCGAGCGTGGCAGCATGAGAGACTGCGAGGGAGACTGCGAGAGAGACAGCGAGGGAGATAGCGAGGGAGACAGCCTGGGAGACAGCGAGGGAGACTGCGAGAGAGACTGCGAGAGAGAATGCTAGAGAGAGAGCGAGGGAGACAGCGAGGGAGACAGCGAGGGAGACTGCGAGGGAGACTGCGAGTGTAGCAGCGAGGGAGACAGCGAGGGAGACAGCGAGGGAGACAGTGAGGGACTGCAAGGGAGACTGCGAGAGAGACTGCGAGGGAGACTGCGAGGGAGACTGCGAGGGAGACTGCGAGGGAGACTGCGAGAGTGGCAGCGAGGGTGGCAGCGAGGGTGGCAGCGAGGGAGACTGCGAGAGAGACTGCGAGAGAGACTGCGAGAGAGACTGCGAGAGAGAATGCTAGAGAGAGAGCGAGGGAGACAGCGAGGGAGACTGCGAGGGAGACTGCGAGTGTGGCAGCGAGGGAGACAGCGAGGGAGACAGCGAGGGAGACAGCGAGTGACTGCAAGGGAGACTGCGAGAGAGACAGCGAGGGAGACTGCGAGGGAGACTGCGAGAGAGACAGCGAGGCAGACAGCGAGAGAGACTGCGAGAGGGACCTCGAGGGAGACTGCGAGGGAGACGGCGAGAGAGACTGCGAGGGAGACAGCGACGGAGACAGCGATGGAGACAGCGAGGGAGACAGCGAGGGAGACAGCGAGAGAAACAGCGAGAGAGACTGCGAGACAGCGAGGGAGACAGCGAGGGAGACAGCGAGCGAGACTGCGAGTGAGACTGCGAGGGAGACTGCGAGGGAGGCTGCGAGGGAGGCTGCGAGGGAGGCTGCGGGGGAGACTGCGAGGGAGGCTGCGAGGGAGGCTGCAAGGGAGACAGTGAGGGAGACAGCGAGGGAGAATGCGAGGGAGACTGCGAGGGAGACTGCGAGGGAGACAGCAAGAGAGACTGCGAGAGAGCCAGCGAGGGAGACAGCGAGGGAGACTGCGAGGGAAACTGCGAGGGAGACAGGGAGGGAGACAGCGAGGGTGGCAGCGAGAGAGACTGCGAGAGATTCTGCGAGGGAGACTGCGAGAGATTCTGCGAGGGAGATAGCGAGGGAGACAGCGAGGGAGACAGCGAGGGAGACAGCGAGGGAGACAGCGAGGGAGACTGCGAGGGAAACTGCGAGGGAGACAGCGAGGGAGACAGCGAGGGAGACAGCGAGGGATTCTGCGAGGGAGACTGCGAGAGATTCTGCGAGGGAGACAGCGAGGGAGACAGCGAGGGAGACAGCGAGGGTGGCAGCGAGGGAGATAGCGAGGGTGACAGCGAGGGAGACAGCGAGGGATATAGCGAGGGTGGCAGCGAGAGAGACTGCGAGAGTGTCAGCGAGGGAGACTGCGAGGGAGACTGCGAGGGAGACAGCGTGGGTGGCAGCGAGGGTGGCAGCGAGGGTGGCAGCGAGAGAGACTGCGAGAGAGACGTAGAGGGAGACAGCGAGAGAGACTGCGAGAGAGACTGCGAGAGAGACTGCGAGGGAGACTGCAAGGGAGACTGCGAGGGATATAGCGAGAGAGACTGCGCGAGAGACTGCGAGAGTGTCAGCGAGGGAGACTGCGAGAGAGACTGTGAGAGAGACATCGAGGGAGACTGCGAGGGAGACTGCGAGAGAGACAGCGAGGGAGAAAGCGAGAGAGACAGTGAGAGAGACAGCGAGAGAGACAGCGAGGGTGGCATCGAGAGAGACAGCGAGGGAGACAGCGAGGGAGACAGCGAGGGAGACTGCGAGACAGCGAGGGAGGCAGCGAGGGAGGCTGCGAGGGAGGCTGCGAGGGAGACTGTGAGGGAGGCTGCGAGGGAGGCTGCGAGGGAGACTGTGAGGGAGAATGCGAGGGAGGCTGCGAGGGAGACAGCGAGGGAGACAGCGAGGGAGGCTGCGATGGAGGCTGCAAGGGAGACAGCGAGGGAGACAGCGAGGGAGACAGCGAGGGAGACTGCGAGGGAGACTGCGAGGGAGACAGCGAGAGAGACTGCGAGAGAGACAGCGAGGGAGACAGCGTGGGAGACTGCGAGGGAAACTGCGAGGGAGACAGCGAGGGAGACAGGGAGGGAGACAGGGAGGGTGGCAGCGAGATAGACTGCGAGAGATTCTGCGAGGGAGACTGCGAGCGAGTCAGCGAGGGAGACAGCGAGGGAGACTGCGAGGGAGACTGCGGGGGAGACAGCGAGAGAGACAGCGAGAGAGACAGCGAGGGAGACAGCGAGGGAGACTGCGAGGGAAACTGCGAGGGAGACAGCGAGGGAGACAGCGAGGGAGACAGCGAGGGTGGCAGCGAGAGAGACTGCGTGAGATTCTGCGAGGGAGACTGCGAGAGATTCTGCGAGGGAGACAGCGAGGGAGACAGCGAGGGAGACAGAGAGGGAGACAGCGAGGGAGACAGCGAGGGAGACTGTGAGAGAGACTGCGAGGGAGACTGAGAGGGAGACTGCGAGAGAGACTGCGAGGGAGACTGCGAGGGAGACTGCGAGGCAGACTGAGAGGGAGACTGCGAGAGAGACTGCGAGGGAGACTGCGAGGGAGACTGAGAGGGAGACTGAGAGGGAGACAGCGAGGGAGACAGCGAGGGAGACAGCGAGGGAGACAGCGAGAGAGACTGCGAGGGAGACTGGGAGGGAGACTGAGAGGGAGACTGCGAGGGACACTGCGAGAGAGACTGCGAGAGAGACTGCGAGAGAGACTGCGAGGGAGACTGCGAGGGAGACTGAGAGGGAGACAGCGAGAGACACTGAGAGGGAGACTGAGAGGGAGACAGAGAGGGAGACTGCGAGGGAGACTGAGAGGGAGACAGCGAGAGACACTGAGAGGGAGACTGAGAGGGAGACAGAGAGGGAGACTGCGAGGGAGACTGCGAGAGAGACAGCGAGAGAGACTGCGAGAGAGACTGCGAGAGAGACTGAGAGGGAGACTGAGAGCGAGACTGCGAGAGGGACAGCGAGAGAGACAGCGAGAGAGACTGCGAGGGTGGCAGCGAGAGAGACTGCGAGGGAGACAGCGAGGGAGACAGCGAGGGAGACAGCAAGAGAGACTGCGAGAGAGACTGCGAGGGAGACTGAGAGGGAGACTGCGAGAGAGACAGCGAGAGAGACAGCGAGCGTGGCAGCATGAGAGACTGCGAGGGAGACTGCGAGAGAGACAGCGAGGGAGATAGCGAGGGAGACAGCCTGGGAGGCAGCGAGGGAGACTGCGAGAGAGACTGCGAGAGAGACTGTGAGGGAGACTGCGAGGGAGACTGCGAGGGAGACTGCGAGAGTGGCAGCGAGGGTGGCAGCGAGGGAGACTGCGAGAGAGACTGCGAGAGAGACTGCGAGAGAGACTGCGAGAGAGACTGCGAGAGAGAATGCTAGAGAGACAGCGAGGGAGACAGCGAGGGAGACAGCGAGGGAGACTGCGAGGGAGACTGCGAGTGCGGCAGCGAGGGAGACAGCGAGGGAGACAGCGAGGGAGACAGCGAGGGACTGCAAGGGAGACTGCGAGAGAGACAGCGAGGGAGACTGCGAGGGAGACTGCGAGAGAGACTGCGAGGGAGACTGCGAGAGTGGCAGCGAGGGTGGCAGCGAGGGTGGCAGCGAGGGAGACTGCGAGAGAGACTGCGAGAGAGACTGCGAGAGAGAATGCTAGAGAGAGAGCGAAGGAGACAGCAAGGGAGACAGCGAGGGAGACAGCGAGAGAAACAGCGAGAGAGACTGCGAGACAGCGAGGGAGACAGCGAGGGAGACAGCGAGCGAGACTGCGAGTGAGACTGCGAGGGAGACTGCGAGGGAGGCCGCGAGGGAGGCCGCGAGGGAGGCTGCGGGGGAGACTGCGAGGGAGGCTGCGAGGGAGGCTGCAAGGGAGACAGCGAGGGAGACAGCGAGGGAGAATGCGAGGGAGACTGCGAGGGAGACTGCGAGGGAGACAGCAAGAGAGACTGCGAGAGAGACAGCGAGGGAGACAGCGAGGGAGACTGCGAGGGAAACTGCGAGGGAGACAGCGAGGGAGACAGGGAGGGAGACAGCGAGGGTGGCAGCGAGAGAGACTGCGAGAGATTCTGCGAGGGAGACTGCGAGAGATTCTGCGAGGGAGATAGCGAGGGAGACAGCGAGGGAGACAGCGAGGGAGACTGCGAGGGAGACTGTGAGGGAGACAGCGAGAGAGACAGCGAGAGAGACAGCGAGGGAGACAGCGAGGGAGACTGCGAGGGAAACTGCGAGGGAGACAGCGAGGGAGACAGCGAGGGAGACAGCGAGGGTGGAAGCGAAAGAGACTGCGAGAGATTCTGCGAGGGAGACTGCGAGAGATTCTGCGAGGGAGACAGCGAGGGAGACAGCGAGGGAGACAGCGAGGGTGGCAGCGAGGGAGATAGCGAGGGTGACAGCGAGGGAGACAGCGAGGGATATAGCGAGGGTGGCAGCGAGAGAGACTGCGAGAGTGTCAGCGAGGGAGACTGCGAGGGAGACTGCGAGGGAGACAGCGTGGGTGGCAGCGAGGGTGGCAGCGAGAGAGACTGCGAGAGAGACGTAGAGGGAGACAGCGAGAGAGACTGCGAGAGAGACTGCGAGAGAGACTGCGAGAGAGACTGTGAGGGAGACTGCGAGGGAGACTGCGAGGGAGACTGCGAGAGTGGCAGCGAGGGTGGCAGCGAGGGAGACTGCGAGAGAGACTGCGAGAGAGACTGCGAGAGAGACTGCGAGAGAGAATGCTAGAGAGACAGCGAGGGAGACAGCGAGGGAGACAGCGAGGGAGACTGCGAGGGAGACTGCGAGTGCGGCAGCGAGGGAGACAGCGAGGGAGACAGCGAGGGAGACAGCGAGGGACTGCAAGGGAGACTGCGAGAGAGACAGCGAGGGAGACTGCGAGGGAGACTGCGAGAGAGACTGCGAGGGAGACTGCGAGGGAGACTGCGAGGGAGACTGCGAGAGTGGCAGCGAGGGTGGCAGCGAGGGTGGCAGCGAGGGAGACTGCGAGAGAGACTGCGAGAGAGACTGCGAGAGAGAATGCTAGAGAGAGAGCGAAGGAGACAGCAAGGGAGACAGCGAGGGAGACAGCGAGAGAAACAGCGAGAGAGACTGCGAGACAGCGAGGGAGACAGCGAGGGAGACAGCGAGCGAGACTGCGAGTGAGACTGCGAGGGAGACTGCGAGGGAGGCCGCGAGGGAGGCCGCGAGGGAGGCTGCGGGGGAGACTGCGAGGGAGGCTGCGAGGGAGGCTGCAAGGGAGACAGCGAGGGAGACAGCGAGGGAGAATGCGAGGGAGACTGCGAGGGAGACTGCGAGGGAGACAGCAAGAGAGACTGCGAGAGAGACAGCGAGGGAGACAGCGAGGGAGACTGCGAGGGAAACTGCGAGGGAGACAGCGAGGGAGACAGGGAGGGAGACAGCGAGGGTGGCAGCGAGAGAGACTGCGAGAGATTCTGCGAGGGAGACTGCGAGAGATTCTGCGAGGGAGATAGCGAGGGAGACAGCGAGGGAGACAGCGAGGGAGACTGCGAGGGAGACTGTGAGGGAGACAGCGAGAGAGACAGCGAGAGAGACAGCGAGGGAGACAGCGAGGGAGACTGCGAGGGAAACTGCGAGGGAGACAGCGAGGGAGACAGCGAGGGAGACAGCGAGGGTGGAAGCGAAAGAGACTGCGAGAGATTCTGCGAGGGAGACTGCGAGAGATTCTGCGAGGGAGACAGCGAGGGAGACAGCGAGGGAGACAGCGAGGGTGGCAGCGAGGGAGATAGCGAGGGTGACAGCGAGGGAGACAGCGAGGGATATAGCGAGGGTGGCAGCGAGAGAGACTGCGAGAGTGTCAGCGAGGGAGACTGCGAGGGAGACTGCGAGGGAGACAGCGTGGGTGGCAGCGAGGGTGGCAGCGAGAGAGACTGCGAGAGAGACGTAGAGGGAGACAGCGAGAGAGACTGCGAGAGAGACTGCGAGAGAGACTGCGAGGGAGACTGCGAGGGAGACTGCGAGGGAGACTGCGAGGGATATAGCGAGAGAGACTGCGCGAGAGACTGCGAGAGTGTCAGCGAGGGAGACTGCGAGAGAGACTGTGAGAGAGACATCGAGGGAGACTGCGAGGGAGACTGCGAGAGAGACAGCGAGGGAGAAAGCGAGAGAGACAGTGAGAGAGACAGCGAGAGAGACAGCGAGGGTGGCATCGAGAGAGACAGCGAGGGAGACAGCGAGGGAGACAGCGAGGGAGACTGCGAGACAGCGAGGGAGGCAGCGAGGGAGGCTGCGAGGGAGGCTGCGAGGGAGACTGTGAGGGAGGCTGCGAGGGAGGCTGCGAGGGAGACTGTGAGGGAGAATGCGAGGGAGGCTGCGAGGGAGACAGCGAGGGAGACAGCGAGGGAGGCTGCGATGGAGACAGCGAGGGAGACAGCGAGGGAGACAGCGAGGGAGACAGCGAGGGAGACTGCGAGGGAGACTGCGAGGGAGACAGCGAGAGAGACTGCGAGAGAGACAGCGAGGGAGACAGCGTGGGAGACTGCGAGGGAAACTGCGAGGGAGACAGCGAGGGAGACAGGGAGGGAGACAGGGAGGGAGGCAGCGAGATAGACTGCGAGAGATTCTGCGAGGGAGACTGCGAGCGAGTCAGCGAGGGAGACAGCGAGGGAGACTGCGAGGGAGACTGCGGGGGAGACAGCGAGAGAGACAGCGAGAGAGACAGCGAGGGAGACAGCGAGGGAGACTGCGAGGGAAACTGCGAGGGAGACAGCGAGGGAGACAGCGAGGGAGACAGCGAGGGTGGCAGCGAGAGAGACTGCGTGAGATTCTGCGAGGGAGACTGCGAGAGATTCTGCGAGGGAGACAGCGAGGGAGACAGCGAGGGAGACAGAGAGGGAGACAGCGAGGGAGACAGCGAGGGAGACTGTGAGAGAGACTGCGAGGGAGACTGAGAGGGAGACTGCGAGAGAGACTGCGAGGGAGACTGCGAGGGAGACTGCGAGGCAGACTGAGAGGGAGACTGCGAGAGAGACTGCGAGGGAGACTGCGAGGGAGACTGAGAGGGAGACTGAGAGGGAGACAGCGAGGGAGACAGCGAGGGAGACAGCGAGGGAGACAGCGAGGGAGACAGCGACAGAGACTGCGAGGGAGACTGGGAGGGAGACTGAGAGGGAGACTGCGAGGGACACTGCGAGAGAGACTGCGAGAGAGACTGCGAGAGAGACTGCGAGGGAGACTGCGAGGGAGACTGAGAGGGAGACAGCGAGAGACACTGAGAGGGAGACTGAGAGGGAGACAGAGAGGGAGACTGCGAGGGAGACTGAGAGGGAGACAGCGAGAGACACTGAGAGGGAGACTGAGAGGGAGACAGAGAGGGAGACTGCGAGGGAGACTGCGAGAGAGACAGCGAGAGAGACTGCGAGAGAGACTGCGAGAGAGACTGAGAGGGAGACTGAGAGCGAGACTGCGAGAGGGACAGCGAGAGAGACAGCGAGAGAGACTGCGAGGGTGGCAGCGAGAGAGACTGCGAGGGAGACAGCGAGGGAGACAGCGAGGGAGACAGCAAGAGAGACTGCGAGAGAGACTGCGAGGGAGACTGAGAGGGAGACTGCGAGAGAGACAGCGAGAGAGACAGCGAGCGTGGCAGCATGAGAGACTGCGAGGGAGACTGCGAGAGAGACAGCGAGGGAGATAGCGAGGGAGACAGCCTGGGAGGCAGCGAGGGAGACTGCGAGAGAGACTGCGAGAGAGACTGTGAGGGAGACTGCGAGGGAGACTGCGAGGGAGACTGCGAGAGTGGCAGCGAGGGTGGCAGCGAGGGAGACTGCGAGAGAGACTGCGAGAGAGACTGCGAGAGAGACTGCGAGAGAGAATGCTAGAGAGAGAGCGAGGGAGACAGCGAGGGAGACAGCGAGGGAGACTGCGAGGGAGACTGCGAGTGCGGCAGCGAGGGAGACAGCGAGGGAGACAGCGAGGGAGACAGCGAGGGACTGCAAGGGAGACTGCGAGAGAGACAGCGAGGGAGACTGCGAGGGAGAACTGCGAGAGAGACTGCGAGGGAGACTGCGAGGGAGACTGCGAGGGAGACTGCGAGAGTGGCAGCGAGGGTGGCAGCGAGGGTGGCAGCGAGGGAGACTGCGAGAGAGACTGCGAGAGAGACTGCGAGAGAGAATGCTAGAGAGAGAGCGAAGGAGACAGCAAGGGAGACAGCGAGGGAGACTGCGAGGGAGACTGCGAGTGTGGCAGCGAGGGAGACAGCGAGGGAGACAGCGAGGGAGACAGCGAGGGACTGCAAGGGAGACTGCGAGAGAGACAGCGAGGGAGACTGCGAGGGAGACTGCGAGAGAGACAGCGAGGCAGACAGCGAGAGAGACTGCGAGAGGGACCTCGAGGGAGACTGCGAGGGAGACGGCGAGAGAGACTGCGAGGGAGACAGCGACGGAGACAGCGATGGAGACAGCGAGGGAGACAGCGAGGGAGACAGCGAGAGAAACAGCGAGAGTGACTGCGAGACAGCGAGGGAAACAGCGAGGGAGACAGCGAGCGAGACTGCGAGTGAGACTGCGAGGGAGGCTGCGAGGGAGGCTGCGAGGGAGGCTGCGAGGGAGACTGCGAGGGAGGCTGCGAGGGAGGCTGCAAGGGAGACAGCGCCGGAGACAGCGAGGGAGACTGCGAGGGAGACTGCGAGGGAGACTGCGAGGGAGACAGCGAGAGAGACTGCGAGAGAGACAGCGAGGGAGACAGCGAGGGAGACTGTGAGGGAAACTGCGAGGGAGACAGCGAGGGAGACAGGGAGGGAGACAGCGAGGGTGGCAGCGAGAGAGACTGCGAGAGATTCTGCGAGGGAGACTGCGAGAGATTCTGCGAGGGAGACAGCGAGGGAGACAGCGAGGGAGACAGCGAGGGAGACAGCGAGGGAGACTGCGAGGGAGACAGCGAGAGAGACAGCGAGAGAGACAGCGAGGGAGACAGCGAGGGAGACTGCGAGGGAAACTGCGAGGGAGACAGCGAGGGAGACAGCGAGGGAGACAGCGAGGGTGGCAGCGAAAGAGACTGCGAGAGATTCTGCGAGGGAGACTGCGAGAGATTCTGCGAGGGAGACAGCGAGGGAGACAGCGAGGGAGACAGCGAGGGTGGCAGCGAGGGAGATAGCGAGGGTGACAGCGAGGGAGACAGCGAGGGATACAGCGAGGGTGGCAGCGAGAGAGACTGCGAGAGTGTCAGCGAGGGAGACTGCGAGGGGGACTGCGAGGGAGACAGCGAGGGTGGCAGCGAGAGAGACTGCGAGAGAGACGTAGAGGGAGACAGCGAGAGAGACTGCGAGAGAGACTGCGAGAGAGACTGCGAGGGAGACTGCGAGGGAGACTGCGAGGGATATAGCGAGAGAAACTGCGCGAGAGACTGCGAGAGTGTCAGCGAGGGAGACTGCAAGAGAGACTGTGAGAGAGACATCGAGGGAGACTGCGAGGGAGACTGCGAGAGAGACAGCGAGGGAGACAGCGAGAGAGACAGTGAGAGAGACAGCGAGAGAGACAGCGAGGGTGGCATCGAGAGAGACAGCGAGGGAGACAGCGAGGGAGACAGCGAGGGAGACTGCGAGACAGCGAGGGAGGCAGCGAGGGAGGCTGCGAGGGTGGCTGCGAGGGAGACTGTGAGGGAGGCTGCGAGGGAGGCTGCGAGGGAGACTGTGAGGGAGAATGCGAGGGAGGCTGCGAGGGAGACAGCGAGGGAGACAGCGAGGGAGACTGCGAAGGAGACTGCGAGGGAGACAGCGAGAGAGACAGCGAGGGAGACTGCGAGGGAGACAGCGAGGGAGACAGCGAGGGAGACAGCGAGGGAGACTGCGAGGGAAACTGCGAGGGAGACAGCGAGGGAGGCAGGGAGGGAGACAGCGAGCGAGACTGCGAGCGAGACTGCGAGCGAGGCTGCGAGCGAGGCTGCGAGGGAGGCTGCGAGCGAGGCTGCGAGGGAGGCTGCGAGGGAGGCTGCGAGGGAGACTGTGAGGGAGGCTGCGAGGGAGGCTGCGAGGGAGACTGTGAGGGAGAATGCGAGGGAGGCTGCGAGGGAGACAGCGAGGGAGACAGCGAGGGAGACTGCGAAGGAGACTGCGAGGGAGACAGCGAGAGAGACAGCGAGAGAGACAGCGAGGGAGACTGCGAGGGAGACAGCGAGGGAGACAGCGAGGGAGACTGCGTGGGAAATTGCGAGGGAGACAGCGAGGGAGACAGCGAGGGAGACAGCGAGGGTGGCAGCGAGAGAGACTGCGAGAGATTCTGCGAGGGAGACTGCGAGAGATTCTGCGAGGGAGACAGCGAGGGAGACAGCGAGGGAGACAGCGAGGGTGGCAGCGAGGGTGATAGCGAGGGTGACAGCGAGGGAGACAGCGAGGGATAGAGCGAGGGTGGCAGCGAGAGAGACTGCGAGAGAGTCAGCGAGAGAGACTGCGAGGGAGACAGCGAGGGTGGCAGCGAGGGTGGCAGCGAGGGTGGCAGCGAGAGAGACTGCGAGAGAGACTTAGAGGGAGACAGCGAGAGAGACTGCGAGAGAGACTGCGAGGGAGACTGCGAGGGAGACTGCGAGGGAGACTGCGAGGGAGACTGAGAGGGAGACAGCGAGTGACTGCGAGAGAGACTGCGAGAGAGACTGCGCGAGAGACTGCGCGAGAGACATCGAGGGAGACAGCGAGAGAGACTGCGAGGAGTCATCGAGGGAGACTGCTTCGGAGACTGCGAGGGAGACAGCGAGGGAGACAGCGAGAGAGACAGCGAGGGAGACAGCGAGAGAGACTGCGAGGAGTCATCGAGGGAGACTGCTTCGGAGACTGCGAAGGAGACAGCGAGGGAGACAGCGAGAGAGACAGCGAGAGAGATAGCGAGGGAGACAGCGAGGGAGACTGCGAGGGAAACTGCGAGGGAGACAGCGAGGGAGACAGCGAGGGAGACAGCGAGGGTGGCAGCGAAAGAGACTGCGAGAGATTCTGCGAGGGAGACTGCGAGAGATTCTGCGAGGGAGACAGCGAGGGAGACAGCGAGGGAGACAGCGAGGGTGGCAGCGAGGGAGATAGCGAGGGTGACAGCGAGGGAGACAGCGAGGGATATAGCGAGGGTGGCAGCGAGAGAGACTGCGAGAGTGTCAGCGAGGGAGGCTGCGTGGGAGACTGCGAGGGAGGCTGCGAGGGAGGCTGCAAGGGAGACAGCGAGGGAGACTGCGAGGGAGACTGCGAGGGAGACTGCGAGGGAGACAGCAAGAGAGACTGCGAGAGAGGCAGCGAGGGAGACAGCGAGGGAGACTGCGAGGGAAACTGCGAGGGAGACAGCGAGGGAGACAGGGAGGGAGACAGCGAGGGTGTCAGCGAGAGAGACTGCGAGAGATTCTGCGAGGGAGACTGCGAGAGATTCTGCGAGGGAGTCAGCGAGGGAGACAGCGAGGGAGACAGCGAGGGAGACTGCGAGGGAGACTGCGAGGGAGACAGCGAGAGAGACAGCGAGAGAGACAGCGAGGGAGACAGCGAGGGAGACTGCGAGGGAAACTGCGAGGGAGACAGCGAGGGAGACAGCGAGGGTGGCAGCGAAAGAGACTGCGAGAGATTCTGCGAGGGAGACTGCGAGAGATTCTGCGAGGGAGACAGCGAGGGAGACAGCGAGGGAGACAGCGAGGGTGGCAGCGAGGGAGATAGCGAGGGTGACAGCGAGGGAGACAGCGAGGGATATAGCGAGGGTGGCAGCGAGAGAGACTGCGAGAGTGTCAGCGAGGGAGACTGCGAGGGAGACTGCGAGGGAGACAGCGTGGGTGGCAGCGAGGGTGGCAGCGATGGTGGCAGCGAGAGAGACTGCGAGAGAGACGTAGAGGGAGACAGCGAGAGAGACAGCGAGAGAGACTGCGAGAGAGACTGCGAGAGAGACTGCGAGGGAGACTGCGAGGGAGACTGCGAGGGATATAGCGAGAGAGACTGCGCGAGAGACTGCGAGAGTGTCAGCGAGGGAGACTGCGAGAGAGACTGTGAGAGAGACATCGAGGGAGACTGCGAGGGAGACTGCGAGAGAGACAGCGAGGGAGACAGCGAGAGAGACAGTGAGACAGACAGCGAGAGAGACAGCGAGGGTGGCATCGAGAGAGACAGCGAGGGAGACAGCGAGGGAGACAGCGAGGGAGACTGCGAGACAGCGAGGGAGGCAGCGAGGGAGGCTGCGAGGGAGGCTGCGAGACAGCGAGGGAGGCAGCGAGGGAGGCTGCGAGGGAGGCTGCGAGGGAGACTGTGAGGGAGGCTGCGAGGGAGGCTGCGAGGGAGACTGTGAGGGAGAATGCGAGGGAGGCTGCGAGGGAGACAGCGAGGGAGACAGCGAGGGAGGCTGCGATGGAGGCTGCAAGGGAGACAGCGAGGGAGACAGCGAGGGAGACAGCGAGGGAGACTGCGAGGGAGACTGCGAGGGAGACAGCGAGAGAGACTGCGAGAGAGACAGCGAGGGAGACAGCGTGGGAGACTGCGAGGGAAACTGCGAGGGAGACAGCGAGGGAGACAGGGAGGGAGACAGGGAGGGTGGCAGCGAGAGAGACTGCGAGAGATTCTGCGAGGGAGACTGCGAGCGAGTCAGCGAGGGAGACAGCGAGGGAGACAGCGAGGGAGACTGCGAGGGAGACTGCGGGGGAGACAGCGAGAGAGACAGCGAGAGAGACAGCGAGGGAGACAGCGAGGGAGACAGCGAGGGAGACTGCGAGGGAAACTGCGAGGGAGACAGCGAGGGAGACAGCGAGGGAGACAGCGAGGGTGGCAGCGAGAGAGACTGCGTGAGATTCTGCGAGGGAGACTGCGAGAGATTCTGCGAGGGAGACAGCGAGGGAGACAGCGAGGGAGACAGAGAGGGAGACAGCGAGGGAGACAGCGAGGGAGACTGTGAGAGAGACTGCGAGGGAGACTGAGAGGGAGACTGCGAGGGAGACTGCGAGGGAGACTGCGAGGGAGACTGCGAGGCAGACTGAGAGGGAGACTGCGAGAGAGACTGTGAGGGAGACTGCGAGGGAGACTGAGAGGGAGACAGCGAGGGAGACAGCGAGGGAGACAGCGAGGGAGACTGCGAGGGAGACTGGGAGGGAGACTGAGAGGGAGACTGCGAGGGACACTGCGAGAGAGACTGCGAGAGAGACTGCGAGAGAGACTGCGAGGGAGACTGCGAGGGAGACTGAGAGGGAGACAGCGAGAGACACTGAGAGGGAGACTGAGAGGGAGACAGAGAGGGAGACTGCGAGGGAGACTGAGAGGGAGACAGCGAGAGACACTGAGAGGGAGACTGAGAGGGAGACAGAGAGGGAGACTGCGAGGGAGACTGCGAGAGAGACATCGAGAGAGACTGCGAGAGAGACTGCGAGAGAGACTGAGAGGGAGACTGAGAGGGAGACTGAGAGCGAGACTGCGAGAGGGACAGCGAGAGAGACAGCGAGAGAGACTGCGAGGGTGGCAGCGAGAGAGACTGCGAGGGAGACAGCGAGGGAGACAGCGAGGGAGACAGCAAGAGAGACTGCGAGAGAGACTGCGAGGGAGACTGAGAGGGAGACTGCGAGAGAGACAGCGAGAGAGACAGCGAGAGAGACAGCGAGGGAGATAGCGAGGGAGACAGCCTGGGAGGCAGCGAGGGAGACTGCGAGAGAGACTGCGAGAGAGACTGTGAGGGAGACTGTGAGGGAGACTGCGAGGGAGACTGCGAGGGAGACTGCGAGAGTGGCAGCGAGGGTGGCAGCGAGGGAGACTGCGAGAGAGACTGCGAGAGAGACTGCGAGAGAGACTGCGAGAGAGAATGCTAGAGAGAGAGCGAGGGAGACAGCGAGGGAGACTGCGAGGGAGACTGCGAGTGCGGCAGCGAGGGAGACAGCGAGGGAGACAGCGAGGGAGACAGCGAGGGACTGCAAGGGAGACTGCGAGAGAGACAGCGAGGGAGACTGCGAGGGAGACTGCGAGAGAGACTGCGAGGGAGACTGCGAGGGAGACTGCGAGGGAGACTGCGAGAGTGGCAGCGAGGGTGGCAGCGAGGGTGGCAGCGAGGGAGACTGCGAGAGAGACTGCGAGAGAGACTGCGAGAGAGAATGCTAGAGAGAGAGCGAAGGAGACAGCAAGGGAGACAGCGAGGGAGACTGCGAGGGAGACTGCGAGTGTGGCAGCGAGGGAGACAGCGAGGGAGACAGCGAGGGAGACAGCGAGGGACTGCAAGGGAGACTGCGAGAGAGACAGCGAGGGAGACTGCGAGGGAGACTGCGAGAGAGACAGCGAGGCAGACAGCGAGAGAGACTGCGAGAGGGACCTCGAGGGAGACTGCGAGGGAGACGGCGAGAGAGACTGCGAGGGAGACAGCGAGGGAGACAGCGAGAGAAACAGCGAGAGTGACTGCGAGACAGCGAGGGAGACAGCGAGGGAGACAGCGAGCGAGACTGCGAGTGAGACTGCGAGGGAGGCTGCGAGGGAGACAGCGAGGGAGACAGCGAGAGAAACAGCGAGAGTGACTGCGAGACAGCGAGGGAGACAGCGAGGGAGACAGCGAGCGAGACTGCGAGTGAGACTGCGAGGGAGGCTGCGAGGGAGGCTGCGAGGGAGGCTGCGAGGGAGACTGCGAGGGAGGCTGCGAGGGAGGCTGCAAGGGAGACAGCGCCGGAGACAGCGAGGGAGACTGCGAGGGAGACTGCGAGGGAGACTGCGAGGGAGACAGCAAGAGAGACTGCGAGAGAGACAGCGAGGGAGACAGCGAGGGAGACTGCGAGGGAAACTGCGAGGGAGACAGCGAGGGAGACAGGGAGGGAGACAGCGAGGGTGGCAGCGAGAGAGACTGCGAGAGATTCTGCGAGGGAGACTGCGAGAGATTCTGCGAGGGAGACAGCGAGGGAGACAGCGAGGGAGACAGCGAGGGAGACTGCGAGGGAGACAGCGAGAGAGACAGCGAGAGAGACAGCGAGGGAGACAGCGAGGGAGACTGCGAGGGAAACTGCGAGGGAGATAGCGAGGGTGACAGCGAGGGAGACAGCGAGGGATACAGCGAGGGTGGCAGCGAGAGAGACTGCGAGAGTGTCAGCGAGGGAGACTGCGAGGGAGACTGCGAGGGAGACAGCGTGGGTGGCAGCGAGGGTGGCAGCGAGGGTGGCAGCGAGAGAGACTGCGAGAGAGACGTAGAGGGAGACAGCGAGAGAGACTGCGAGAGAGACTGCGAGGGAGACTGCGAGGGAGACTGCGAGGGATATAGCGAGAGAAACTGCGCGAGAGACTGCGAGAGTGTCAGCGAGGGAGACTGCAAGAGAGACTGTGAGAGAGACATCGAGGGAGACTGCGAGGGAGACTGCGAGAGAGACAGCGAGGGAGACAGCGAGAGAGACAGTGAGAGAGACAGCGAGAGAGACAGCGAGGGTGGCATCGAGAGAGACAGCGAGGGAGACAGCGAGGGAGACAGCGAGGGAGACTGCGAGACAGCGAGGGAGGCAGCGAGGGAGGCTGCGAGGGTGGCTGCGAGGGAGACTGTGAGGGAGGCTGCGAGGGAGGCTGCGAGGGAGACTGTGAGGGAGAATGCGAGGGAGGCTGCGAGGGAGACAGCGAGGGAGACAGCGAGGGAGACTGCGAAGGAGACTGCGAGGGAGACAGCGAGAGAGACAGCGAGAGAGACAGCGAGGGAGACTGCGAGGGAGACAGCGAGGGAGACAGCGAGGGAGACAGCGAGGGAGACAGCGAGGGAGACTGCGAGGGAAACTGCGAGGGAGACAGCGAGGGAGGCAGGGAGGGAGACAGCGAGCGAGACTGCGAGCGAGACTGCGAGCGAGGCTGCGAGCGAGGCTGCGAGGGAGGCTGCGAGCGAGGCTGCGAGGGAGGCTGCGAGGGAGGCTGCGAGGGAGACTGCGAGGGAGGCTGCGAGGGAGGCTGCGAGGGAGACTGTGAGGGAGAATGCGAGGGAGGCTGCGAGGGAAACAGCGAGGGAGACAGCGAGGGAGACTGCGAAGGAGACTGCGAGGGAGACAGCGAGAGAGACAGCGAGAGAGACAGCGAGGGAGACTGCGAGGGAGACAGCGAGGGAGACAGCGAGGGAGACTGCGAGGGAAATTGCGAGGGAGACAGCGAGGGAGACAGCGAGGGAGACAGCGAGGGTGGCAGCGAGAGAGACTGCGAGAGATTCTTCGAGGGAGACTGCGAGAGATTCTGCGAGGGAGACAGCGAGTGAGACAGCGAGGGAGACAGCGAGGGTGGCAGCGAGGGAGATAGCGAGGGTGACAGCGAGGGAGACAGCGAGGGATAGAGCGAGGGTGGCAGTGAGAGAGACTGCGAGAGAGTCAGCGAGAGAGACTGCGAGGGAGACAGCCTGGGAGGCAGCGAGGGAGACTGCGAGAGAGACTGCGAGAGAGACTGTGAGGGAGACTGTGAGGGAGACTGCGAGGGAGACTGCGAGGGAGACTGCGAGAGTGGCAGCGAGGGTGGCAGCGAGGGAGACTGCGAGAGAGACTGCGAGAGAGACTGCGAGAGAGACTGCGAGAGAGAATGCTAGAGAGAGAGCGAGGGAGACAGCGAGGGAGACTGCGAGGGAGACTGCGAGTGCGGCAGCGAGGGAGACAGCGAGGGAGACAGCGAGGGAGACAGCGAGGGACTGCAAGGGAGACTGCGAGAGAGACAGCGAGGGAGACTGCGAGGGAGACTGCGAGAGAGACTGCGAGGGAGACTGCGAGGGAGACTGCGAGGGAGACTGCGAGAGTGGCAGCGAGGGTGGCAGCGAGGGTGGCAGCGAGGGAGACTGCGAGAGAGACTGCGAGAGAGGCTGCGAGAGAGAATGCTAGAGAGAGAGCGAAGGAGACAGCAAGGGAGACAGCGAGGGAGACTGCGAGGGAGACTGCGAGTGTGGCAGCGAGGGAGACAGCGAGGGAGACAGCGAGGGAGACAGCGAGGGACTGCAAGGGAGACTGCGAGAGAGACAGCGAGGGAGACTGCGAGGGAGACTGCGAGAGAGACAGCGAGGCAGACAGCGAGAGAGACTGCGAGAGGGACCTCGAGGGAGACTGCGAGGGAGACGGCGAGAGAGACTGCGAGGGAGACAGCGAGGGAGACAGCGAGAGAAACAGCGAGAGTGACTGCGAGACAGCGAGGGAGACAGCGAGGGAGACAGCGAGCGAGACTGCGAGTGAGACTGCGAGGGAGGCTGCGAGGGAGACAGCGAAGGAGACAGCGAGAGAAACAGCGAGAGTGACTGCGAGACAGCGAGGGAGACAGCGAGGGAGACAGCGAGCGAGACTGCGAGTGAGACTGCGAGGGAGGCTGCGAGGGAGGCTGCGAGGGAGGCTGCGAGGGAGACTGCGAGGGAGGCTGCGAGGGAGGCTGCAAGGGAGACAGCGCCGGAGACAGCGAGGGAGACTGCGAGGGAGACTGCGAGGGAGACTGCGAGGGAGACAGCAAGAGAGACTGCGAGAGAGACAGCGAGGGAGACAGCGAGGGAGACTGCGAGGGAAACTGCGAGGGAGACAGCGAGGGAGACAGGGAGGGAGACAGCGAGGGTGGCAGCGAGAGAGACTGCGAGAGATTCTGCGAGGGAGACTGCGAGAGATTCTGCGAGGGAGACAGCGAGGGAGACAGCGAGGGAGACAGCGAGGGAGACTGCGAGGGAGACAGCGAGAGAGACAGCGAGAGAGACAGCGAGGGAGACAGCGAGGGAGACTGCGAGGGAAACTGCGAGGGAGATAGCGAGGGTGACAGCGAGGGAGACAGCGAGGGATACAGCGAGGGTGGCAGCGAGAGAGACTGCGAGAGTGTCAGCGAGGGAGACTGCGAGGGAGACTGCGAGGGAGACAGCGTGGGTGGCAGCGAGGGTGGCAGCGAGGGTGGCAGCGAGAGAGACTGCGAGAGAGACGTAGAGGGAGACAGCGAGAGAGACTGCTAGAGAGACTGCGAGGGAGACTGCGAGGGAGACTGCGAGGGAGACAGCAAGAGAGACTGCGAGAGAGACAGCGAGGGAGACAGCGAGGGAGACTGCGAGGGAAACTGCGAGGGAGACAGCGAGGGAGACAGGGAGGGAGACAGCGAGGGTGGCAGCGAGAGAGACTGCGAGAGATTCTGCGAGGGAGACTGCGAGAGATTCTGCGAGGGAGACAGCGAGGGAGACAGCGAGGGAGACAGCGAGGGAGACTGCGAGGGAGACAGCGAGAGAGACAGCGAGAGAGACAGCGAGGGAGACAGCGAGGGAGACTGCGAGGGAAACTGCGAGGGAGATAGCGAGGGTGACAGCGAGGGAGACAGCGAGGGATACAGCGAGGGTGGCAGCGAGAGAGACTGCGAGAGTGTCAGCGAGGGAGACTGCGAGGGAGACTGCGAGGGAGACAGCGTGGGTGGCAGCGAGGGTGGCAGCGAGGGTGGCAGCGAGAGAGACTGCGAGAGAGACGTAGAGGGAGACAGCGAGAGAGACTGCGAGAGAGACTGCGAGGGAGACTGCGAGGGAGACTGCGAGGGATATAGCGAGAGAAACTGCGCGAGAGACTGCGAGAGTGTCAGCGAGGGAGACTGCAAGAGAGACTGTGAGAGAGACATCGAGGGAGACTGCGAGGGAGACTGCGAGAGAGACAGCGAGGGAGACAGCGAGAGAGACAGTGAGAGAGACAGCGAGAGAGACAGCGAGGGTGGCATCGAGAGAGACAGCGAGGGAGACAGCGAGGGAGACAGCGAGGGAGACTGCGAGACAGCGAGGGAGGCAGCGAGGGAGGCTGCGAGGGTGGCTGCGAGGGAGACTGTGAGGGAGGCTGCGAGGGAGGCTGCGAGGGAGACTGTGAGGGAGAATGCGAGGGAGGCTGCGAGGGAGACAGCGAGGGAGACAGCGAGGGAGACTGCGAAGGAGACTGCGAGGGAGACAGCGAGAGAGACAGCGAGAGAGACAGCGAGGGAGACTGCGAGGGAGACAGCGAGGGAGACAGCGAGGGAGACAGCGAGGGAGACTGCGAGGGAAACTGCGAGGGAGACAGCGAGGGAGGCAGGGAGGGAGACAGCGAGCGAGACTGCGAGCGAGACTGCGAGCGAGGCTGCGAGCGAGGCTGCGAGGGAGGCTGCGAGCGAGGCTGCGAGGGAGGCTGCGAGGGAGGCTGCGAGGGAGACTGCGAGGGAGGCTGCGAGGGAGGCTGCGAGGGAGACTGTGAGGGAGAATGCGAGGGAGGCTGCGAGGGAAACAGCGAGGGAGACAGCGAGGGAGACTGCGAAGGAGACTGCGAGGGAGACAGCGAGAGAGACAGCGAGAGAGACAGCGAGGGAGACTGCGAGGGAGACAGCGAGGGAGACAGCGAGGGAGACTGCGAGGGAAATTGCGAGGGAGACAGCGAGGGAGACAGCGAGGGAGACAGCGAGGGTGGCAGCGAGAGAGACTGCGAGAGATTCTTCGAGGGAGACTGCGAGAGATTCTGCGAGGGAGACAGCGAGTGAGACAGCGAGGGAGACAGCGAGGGTGGCAGCGAGGGAGATAGCGAGGGTGACAGCGAGGGAGACAGCGAGGGATAGAGCGAGGGTGGCAGTGAGAGAGACTGCGAGAGAGTCAGCGAGAGAGACTGCGAGGGAGACAGCCTGGGAGGCAGCGAGGGAGACTGCGAGAGAGACTGCGAGAGAGACTGTGAGGGAGACTGTGAGGGAGACTGCGAGGGAGACTGCGAGGGAGACTGCGAGAGTGGCAGCGAGGGTGGCAGCGAGGGAGACTGCGAGAGAGACTGCGAGAGAGACTGCGAGAGAGACTGCGAGAGAGAATGCTAGAGAGAGAGCGAGGGAGACAGCGAGGGAGACTGCGAGGGAGACTGCGAGTGCGGCAGCGAGGGAGACAGCGAGGGAGACAGCGAGGGAGACAGCGAGGGACTGCAAGGGAGACTGCGAGAGAGACAGCGAGGGAGACTGCGAGGGAGACTGCGAGAGAGACTGCGAGGGAGACTGCGAGGGAGACTGCGAGGGAGACTGCGAGAGTGGCAGCGAGGGTGGCAGCGAGGGTGGCAGCGAGGGAGACTGCGAGAGAGACTGCGAGAGAGGCTGCGAGAGAGAATGCTAGAGAGAGAGCGAAGGAGACAGCAAGGGAGACAGCGAGGGAGACTGCGAGGGAGACTGCGAGTGTGGCAGCGAGGGAGACAGCGAGGGAGACAGCGAGGGAGACAGCGAGGGACTGCAAGGGAGACTGCGAGAGAGACAGCGAGGGAGACTGCGAGGGAGACTGCGAGAGAGACAGCGAGGCAGACAGCGAGAGAGACTGCGAGAGGGACCTCGAGGGAGACTGCGAGGGAGACGGCGAGAGAGACTGCGAGGGAGACAGCGAGGGAGACAGCGAGAGAAACAGCGAGAGTGACTGCGAGACAGCGAGGGAGACAGCGAGGGAGACAGCGAGCGAGACTGCGAGTGAGACTGCGAGGGAGGCTGCGAGGGAGACAGCGAAGGAGACAGCGAGAGAAACAGCGAGAGTGACTGCGAGACAGCGAGGGAGACAGCGAGGGAGACAGCGAGCGAGACTGCGAGTGAGACTGCGAGGGAGGCTGCGAGGGAGGCTGCGAGGGAGGCTGCGAGGGAGACTGCGAGGGAGGCTGCGAGGGAGGCTGCAAGGGAGACAGCGCCGGAGACAGCGAGGGAGACTGCGAGGGAGACTGCGAGGGAGACTGCGAGGGAGACAGCAAGAGAGACTGCGAGAGAGACAGCGAGGGAGACAGCGAGGGAGACTGCGAGGGAAACTGCGAGGGAGACAGCGAGGGAGACAGGGAGGGAGACAGCGAGGGTGGCAGCGAGAGAGACTGCGAGAGATTCTGCGAGGGAGACTGCGAGAGATTCTGCGAGGGAGACAGCGAGGGAGACAGCGAGGGAGACAGCGAGGGAGACTGCGAGGGAGACAGCGAGAGAGACAGCGAGAGAGACAGCGAGGGAGACAGCGAGGGAGACTGCGAGGGAAACTGCGAGGGAGATAGCGAGGGTGACAGCGAGGGAGACAGCGAGGGATACAGCGAGGGTGGCAGCGAGAGAGACTGCGAGAGTGTCAGCGAGGGAGACTGCGAGGGAGACTGCGAGGGAGACAGCGTGGGTGGCAGCGAGGGTGGCAGCGAGGGTGGCAGCGAGAGAGACTGCGAGAGAGACGTAGAGGGAGACAGCGAGAGAGACTGCTAGAGAGACTGCGAGGGAGACTGCGAGGGAGACTGCGAGGGATATAGCGAGAGAAACTGCGCGAGAGACTGCGAGAGTGTCAGCGAGGGAGACTGCAAGAGAGACTGTGAGAGAGACATCGAGGGAGACTGCGAGGGAGACTGCGAGAGAGACAGCGAGGGAGACAGCGAGAGAGACAGTGAGAGAGACAGCGAGAGAGACAGCGAGGGTGGCATCGAGAGAGACAGCGAGGGAGACAGCGAGGGAGACAGCGAGGGAGACTGCGAGACAGCGAGGGAGGCAGCGAGGGAGGCTGCGAGGGTGGCTGCGAGGGAGACTGTGAGGGAGGCTGCGAGGGAGGCTGCGAGGGAGACTGTGAGGGAGAATGCGAGGGAGGCTGCGAGGGAGACAGCGAGGGAGACAGCGAGGGAGACTGCGAAGGAGACTGCGAGGGAGACAGCGAGAGAGACAGCGAGAGAGACAGCGAGGGAGACTGCGAGGGAGACAGCGAGGGAGACAGCGAGGGAGACAGCGAGGGAGACTGCGAGGGAAACTGCGAGGGAGACAGCGAGGGAGGCAGGGAGGGAGACAGCGAGCGAGACTGCGAGCGAGACTGCGAGCGAGGCTGCGAGCGAGGCTGCGAGGGAGGCTGCGAGCGAGGCTGCGAGGGAGGCTGCGAGGGAGGCTGCGAGGGAGACTGCGAGGGAGGCT
Organism: Heterodontus francisci; assembly: GCF_036365525.1. Lineage (NCBI taxonomy): Eukaryota > Metazoa > Chordata > Chondrichthyes > Heterodontiformes > Heterodontidae > Heterodontus > Heterodontus francisci. The sequence continues at coordinate 154,239 of NW_027142154.1, read as the reverse complement.
GCGAGGGAGGCTGCGAGGGAGACTGTGAGGGAGAATGCGAGGGAGGCTGCGAGGGAAACAGCGAGGGAGACAGCGAGGGAGACTGCGAAGGAGACTGCGAGGGAGACAGCGAGAGAGACAGCGAGAGAGACAGCGAGGGAGACTGCGAGGGAGACAGCGAGGGAGACAGCGAGGGAGACTGCGAGGGAAATTGCGAGGGAGACAGCGAGGGAGACAGCGAGGGAGACAGCGAGGGTGGCAGCGAGAGAGACTGCGAGAGATTCTGCGAGGGAGACTGCGAGAGATTCTGCGAGGGAGACAGCGAGTGAGACAGCGAGGGAGACAGCGAGGGTGGCAGCGAGGGAGATAGCGAGGGTGACAGCGAGGGAGACAGCGAGGGATAGAGCGAGGGTGGCAGTGAGAGAGACTGCGAGAGAGTCAGCGAGAGAGACTGCGAGGGAGACAGCGAGGGTGGCAGCGAGGGTGGCAGCGAGGGTGGCAGCGAGAGAGACTGCGAGAGAGACTTAGAGGGAGACAGCGAGAGAGACTGCGAGAGAGACTGCGAGAGAGACTGCGAGGGAGACTGCGAGGGAGACTGCGAGGGAGACTGAGAGGGAGACAGCGAGTGACTGCGAGAGAGACTGCGAGAGAGACTGCGCGAGAGACTGCGCGAGAGACATCGAGGGAGACAGCGAGAGAGACTGTGAGAGAGACATCGAGGGAGACTGCGAGGGAGACTGCGAGAGAGACAGCGAGGGAGACAGCGAGAGAGACTGCGAGGAGTCATCGAGGGAGACTGCTTCGGAGACTGCGAGGGAGACAGCGAGAGAGACAGCGAGAGAGATAGCGAGGGAGACAGCGAGGGAGACTGCGAGGGAAACTGCGAGGGAGACAGCGAGGGAGACAGCGAGGGAGACAGCGAGGGTGGCAGCGAAAGAGACTGCGAGAGATTCTGCGAGGGAGACTGCGAGAGATTCTGCGAGGGAGACAGCGAGGGAGACAGCGAGGGAGACAGCGAGGGTGGCAGCGAGGGAGATAGCGAGGGTGACAGCGAGGGAGACAGCGAGGGATATAGCGAGGGTGGCAGCGAGAGAGACTGCGAGAGTGTCAGCGAGGGAGGCTGCGTGGGAGACTGCGAGGGAGGCTGCGAGGGAGGCTGCGAGGGAGGCTGCAAGGGAGACAGCGAGGGAGACAGCGAGGGAGACTGCGAGGGAGACTGCGAGGGAGACTGCGAGGGAGACAGCAAGAGAGACTGCGAGAGAGGCAGCGAGGGAGACAGCGAGGTAGACTGCGAGGGAAACTGCGAGGGAGACAGCGAGGGAGACAGGGAGGGAGACAGCGAGGGTGTCAGCGAGAGAGACTGCGAGAGATTCTGCGAGGGAGACTGCGAGAGATTCTGCGAGGGAGTCAGCGAGGGAGACAGCGAGGGAGACAGCGAGGGAGACTGCGAGGGAGACTGCGAGGGAGACAGCGAGAGAGACAGCGAGAGAGACAGCGAGGGAGACAGCGAGGGAGACTGCGAGGGAAACTGCGAGGGAGACAGCGAGGGAGACAGCGAGGGAGACAGCGAGGGTGGCAGCGAAAGAGACTGCGAGAGATTCTGCGAGGGAGACTGCGAGAGATTCTGCGAGGGAGACAGCGAGGGAGACAGCGAGGGAGACAGCGAGGGTGGCAGCGAGGGAGATAGCGAGGGTGACAGCGAGGGAGACAGCGAGGGATATAGCGAGGGTTGCAGCGAGAGAGACTGCGAGAGTGTCAGCGAGGGAGACTGCGAGGGAGACTGCGAGGGAGACAGCGTGGGTGGCAGCGAGGGTGGCAGCGAGGGTGGCAGCGAGAGAGACTGCGAGAGAGACGTAGAGGGAGACAGCGAGAGAGACTGCGAGAGAGACTGCGAGAGAGACTGCGAGGGAGACTGCGAGGGAGACTGCGAGGGATATAGCGAGAGAGACTGCGCGAGAGACTGCGAGAGTGTCAGCGAGGGAGACTGCGAGAGAGACTGTGAGAGAGACATCGAGGGAGACTGCGAGGGAGACTGCGAGAGAGACAGCGAGGGAGACAGCGAGAGAGACAGTGAGACAGACAGCGAGAGAGACAGCGAGCGTGGCATCGAGAGAGACAGCGAGGGAGACAGCGAGGGAGACAGCGAGGGAGACTGCGAGACAGCGAGGGAGGCAGCGAGGGAGGCTGCGAGGGAGGCTGCGAGGGAGACTGTGAGGGAGGCTGCGAGGGAGGCTGCGAGGGAGACTGTGAGGGAGAATGCGAGGGAGTCTGCGAGGGAGACAGCGAGGGAGACAGCGAGGGAGACTGCGAAGGAGACTGCGAGGGAGACAGCGAGAGAGACAGCGAGAGAGACAGCGAGGGAGACTGCGAGGGAGACAGCGAGGGAGACAGCGAGGGAGACTGCGAGGGAAACTGCGAGGGAGACAGCGAGGGAGGCAGGGAGGGAGACAGCGAGCTAGACTGCGAGCGAGACTGCGAGCGAGGCTGCGAGCGAGGCTGCGAGGGAGGCTGCGAGCGAGGCTGCGAGGGAGGCTGTGAGGGAGGCTGCGAGGGAGACTGTGAGGGAGGCTGCGAGGGAGGCTGCGAGGGAGACTGTGAGGGAGAATGCGAGGGAGGCTGCGAGGGAGACAGCGAGGGAGACAGCGAGGGAGACTGCGAAGGAGACTGCGAGGGAGACAGCGAGAGAGACAGCGAGAGAGACAGCGAGGGAGACTGCGAGGGAGACAGCGAGGGAGACACCGAGGGAGACAGCGAGGGAGACTGTGAGGGAAACTGCGAGGGAGACAGCGAGGGAGACAGCGAGGGAGACAGCGAGGGTGGCAGCGAGAGAGACTGCGAGAGATTCTGCGAGGGAGACTGCGAGAGATTCTGCGAGGGAGACAGCGAGGGAGACAGCGAGGGAGACAGCGAGGGTGGCAGCGAGGGAGATAGCGAGGGTGACAGCGAGGGAGACAGCGAGGGATAGAGCGAGGGTGGCAGCGAGAGAGACTGCGAGAGAGTCAGCGAGAGAGACTGCGAGGGAGACAGCGAGGGTGACAGCGAGGGAGACAGCGAGGGATAGAGCGAGGGTGGCAGCGAGAGAGACTGCGAGAGAGTCAGCGAGAGAGACTGCGAGAGAGTCAGCGAGAGAGACTGCGAGAGAGACTTAGAGGGAGACAGCGAGAGAGACTGCGAGAGAGACTGCGAGGGAGACTGCGAGGGAGACTGCGAGGGAGACTGCGAGGGAGACTGAGGGAGAAAGCGAGTGACTGTGAGAGAGACTGCGAGAGACTGCGCGAGAGACTGTGAGAGAGACATCGAGGGAGACTGCGAGGGAGACTGCGAGAGAGACAGCGAGGGAGACAGCGAGAGAGACTGCGAGGAGTCATCGAGGGAGACTGCTTGGGAGACTGCGAGGGAGACAGCGAGGGAGACAGCGAGAGAGAAAGCGAGAGAGATAGCGAGAGAGACAGCGAGGGTGGCAGCGAGAGAGACAGCGAGGGAGACAGCGAGGGAGACAGCGAGCGAGACTGCGAGCGAGAATGCGAGCGAGGCTGCGAGGGAGGCTGCGAGCGAGGCTGCGAGGGAGGCTGCGAGGGAGGCTGCGAGGGAGACTGTGAGGGAGGCTGCGAGGGAGGCTGCGAGGGAGACTGTGAGGGAGAATGCGAGGGAGGCTGCGAGGGAGACAGCGAGGGAGACAGAGAGAGAGACAGCGAGGGAGACTGCGATGGAGACATCGAGGGAGACAGCGAGGGAGACAGCGAGGGAGACACCGAGTGTGGCAGCGAGGGAGATAGCGAGGGTGACAGCGAGGGAGACTGCGAGGGAGACAGCGAGGGTGGCAGCGAGAGAGACTGCGAGAGAGTCAATGAGGGAGACTGCGAGGGAGACTGCGAGGGAGACAGCGAGGGAGACAGCGAGTGTGGCAGCGAGGGAGATAGCGAGGGTGACAGCGAGGGAGACTGCGAGGGAGACACCGAGGGTGGCAGCGAGACAGACTGCGAGAGAGACTGAGAGCGAGACAGCGAGAGAGACTGCGAGAGAGACTGCGAGAGAGACTGCGAGGGAGACTGCGAGGGAGACTGGGAGGGAGACAGCGAGGGAGACAGCGAGAGAGACAGCGAGAGAGACTGCGAGAGAGACTGCGAGGGAGACTGAGGGGGAGACTGAGAGGTAGACTGAGAGGGAGACTGCGAAAGAGACAGCGAGAGAGAGAGCGAGAGAGACAGCGAGAGAGACTGCGAGGGAGACTGAGAGGGAGACTGCGAGGGAGACTGTGAGGGAGACAGCGAGGGAGACAGCGCGGGAGACAGCGAGTGTGGCAGCGAGGGAGATAGCGAGGGTGACAGCGAGGGAGACTGCGAGGGAGACAGCGAGGGTGGCAGCGAGAGAGACTGCGAGAGAGTCAGTGAGGGAGACTGCGAGGGAGACTGAGAGGGAGACTGCGAGAGAGACTGCGAGGGAGACAGAGAGGGAGACAGCGAGGGAGACTGCGAGGGAGACTGCGAGGGAGACTGAGAGGGAGACTGCGAGGGAGACTTAGAGGGAGACAGCGAGAGAGACTGCGAGAGAGTCAGCGAGAGAGACTGCGAGAGAGTCAGCGAGAGAGACTGCGAGAGAGACTTAGAGGGAGACAGCGAGAGAGACTGCGAGAGAGACTGCGAGGGAGACTGCGAGGGAGACTGCGAGGGAGACTGCGAGGGAGACTGAGAGGGAGAAAGCGAGTGACTGTGAGAGAGACTGCGAGAGACTGCGCGAGAGACTGTGAGAGAGACATCGAGGGAGACTGCGAGGGAGACTGCGAGAGAGACAGCGAGGGAGACAGCGAGAGAGACTGCGAGGAGTCATCGAGGGAGACTGCTTGGGAGACTGCGAGGGAGACAGCGAGGGAGACAGCGAGAGAGAAATCGAGAGAGATAGCGAGAGAAACAGCGAGGGTGGCAGCGAGAGAGACAGCGAGGGAGACAGCGAGGGAGACAGCGAGCGAGACTGCGAGCGAGAATGCGAGCGAGGCTGCGAGGGAGGCTGCGAGCGAGGCTGCGAGGGAGGCTGCGAGGGAGGCTGCGAGGGAGACTGTGAGGGAGGCTGCGAGGGAGGCTGCGAGGGAGACTGTGAGGGAGAATGCGAGGGAGGCTGCGAGGGAGACAGCGAGGGAGACAGAGAGAGAGACAGCGAGGGAGACTGCGACGGAGACAGCGAGGGAGACAGCGAGGGAGACAGCGAGGGAGACAGCGAGTGTGGCAGCGAGGGAGATAGCGAGGGTGACAGCGAGGGAGACTGCGAGGGAGACAGCGAGGGTGGCAGCGAGAGAGACTGCGAGAGAGTCAGTGAGGGAGACTGCGAGGGAGACTGCGAGGGAGACTGGGAGGGAGACAGCGAGGGAGACAGCGAGAGAGACAGCGAGAGAGACTGCGAGAGAGACTGCGAGGGAGACTGAGAGGGAGACTGAGAGGGAGACTGCGAAAGAGACTGCGAGAGAGACAGCGAGAGAGACAGCGAGAGAGACTGCGAGGGAGACTGAGAGGGAGACTGCGAGGGAGACTGTGAGGGAGACAGCGAGGGAGACAGCGAGGGAGACAGCGAGTGTGGCAGCGAGGGAGATAGCGAGGGTGACAGCGAGGGAGACTGCGAGGGAGACAGCGAGGGTGGCAGCGAGAGAGACTGCGAGAGAGTCAGTGAGGGAGACTGCGAGGGAGACAGCGAGGGTGGCACCGAGGGTGGCAGCGAGACAGACTGCGAGAGAGACTGAGAGCGAGACAGCGAGGGAGACAGCGAGGGAGACAGCGAGAGAGACAGCGAGAGAGACTGCGAGAGAGACTGCGAGGGAGACTGAGAGGGAGACTGAGAGGGAGACTGCGAAAGAGACAGCGACAGAGACAGCGAGAGAGACAGCGAGAGAGACTGCGAGGGAGACTGAGAGGGAGACTGCGAGAGAGACTGCGAGAGAGACTGCGAGGGAGACAGAGAGGGAGACAGCGAGGTAGACTGCGAGGGAGACTGCGAGGGAGACTGAGAGGGAGACTGCGAGGGAGACTGCGAGGGAGACAGCGAGAGAGACTGCGAGAGAGACTGCGAGAGAGACTGCGAGGGAGACTGCGAGGGAGACTGCGAGGGAGACTGAGAGGGAGACAGCGAGTGACTGCGAGAGAGACTGCGAGAGAGACTGCGCGAGAGACTGCGCGAGAGACATCGAGGGAGACAGCGAGAGAGACTGTGAGAGAGACATCGAGGGAGACTGCGAGGGAGACTGCGAGAGAGACAGCAAGGGAGACAGCGAGAGAGACTGCGAGGAGACATCGAGGGAGACTGCTTGGGAGACTGCGAGGGAGACAGCGAGGGAGACAGCGAGAGAGACAGCGAGAGAGATCGCGAGAGAGACAGCGAGGGTGACAGCGAGGGAGACAGCGAGGGAGACAGCGAGTGAGACAGCGAGGGTGACAGCGAGGGAGAGTGCGAGACAGCGAGGGAGGCAGCGAGGGAGGCGGCGAGGGAGGCAGCGAGCGAGACTGCGAGCGAGACTCCGAGCGAGACTGCGAGCGAGGATGCGAGGGAGGCTGCGAGGGAGGCTGCGAGGGAGACTGTGAGGGAGGCTGCGAGGGAGGCTGTGAGGGAGACTGTGAGGGAGAATGCGAGGGAGGCTGCGAGGGAGACAGCGAGGGATTCAGCGAGGGAGACTGCGAAGGAGACTGCGAGGGAGACAGCGAGAGAGACAGCGAGGGAGACTGCGACGGAGACAGCGAGGGAGACAGCGAGGGAGACAGCGAGGGTGGCAGCGAGAGATTCTGCGAGGGAGACTGCGAGAGATTCTGCGAGTGACACAGCGAGGGAGACAGCGAGTGTGGCAGCGAGGGAGATAGCGAGGGTGACAGCGAGGGAGACTGCGAGGGAGACAGCGAGGGTGGCAGCGAGAGAGACTGCGAGAGAGTCAGTGAGGGAGACTGCGAGGGAGACTGCAAGGGAGACAGCGAGGGTGGCAGCGAGGGTGGCAGCGAGACAGACTGCGAGAGAGACTGAGAGCGAGACAGCGAGAGAGACTGCTACAGAGACTGCGAGAGAGACTGCGAGGGAGACTGCGAGGGAGACTGAGAGGGAGACTGAGAGGGAGAATGGGAGGGAGACAGCGAGGGAGACAGCGAGAGAGACAGCGAGAGAGACTGCGAGAGAGACTGTGAGGGAGACTGAGAGGGAGACTGAGAGGGAGACTGCGAGAGAGACAGCGAGAGAGACTGCGAGGGAGACTGAGAGGGAGACTGCGAGGGAGACTGAGAGGGAGACTGCGAGAGAGACTGCGAGGGAGACAGAGAGGGAGACAGCGAGGGAGACTGCGAGGGAGACTGCGAGAGAGACTGCGAGGGAGACTGTGAGGGAGACTGCGAGAGAGACTGCGAGGGAGACTGCGAGGGAGACTGCGAGGGAGACTGAGAGGGAGACTGCGAGAGAGACTGCGAGGGAGACTGCGAGGGAGACTGAGAGGGAGACTGAGATGGAGACTGAGAGGGACACTGCGAGAGAGACAGCGAGAGAGACTGCGAGAGAGACTGCGAGGGAGACATCGAGGGAGACTGCGAGGGAGACAGCGAGGGAGACTGCGAGGGAGACAGCGAGAGAGACTGAGAGGGCGACTGAGAGGGTGACTGCGAGGGAGACAGCGAGAGAGACTGCGAGGGAGACTGAGAGGGAGACTGAGAGGAAGACTGCGAGAGAGACAGCGAGAGAGACGGCGAGGGAGACTGAGAGGGAGACAGCGAGTGAGACAACGAGGGAGACTGCGAGAGAGACTGCGAGGGAGACTGAGAGGGAGACTGCGAGAGAGACTGTGAGGGAGACTGCGAGGGAGACTGCGAGGGAGACTGAGAGGGAGACTGCGAGAGAGACTGCGAGGGAGACTGCGAGGAAGACTGAGAGGGAGACTGAGAGGGAGACTGAGAGGGAGACAGCGAGGGAGACAGCGAGGGAGACAGCGAGGGAGACAGCGAGAGAGACTGCGAGGGGGACTGCGAGGGAGACTGCGAGAGAGACTGCGAGAGAGACTGCGAGGGAGACTGCGAGGGAGACTGAGAGGGAGACAGCGAGAGAGACTGAGAGGGAGACTGAGAGGGAGACTGCGAGAGAGACAGCGAGAGAGACAACGAGAGAGACTGCGAGGGTGGCAGCGAGAGAGACTGCGAGGCAGACAGCGAGGGAGACTGCGAGGGAGACTGAGAGGGAGACTGCGAGAGAGTCAGCGAGAGAGACAGCGAGAGAGACTGCGAGAGAGACTGCGAGAGAGACTGCGAGAGAGACTGCGAGGGTGACAGCGAGAGAAACAGCGAGCGTGGCAGCAAAAGAGACTGCGAGGGAGACTGAGAGAGAGACAGCGAGGCAGACAGCGAGGGAGACAGCGATGGAGACAGCGAGGGAGACTGCGTGAGAGACTGCGAGAGAGACTGCGAGGGAGACTGCGAGGAAGACTGCGAGGGAGACTGCGAGGGTGGCAGCGAGGGAGATAGCGAGGGTGACAGCGAGGGAGACTGCGAGGGAGACAGCGAGGGTGGCAGCGAGAGAGACTGCGAGAGACTCAGTGAGGGAGACTGCGAGGGAGACTGCGAGGGAGACAGCGAGGGTGGCAGCGAGAGAGACAGTGAGAGAGACTGCGAGGGAGACTGAGAGGGAGACTGAGAGGGAGACTGAGAGGGAGACTGTGAGAGAGACTGCGAGGGAGACATCGAGGGAGACAGCGAGGGTGGCAGCGAGGGAGATAGCGAGGGTGACAGCGAGGGAGACTGCGAGGGAGACAGCGAGGGTGGCAGCGAGAGAGACTGCGAGAGAGTCAGTGAGGGAGACTGCGAGGGAGACTGCGAGGGAGACAGCGAGGGTGGCAGCGAGAGAGACAGTGAGAGAGACTGCGAGGGAGACTGAGAGGGAGACAGAGAGGGAGACTGAGAGGGAGACTGAGAGGGAGACTGCGAGAGAGACTGCAAGGGAGACATCGAGGGAGACAGCGAGGGTGGCAGCGAGGGAGATAGCGAGGGTGACAGCGAGGGAGACTGCGAGGGAGACAGCGAGGGTGGCAGCGAGAGAGACTGCGAGAGAGTCAGTGAGGGAGACTGCGAGGGAGACTGCGAGGGAGACAGCGAGGGTGGCAGCGAGAGAGACAGTGAGAGAGACTGCGAGGGAGACTGAGAGGGAGACTGAGAGGGTGGCAGCGAGAGAGACTGCGAGAGAGTCAGTGAGGGAGACTGCGAGGGAGACTGCGAGGGAGACAGCGAGGGTGGCAGCGAGAGAGACAGTGAGAGAGACTGCGAGGGAGACTGAGAGGGAGACTGAGAGGGAGACTGAGAGGGAGACTGCGAGAGAGACTGCGATGGAGACAGAGAGGGAGACAGCGAGGGAGACTGCGAGGGAGACTGCGAGGGAGACTGCGAGGGAGACTGAGAGGGAGGCTGCGAGAGAGACTGCGAGGGAGACTGCAAGGGAGACTTAGGGGGAGACTGAGATGGAGACTGAGAGGGAGACAGCGAGGGAGACAGCGAGGGAGACAGCGAAGGAGACAGCGAGAGAGACTGCGAGGGAGACTGCGAGGGAGACAGCGAGGGAGACTGAGAGGGAGACTGCGAGGGACACTGCGAGAGAGACTGCGAGAGAGACTGCGAGAGAGACTGCGAGAGAGACTGCGAGGGAGACATCGAGGGAGACTGCGAGGGAGACAGCGAGGGAGACTGAGAGGGAGACAGCGAGAGAGACTGAGAGGGAGACTGAGAGGGAGACTGCGAGGGAGACAGCGAGAGAGACTGCGAGGGAGACTGAGAGGGAGACTGAGGGGGAGACTGCGAGAGAGACAGCGAGAGAGACTGCGAGGGAGACTGAGATGGAGACAGCGAGGGAGACAGCGAGGGAGACTGCGAGAGAGACTGCGAGGGAGACTGAGAGGGAGACTGCGAGAGAGACTGCGAGGGAGACTGCGAGGGAGACTGAGAGGGAGACTGCGAGAGAGACTGCGAGGGAGACTGCGAGGAAGACTGAGAGGGAGACTGAGAGGGAGACTGAGAGGGAGACAGCGAGGGAGACAGCGAGAGAGACTGCGAGGGGGACTGCGAGGGAGACTGAGAGGGAGACTGCGAGGGACACTGCGAGAGAGACTGCGAGAGAGACTGCGAGGGAGACTGCGAGGGAGACTGCGAGGGAGACTGAGAGGGAGACAGCGAGAGAGACTGAGAGGGAGACTGAGAGGGAGACTGAGAGGGAGACTGCGAGGGAGACTGCGAGGGAGACTGCGAGAGAGACAGCGAGAGAGACTGCGAGAGAGACTGCGAGGGTGGCAGCGAGAGAGACTGCGAGGCAGACAGCGAGGGAGACTGCGAGGGAGACTGAGAGGGAGACTGCGAGAGAGTCAGCGAGAGAGACAGCGAGAGAGACTGCGAGAGAGACTGCGAGAGAGACTGCGAGGGAGACAGCGAGAGAAACAGCGAGCGTGGCAGCAAAAGAGACTGCGAGGGAGACTGAGAGAGAGACAGCGAGGCAGACAGCGATGGAGACAGCGAGGGAGACAGCGAGGGAGACTGCGAGAGAGACTGAGAGAGAGACAATGAGGGAGACAGCGAGAGAGACAGCGAGAGAGACAGCGAGAGAGACTGCGAGAGAGACTGAGAGGGAGACTGAGAGGGAGACTGCGAGAGAGACAGCGAGAGAGACAGCGAGAGAGACTGCGAGGGTGGCAGCGAGAGAGACTGCGAGGGAGACAGCGAGGGAGACAGCAAGAGAGACTGCGAGAGAGACTGCGAGGGAGACTGAGAGGGAGACTGCGAGAGAGACAGCGAGAGAGACAGCGAGAGAGACTGCGAGAGAGACTGCGAGAGAGACTGCGAGAGAGACTGCGAGAGAGACTGCGAGGGAAGACAGCGAGAGAGACAGCGATAGAGACAGCGAGCGTGGCAGCGAGGGAGACTGCGAGAGAGACAGCGAGGCGGACAGCGAGGGAGACAGCGAGGGAGACAGCGAGGGAGACTGCGAGAGAGACTGCGAGAGAGACTGCGAGAGAGACTGCGAGAGAGACTGCGACTGAGGCTGCGAGGGAGACTGAGAGGGAGACTGAGAGGGAGACTGCGAGAGAGACAGCGAGAGAGACAGCGAGAGAGACTGCGAGGGTGGCAGCGAGAGAGACTGCGAGGGAGACTGCGAGAGAGACAGCGAGAGAGACTGCGAGAGAGACTGCGAGAGAGACTGCGAGAGAGACTGCGAGAGAGACTGCGAGGGAGACAGCGAGAGAGACAGCGAGAGAGACAGCGAGCGTGGCAGCGAGGGAGACTGCGAGAGAGACAGCGAGGCGGACAGCGAGGGAGACAGCGAGGGAGACAGCGAGGGAGACTGCGAGAGAGACTGCGAGAGAGACTGCGAGGGAGACTGCGAGGGAGACTGCGAGGGAGATTGCGAGAGTGGCAGCGAGGGTGGCAGCGAGAGAGACTGTGAGAGAGACTGCGAGAGAGACTGCGAGAGAGACAGCGAGGGAGACAGCGAGGAAGACAGCGAGGCAGACAGCGAGGGAGACTGCGAGGGAGGCTGCAAAGGTGGCAGCGAGGGAGACAGCGAGGGAGACAGCGAGGGAGACAGCGAGGGACTGCAAGGGAGACTGCGAGAGAGACAGCGAGGGAGAATGCGAGGGAGACTGTGAGGGAGACTGAGAGGGAGACTGCGAGGGAGACTGAGAGGGAGACTGATAGGGAGACTGAGAGGGAGACAGCGAGGGAGACAGCGAGAGAGACAGCGAGAGAGACTGCGAGAGAGACTGCGAGGGAGACTGAGAGGGAGACTGAGAGGGAGACTGCGAGAGAGACAGCGAGAGAGACAGCGAGAGAGACAGCGAGAGAGACTGCGAGGGAGACTGAGAGGGAGACTGAGAGGGAGACTGCGAGAGAGACTGCGAGAGAGACTGCGAGGGAGACTGAGAGGGAGACAGCGTGGCAGACTGCGAGGGAGACTGCGAGAGAGACTGCGAGAGAGACTGCGAGGGAGACTGAGAGGGAGACTGCGAGAGAGACTGCGAGGGAGACAGCGAGGGAGACTGCGAGGGAGACTGAGTGGGAGACTGCGAGAGAGACTGCGAGGGAGACTGCGAGGGAGACTGAGAGGGAGACTGAGAGGGAGACTGAGAGGGAGACAGCGAGGGGGACAGCGAGGGAGACAGCGAGGGAGACTGCAAGGGACACTGCGAGAGAGACTGCGAGAGAGACTGCGAGAGAGACTGCGAGGGAGACTGCGAGGGAGACTGCGAGGGAGACTGCGAGGGAGACTGAGAGGGAGACAGCGAGAGAGACTGAGAGGGAGACTGCGAGAGAGACTGCGAGGGAGACTGCGAGGGAGACTGAGAGGGAGACTGAGAGGGAGACAGCGAGGGAGACAGCGAGGGAGACAGCGAGGGAGACAGCGAGAGAGACTGCGAGGGGGACTGCGAGGGAGACTGAGAGGGAGACTGCGAGGGACACTGTGAGAGAGACTGCGAGAGAGACTGCGAGAGAGACTGCGAGGGTGACTGCGAGGGAGACTGAGAGGGAGACTGCGAGGGAGACTGCGAGGGAGACTGAGAGGGAGACAGCGAGAGAGACTGAGAGGGAGACTGCGAGGCAGACTGCGAGGGAGACTGCGAGGGAGACTGCGACTGAGGCTGCGAGGGAGACTGAGAGGGAGACTGAGAGGGAGACTGCGAGAGAGACAGCGAGAGAGACAGCGAGAGAGACTGCGAGGGTGGCAGCGAGAGAGACTGCGAGGGAGACTGCGAGAGAGACAGCGTGGGAGACAGCGAGGGTGACAGCGAGGGAGACTGCGAGAGAGACTGCGAGGGAGACTGCGAGGGAGACTGCGAGGGAGACAGCGAGAGAGACAGCGAGGGAGACATCGAGGGAGACAGCGAGGGAGGCAGCGAGAGAGACTGCGAGAGAGGCTGCGAGAGAGACTGCGAGAGAGACTTAGAGGGAGGCAGCGAGAGACTGCGAGAGAGACTGCGAGAGAGACTGCGAGAGAGACAGCGAGAGAGACTGCGAGAGAGGCAGCGAGAGAGACTGCGAGATAGACTGCGAGGGAGACTGAGAGGGAGACAGCGAGAGAGACTGAGAAGGAGACTGCGAGAGAGACTGCGAGGGAGACTGCGAGGGAGACTGAGAGGGAGACTGAGAGGGAGACAGCGAGGGAGACAGCGAGGGAGACAGCGAAGGAGACAGCGAGAGAGACTGCGAGGGGGACTGCGAGGGAGACTGAGAGGGAGACTGCTAGGGACACTGTGAGAGAGACTGCGAGAGAGACTGCGAGAGAGACTGCGAGGGTGACTGCGAGGGAGACTGAGAGGGAGACTGCGAGGGAGACTGCGAGGGAGACTGAGAGGGAGACAGCGAGAGAGACTGAGAGGGAGACTGAGAGGGAGACTGCGAGGGAGACTGCGAGGGAGACTGCGAGGGAGACTGCGACTGAGGCTGCGAGGGAGACTGAGAGGGAGACTGAGAGGGAGACTGCGAGAGAGACAGCGAGAGAGACAGCGAGAGAGACGGCGAGGGTGGCAGCGAGAGAGACTGCGAGGGAGACTGCGAGAGAGACAGCGTGGGAGACAGCGAGGGTGACAGCGAGGGAGACTGCGAGAGAGACTGCGAGGGAGACTGCGAGGGAGACTGCGAGGGAGACAGCGAGAGAGACAGCGAGGGAGACATCGAGGGAGACAGCGAGGGAGGCAGCGAGAGAGACTGCGAGAGAGGCTGCGAGAGAGACTGCGAGAGAGACTTAGAGGGAGGCAGCGAGAGACTGCGAGAGAGACTGCGAGAGAGACTGCGAGAGAGACAGCGAGAGAGACTGCGAGAGAGGCAGCGAGAGAGACTGCGAGATAGACTGCGAGACAGACTGCGAGAGAGACTGCGAGAGAGACAGCGAGAGAGACAGCGAGAGAGACTACGAGAGAGACAGCGAGGGAGACAGCGAGAGAGTCTGTGAGAGAGACCTCGAGGGAGACAGCGAGGGAGACTGCGAGAGAGACTGCGAGAGAGACTGCGAGAGAGACTGCGAAAGAGACTGCGAGGGAGAGAGCGAGAGAGGCAGCGAGGGTGGCAGCGAGGGAGACAGCGAGGGAGACTGCGAGGGAGACAGCGAGAGAGACTGAGAGGGCGACTGAGAGGGTGACTGAGAGGGAGACAGCGAGAGAGACTGCGAGGGACACTGCGAGGGAGACAGCGAGAGAGACTGAGAGGGCGACTGAGAGGGTGACTGCGAGGGAGACTGCGAGAGAGACTGCGAGGGAGACTGCGAGGGAGACTGAGAGGGAGACTGAGATGGAGACTGAGAGGGACACTGCGAGAGAGACAGCGAGAGAGACTGCGAGAGAGACTGCGAGGGAGACATCGAGGGAGACTGCGAGGGTGACAGCGAGGGAGACTGCGAGGGAGACAGCGAGAGAGACTGAGAGGGCGACTGAGAGGGTGACTGAAGGGGAGACAGCGAGAGAGACTGCGAGGGAGACTGAGAGGGAGACTGAGAGGAAGACTGCGAGAGAGACAGCGAGAGAGACGGCGAGGGAGACTGAGAGGGAGACAGCGAGTGAGACAACGAGGGAGACTGCGAGAGAGACTGCGAGGGACACTGAGAGGGAGACTGCGAGAGAGACTGTGAGGGAGACTGCGAGGGAGACTGCGAGGGAGACTGAGAGGGAGACTGCGAGAGAGACTGCGAGGGAGACTGCGAGGAAGACTGAGAGGGAGACTGAGAGGGAGACTGAGAGGGAGACAGCGAGGGAGACAGCGAGGGAGACAGCGAGGGAGACAGCGAGGGAGACAGCGAGAGAGACTGCGAGGGGGACTGCGAGGGAGACTGCGAGAGAGACTGCGAGAGAGACTGCGAGGGAGACTGCGAGGGAGACTGTGAGGGAGACAGCGAGAGAGACTGAGAGGGAGACTGAGAGGGAGACTGCGAGAGAGACAGCGAGAGAGACTGCGAGAGAGACTGCGAGGGAGACTGAGAGGGAGACTGAGAGGGAGACTGCGAAAGAGACAGCGAGAGAGACAGCGAGAGAGACAGCGAGAGAGACTGCGAGGGAGACTGAGAGGGAGACTGCGAGAGAGACTGCGAGGGAGACAGAGAGGGAGTCAGCGAGGTAGACTGCGAGGGAGACTGCGAGGGAGACTGAGAGGGAGACTGCGAGGGAGACTTAGAGGGAGACAGCGAGAGAGACTGCGAGAGAGACTGCGAGAGAGACTGCGAGGGAGACTGCGAGGGAGACTGCGAGGGAGACTGAGAGGGAGACAGCGAGTGACTGCGAGAGAGACTGCGAGAGAGACTGCGCGAGAGACTGCGCGAGAGACATCGAGGGAGACAGCGAGAGAGACTGTGAGAGAGACATCGAGGGAGACTGCGAGGGAGACTGCGAGGGAGACTGCGAGAGAGACAGCAAGGGAGACAGCGAGAGAGACTGCGAGGAGACATCGAGGGAGACTGCTTGGGAGACTGCGAGGGAGACAGCGAGGGAGACAGCGAGAGAGACAGCGAGAGAGATCGCGAGAGAGACAGCGAGGGTGACAGCGAGGGAGACAGCGAGGGAGACAGCGAGTGAGACAGCGAGGGTGACAGCGAGGGAGAGTGCGAGACAGCGAGGGAGGCAGCGAGGGAGGCGGCGAGGGAGGCAGCGAGCGAGACTGCGAGCGAGACTCCGAGCGAGACTGCGAGCGAGGATGCGAGGGAGGCTGCGAGGGAGGCTGCGAGGGAGACTGTGAGGGAGGCTGCGAGGGAGGCTGTGAGGGAGACTGTGAGGGAGAATGCGAGGGAGGCTGCGAGGGAGACAGCGAGGGATTCAGCGAGGGAGACTGCGAAGGAGACTGCGAGGGAGACAGCGAGAGAGACAGCGAGGGAGACTGCGACGGAGACAGCGAGGGAGACAGCGAGGGAGACAGCGAGGGTGGCAGCGAGAGATTCTGCGAGGGAGACTGCGAGAGATTCTGCGAGTGAGACAGCGAGGGAGACAGCGAGTGTGGCAGCGAGGGAGATAGCGAGGGTGACAGCGAGGGAGACTGCGAGGGAGACAGCAAGGGTGGCAGCGAGAGAGACTGCGAGAGAGTCAATGAGGGAGACTGCGAGGGAGACTGCGAGGGAGACAGCGAGGGTGGCAGCGAGGGTGGCAGCGAGAGAGACTGAGAGCGAGACAGCGAGAGAGACTGCTACAGAGACTGCGAGAGAGACTGCGAGGGAGACTGCGAGGGAGACTGAGAGGGAGACTGAGAGGGAGAATGGGAGGGAGACAGCGAGGGAGACAGCGAGAGAGACAGCGAGAGAGACTGCGAGAGAGACTGTGAGGGAGACTGAGAGGGAGACTGAGAGGGAGACTGCGAGAGAGACAGCGAGAGAGACTGCGAGGGAGACTGAGAGGGAGACTGCGAGGGAGACTGAGAGGGAGACTGCGAGAGAGACTGCGAGGGAGACAGAGAGGGAGACAGCGAGGGAGACTGCGAGGGAGACTGCGAGAGAGACTGCGAGGGAGACTGTGAGGGAGACTGCGAGAGAGACTGCGAGGGAGACTGCGAGGGAGACTGCGAGGGAGACTGAGAGGGAGACTGCGAGAGAGACTGCGAGGGAGACTGCGAGGGAGACTGAGAGGGAGACTGAGATGGAGACTGAGAGGGACACTGCGAGAGAGACAGCGAGAGAGACTGCGAGAGAGACTGCGAGGGAGACATCGAGGGAGACTGCGAGGGAGACAGCGAGGGAGACTGCGAGGGAGACAGCGAGAGAGACTGAGAGGGCGACTGAGAGGGTGACTGCGAGGGAGACAGCGAGAGAGACTGCGAGGGAGACTGAGAGGGAGACTGAGAGGAAGACTGCGAGAGAGACAGCGAGAGAGACGGCGAGGGAGACTGAGAGGGAGACAGCGAGTGAGACAACGAGGGAGACTGCGAGAGAGACTGCGAGGGAGACTGAGAGGGAGACTGCGAGAGAGACTGTGAGGGAGACTGCGAGGGAGACTGAGAGGGAGACTGCGAGGGAGACAGCGAGGGAGACAGCGAGGGAGACAGCGAGGGCGACAGCGAGAGAGACTGCGAGGGGGACTGCGAGGGAGACTGCGAGAGAGACTGCGAGAGAGACTGCGAGGGAGACTGCGAGGGAGACTGAGAGGGAGACAGCGAGAGAGACTGAGAGGGAGACTGAGAGGGAGACTGCGAGAGAGACAGCGAGAGAGACAACGAGAGAGACTGCGAGGGTGGCAGCGAGAGAGACTGCGAGGCAGACAGCGAGGGAGACTGCGAGGGAGACTGAGAGGGAGACTGCGAGAGAGTCAGCGAGAGAGACAGCGAGAGAGACTTCGAGAGAGACTGCGAGAGAGACTGCGAGAGAGACTGCGAGGGTGACAGCGAGAGAAACAGCGAGCGTGGCAGCAAAAGAGACTGCGAGGGAGACTGAGAGAGAGACAGCGAGGCAGACAGCGAGGGAGACAGCGATGGAGACAGCGAGGGAGACTGCGTGAGAGACTGCGAGAGAGACTGCGAGGGAGACTGCGAGGAAGACTGCGAGGGAGACTGCGAGGGTGGCAGCGAGGGAGATAGCGAGGGTGACAGCGAGGGAGACTGCGAGGGAGACAGCGAGGGTGGCAGCGAGAGAGACTGCGAGAGACTCAGTGAGGGAGACTGCGAGGGAGACTGCGAGGGAGACAGCGAGGGTGGCAGCGAGAGAGACAGTGAGAGAGACTGCGAGGGAGACTGAGAGGGAGACTGAGAGGGAGACTGAGAGGGAGACTGTGAGAGAGACTGCGAGGGAGACATCGAGGGAGACAGCGAGGGTGGCAGCGAGGGAGATAGCGAGGGTGACAGCGAGGGAGACTGCGAGGGAGACAGCGAGGGTGGCAGCGAGAGAGACTGCGAGAGAGTCAGTGAGGGAGACTGCGAGGGAGACTGCGAGGGAGACAGCGAGGGTGGCAGCGAGAGAGACAGTGAGAGAGACTGCGAGGGAGACTGAGAGGGAGACAGAGAGGGAGACTGAGAGGGAGACTGCGAGAGAGACTGCAAGGGAGACATCGAGGGAGACAGCGAGGGTGGCAGCGAGGGAGATAGCGAGGGTGACAGCGAGGGAGACTGCGAGGGAGACAGCGAGGGTGGCAGCGAGAGAGACTGCGAGAGAGTCAGTGAGGGAGACTGCGAGGGAGACTGCGAGGGAGACAGCGAGGGTGGCAGCGAGAGAGACAGTGAGAGAGACTGCGAGGGAGACTGAGAGGGAGACTGAGAGGGTGGCAGCGAGAGAGACTGCGAGAGAGTCAGTGAGGGAGACTGTGAGAGAGACAGTGAGAGAGACTGCGAGGGAGACTGAGAGGGAGACTGAGAGGGAGACTGAGAGGGAGACTGCGAGAGAGACTGCGAGGGAGACAGAGAGGGAGACAGCGAGGGAGACTGCGAGGGAGACTGCGAGGGAGACTGCGAGGGAGACTGAGAGGGAGGCTGCGAGAGAGACTGCGAGGGAGACTGCAAGGGAGACTTAGGGGGAGACTGAGATGGAGACTGAGAGGGAGACAGCGAGGGAGACAGCGAGGGAGACAGCGAAGGAGACAGCGAGAGAGACTGCGAGGGAGACAGCGAGGGAGACTGAGAGGGAGACTGCGAGGGACACTGCGAGAGAGACTGCGAGAGAGACTGCGAGAGAGACTGCGAGAGAGACTGCGAGGGAGACATCGAGGGAGACTGCGAGGGAGACAGCGAGGGAGACTGAGAGGGAGACAGCGAGAGAGACTGAGAGGGAGACTGAGAGGGAGACTGCGAGGGAGACAGCGAGAGAGACTGCGAGGGAGACTGAGAGGGAGACTGAGGGGGAGACTGCGAGAGAGACAGCGAGAGAGACTGCGAGGGAGACTGAGATGGAGACAGCGAGGGAGACAGCGAGGGAGACTGCGAGAGAGACTGCGAGGGAGACTGAGAGGGAGACTGCGAGAGAGACTGCGAGGGAGACTGCGAGGGAGACTGAGAGGGAGACTGCGAGAGAGACTGCGAGGGAGACTGCGAGGAAGACTGAGAGGGAGACTGAGAGGGAGACTGAGAGGGAGACAGCGAGGGAGACAGCGAGAGAGACTGCGAGGGGGACTGCGAGGGAGACTGAGAGGGAGACTGCGAGGGACACTGCGAGAGAGACTGCGAGAGAGACTGCGAGAGAGACTGCGAGGGAGACTGCGAGGGAGACTGAGAGGGAGACAGCGAGAGAGACTGAGAGGGAGACTGAGAGGGAGACTGCGAGGGAGACTGCGAGGGAGACTGCGAGAGAGACAGCGAGAGAGACTGCGAGAGAGACTGCGAGGGTGGCAGCGAGAGAGACTGCGAGGCAGACAGCGAGGGAGACTGCGAGGGAGACTGAGAGGGAGACTGCGAGAGAGTCAGCGAGAGAGACAGCGAGAGAGACTGCGAGAGAGACTGCGAGAGAGACTGCGAGGGAGACAGCGAGAGAAACAGCGAGCGTGGCAGCAAAAGAGACTGCGAGGGAGACTGAGAGAGAGACAGCGAGGCAGACAGCGATGGAGACAGCGAGGGAGACAGCGAGGGAGACTGCGAGAGAGACTGAGAGAGAGACAATGAGGGAGACAGCGAGAGAGACAGCGAGAGAGACAGCGAGAGAGACTGCGAGAGAGACTGAGAGGGAGACTGAGAGGGAGACTGCGAGAGAGACAGCGAGAGAGACAGCGAGAGAGACTGCGAGGGTGGCAGCGAGAGAGACTGCGAGGGAGACAGCGAGGGAGACAGCAAGAGAGACTGCGAGAGAGACTGCGAGGGAGACTGAGAGGGAGACTGCGAGAGAGACAGCGAGAGAGACAGCGAGAGAGACTGCGAGAGAGACTGCGAGAGAGACTGCGAGAGAGACTGCGAGAGAGACTGCGAGGGAGACAGCGAGAGAGACAGCGATAGAGACAGCGAGCGTGGCAGCGAGGGAGACTGCGAGAGAGACAGCGAGGCGGACAGCGAGGGAGACAGCGAGGGAGACAGCGAGGGAGACTGCGAGAGAGACTGCGAGAGAGACTGCGAGAGAGACAGCGAGAGAGACAGCGAGAGAGACTGCGAGGGTGGCAACGAGAGAGACTGCGAGGGAGACTGCGAGAGAGACAGCGAGAGAGACTGCGAGAGAGACTGCGAGAGAGACTGCGAGAGAGACTGCGAGGGAGACTGCGAGGGAGACAGCGAGAGAGACAGCGAGAGAGACAGCGAGAGAGACTGCGAGAGAGACTGCGAGAGAGACTGCGACTGAGGCTGCGAGGGAGACTGAGAGGGAGACTGAGAGGGAGACTGCGAGAGAGACAGCGAGAGAGACAGCGAGAGAGACTGCGAGGGTGGCAGCGAGAGAGACTGCGAGGGAGACTGCGAGAGAGACAGCGAGAGAGACTGCGAGAGAGACTGCGAGAGAGACTGCGAGAGAGACTGCGAGAGAGACTGCGAGGGAGACAGCGAGAGAGACAGCGAGAGAGACAGCGAGAGAGACAGCGAGCGTGGCAGCGAGGGAGACTGCGAGAGAGACAGCGAGGCGGACAGCGAGGGAGACAGCGAGGGAGACAGCGAGGGAGACTGCGAGAGAGACTGCGAGAGAGACTGCGAGGGAGACTGCGAGGGAGACTGCGAGGGAGATTGCGAGAGTGGCAGCGAGGGTGGCAGCGAGAGAGACTGTGAGAGAGACTGCGAGAGAGACTGCGAGAGAGACAGCGAGAGAGACAGCGAGGGAGACAGCGAGGGAGACAGCGAGGCAGACAGCGAGGGAGACTGCGAGGGAGGCTGCAAAGGTGGCAGCGAGGGAGACAGCGAGGGAGACAGCGAGGGAGACCGCGAGGGACTGCAAGGGAGACTGCGAGAGAGACAGCGAGGGAGAATGCGAGGGAGACTGTGAGGGAGACTGAGAGGGAGACTGCGAGGGAGACTGAGAGGGAGACTGATAGGGAGACTGAGAGGGAGACAGCGAGGGAGACAGCGAGAGAGACAGCGAGAGAGACTGCGAGAGAGACTGCGAGGGAGACTGAGAGGGAGACTGAGAGGGAGACTGCGAGAGAGACAGCGAGAGAGACAGCGAGAGAGACAGCGAGAGAGACAGCGAGAGAGACTGCGAGGGAGACTGAGAGGGAGACTGAGAGGGAGACTGAGAGGGAGACTGCGAGAGAGACTGCGAGGGAGACTGAGAGGGAGACAGCGTGGCAGACTGCGAGGGAGACTGCGAGAGAGACTGCGAGGGAGACTGAGAGGGAGACTGCGAGAGAGACTGCGAGGGAGACAGCGAGGGAGACTGCGAGGGAGACTGAGTGGGAGACTGCGAGAGAGACTGCGAGGGAGACTGCGAGGGAGACTGAGAGGGAGACTGAGAGGGAGACTGAGAGGGAGACAGCGAGGGGGACAGCGAGGGAGACAGCGAGGGAGACTGCAAGGGACACTGCGAGAGAGACTGCGAGAGAGACTGCGAGAGAGACTGCGAGAGAGACTGCGAGGGAGACTGCGAGGGAGACTGCGAGGGAGACTGAGAGGGAGACAGCGAGAGAGACTGAGAGGGAGACTGCGAGAGAGACTGCGAGGGAGACTGCGAGGGAGACTGAGAGGGAGACTGAGAGGGAGACAGCGAGGGAGACAGCGAGGGAGACAGCGAGGGAGACAGCGAGAGAGACTGCGAGGGGGACTGCGAGGGAGACTGAGAGGGAGACTGCGAGGGACACTGTGAGAGAGACTGCGAGAGAGACTGCGAGAGAGACTGCGAGGGTGACTGCGAGGGAGACTGAGAGGGAGACTGCGAGGGAGACTGCGAGGGAGACTGCGAGGGAGACTGCGAGGGAGACAGCGAGAGAGACTGAGAGGGAGACTGCGAGAGAGACTGCGAGGGAGACTGCGAGGGAGACTGCGACTGAGGCTGCGAGGGAGACTGAGAGGGAGACTGAGAGGGAGACTGCGAGAGAGACAGCGAGAGAGACAGCGAGAGAGACTGCGAGGGTGGCAGCGAGAGAGACTGCGAGGGAGACTGCGAGAGAGACAGCGTGGGAGACAGCGAGGGTGACAGCGAGGGAGACTGCGAGAGAGACTGCGAGGGAGACTGCGAGGGAGACTGCGAGGGAGACAGCGAGAGAGACAGCGAGGGAGACATCGAGGGAGACAGCGAGGGAGGCAGCGAGAGAGACTGCGAGAGAGGCTGCGAGAGAGACTGCGAGAGAGACTTAGAGGGAGGCAGCGAGAGACTGCGAGAGAGACTGCGAGAGAGACTGCGAGAGAGACAGCGAGAGAGACTGCGAGAGAGGCAGCGAGAGAGACTGCGAGATAGACTGCGAGGGAGACTGAGAGGGAGACAGCGAGAGAGACTGAGAGGGAGACTGCGAGAGAGACTGCGAGGGAGACTGAGAGGGAGACTGAGAGGGAGACAGCGAGGGAGACAGCGAGGGAGACAGCGAGGGAGACAGCGAGAGAGACTGCGAGGGGGACTGCGAGGGAGACTGAGAGGGAGACTGCGAGGGACACTGTGAGAGAGACTGCGAGAGAGACTGCGAGAGAGACTGCGAGGGTGACTGCGAGGGAGACTGAGAGGGAGACTGCGAGGGAGACTGCGAGGGAGACAGCGAGGGTGGCAGCGAGAGAGACTGCGAGAGACTCAGTGAGGGAGACTGCGAGGGAGACTGCGAGGGAGACAGCGAGGGTGGCAGCGAGAGAGACAGTGAGAGAGACTGCGAGGGAGACTGAGAGGGAGACTGAGAGGGAGACTGAGAGGGAGACTGTGAGAGAGACTGCGAGGGAGACATCGAGGGAGACAGCGAGGGTGGCAGCGAGGGAGATAGCGAGGGTGACAGCGAGGGAGACTGCGAGGGAGACAGCGAGGGTGGCAGCGAGAGAGACTGCGAGAGAGTCAGTGAGGGAGACTGCGAGGGAGACTGCGAGGGAGACAGCGAGGGTGGCAGCGAGAGAGACAGTGAGAGAGACTGCGAGGGAGACTGAGAGGGAGACAGAGAGGGAGACTGAGAGGGAGACTGCGAGAGAGACTGCAAGGGAGACATCGAGGGAGACAGCGAGGGTGGCAGCGAGGGAGATAGCGAGGGTGACAGCGAGGGAGACTGCGAGGGAGACAGCGAGGGTGGCAGCGAGAGAGACTGCGAGAGAGTCAGTGAGGGAGACTGCGAGGGAGACTGCGAGGGAGACAGCGAGGGTGGCAGCGAGAGAGACAGTGAGAGAGACTGCGAGGGAGACTGAGAGGGAGACTGAGAGGGTGGCAGTGAGAGAGACTGCGAGAGAGTCAGTGAGGGAGACTGCGAGAGAGACAGTGAGAGAGACTGCGAGGGAGACTGAGAGGGAGACTGAGAGGGAGACTGAGAGGGAGACTGCGAGAGAGACTGCGAGGGAGACAGAGAGGGAGACAGCGAGGGAGACTGCGAGGGAGACTGCGAGGGAGACTGCGAGGGAGACTGAGAGGGAGGCTGCGAGAGAGACTGCGAGGGAGACTGCAAGGGAGACTTAGGGGGAGACTGAGATGGAGACTGAGAGGGAGACAGCGAGGGAGACAGCGAGGGAGACAGCGAAGGAGACAGCGAGAGAGACTGCGAGGGAGACTGCGAGGGAGACAGCGAGGGAGACTGAGAGGGAGACTGCGAGGGACACTGCGAGAGAGACTGCGAGAGAGACTGCGAGAGAGACTGCGAGAGAGACTGCGAGGGAGACATCGAGGGAGACTGCGAGGGAGACAGCGAGGGAGACTGAGAGGGAGACAGCGAGGGAGACTGAGAGGGAGACTGAGAGGGAGACTGCGAGGGAGACAGCGAGAGAGACTGCGAGGGAGACTGAGAGGGAGACTGAGGGGGAGACTGCGAGAGAGACAGCGAGAGAGACTGCGAGGGAGACTGAGATGGAGACAGCGAGGGAGACAGCGAGGGAGACTGCGAGAGAGACTGCGAGGGAGACTGAGAGGGAGACTGCGATAGAGACTGCGAGGGAGACTGCGAGGGAGACTGAGAGGGAGACTGCGAGAGAGACTGCGAGGGAGACTGCGAGGAAGACTGAGAGGGAGACTGAGAGGGAGACTGAGAGGGAGACAGCGAGGGAGACAGCGAGAGAGACTGCGAGGGGGACTGCGAGGGAGACTGAGAGGGAGACTGCGAGGGACACTGCGAGAGAGACTGCGAGAGAGACTGCGAGAGAGACTGCGAGGGAGACTGCGAGGGAGACTGAGAGGGAGACAGCGAGAGAGACTGAGAGGGAGACTGAGAGGGAGACTGAGAGGGAGACTGCGAGGGAGACTGCGAGGGAGACTGCGAGAGAGACAGCGAGAGAGACTGTGAGAGAGACTGCGAGGGTGGCAGCGAGAGAGACTGCGAGGCAGACAGCGAGGGAGACTGCGAGGGAGACTGAGAGGGAGACTGCGAGAGAGTCAGCGAGAGAGACAGCGAGAGAGACTGCGAGAGAGACTGCGAGGGAGACAGCGAGAGAAACAGCGAGCGTGGCAGCAAAAGAGACTGCGAGGGAGACTGAGAGAGAGACAGCGAGGCAGACAGCGATGGAGACAGCGAGGGAGACAGCGAGGGAGACTGCGAGAGAGACTGAGAGAGAGACAATGAGGGAGACAGCGAGAGAGACAGCGAGAGAGACAGCGAGAGAGACTGCGAGAGAGACTGAGAGGGAGACTGAGAGGGAGACTGCGAGAGAGACAGCGAGAGAGACAGCGAGAGAGACTGCGAGGGTGGCAGCGAGAGAGACTGCGAGGGAGACAGCGAGGGAGACAGCAAGAGAGACTGCGAGAGAGACTGCGAGGGAGACTGAGAGGGAGACTGCGAGAGAGACAGCGAGAGAGACAGCGAGAGAGACTGCGAGAGAGACTGCGAGAGAGACTGTGAGAGAGACTGCGAGAGAGACTGCGAGGGAGACAGCGAGAGAGACAGCGATAGAGACAGCGAGCGTGGCAGCGAGGGAGACTGCGAGAGAGACAGCGAGGCGGACAGCGAGGGAGACAGCGAGGGAGACAGCGAGGGAGACTGCGAGAGAGACTGCGAGAGAGACTGCGAGAGAGACAGCGAGAGAGACTGCGAGGGTGGCAGCGAGAGAGACTGCGAGGGAGACTGCGAGAGAGACAGCGAGAGAGACTGCGAGAGAGACTGCGAGAGAGACTGCGAGAGAGACTGCGAGGGAGACTGCGAGGGAGACAGCGAGAGAGACAGCGAGAGAGACAGCGAGAGAGACTGCGAGAGAGACTGCGACTGAGGCTGCGAGGGAGACTGAGAGGGAGACTGAGAGGGAGACTGCGAGAGAGACAGCGAGAGAGACAGCGAGAGAGACTGCGAGGGTGGCAGCGAGAGAGACTGCGAGGGAGACTGCGAGAGAGACAGCGAGAGAGACTGCGAGAGAGACTGCGAGAGAGACTGCGAGAGAGACTGCGAGAGAGACTGCGAGGGAGACAGCGAGAGAGACAGCGAGAGAGACAGCGAGCGTGGCAGCGAGGGAGACTGCGAGAGAGACAGCGAGGCGGACAGCGAGGGAGACAGCGAGGGAGACAGCGAGGGAGACTGCGAGAGAGACTGCGAGAGAGACTGCGAGGGAGACTGCGAGGGAGACTGCGAGGGAGATTGCGAGAGTGGCAGCGAGGGTGGCAGCGAGAGAGACTGTGAGAGAGACTGCGAGAGAGACTGCGAGAGAGACAGCGAGGGAGACAGCGAGGGAGACAGCGAGGCAGACAGCGAGGGAGACTGCGAGGGAGGCTGCAAAGGTGGCAGCGAGGGAGACAGCGAGGGAGACAGCGAGGGAGACAGCGAGGGACTGCAAGGGAGACTGCGAGAGAGACAGCGAGGGAGAATGCGAGGGAGACTGTGAGGGAGACTGAGAGGGAGACTGCGAGGGAGACTGAGAGGGAGACTGATAGGGAGACTGAGAGGGAGACAGCGAGGGAGACAGCGAGAGAGACAGCGAGAGAGACTGCGAGAGAGACTGCGAGGGAGACTGAGAGGGAGACTGAGAGGGAGACTGCGAGAGAGACAGCGAGAGAGACAGCGAGAGAGACAGCGAGAGAGACTGCGAGGGAGACTGAGAGGGAGACTGAGAGGGAGACTGCGAGAGAGACTGCGAGAGAGACTGCGAGGGAGACTGAGAGGGAGACAGCATGGCAGACTGCGAGGGAGACTGCGAGAGAGACTGCGAGGGAGACTGAGAGGGAGACTGCGAGAGAGACTGCGAGGGAGACAGCGAGGGAGACTGCGAGGGAGACTGAGTGGGAGACTGCGAGAGAGACTGCGAGGGAGACTGCGAGGGAGACTGAGAGGGAGACTGAGAGGGAGACTGAGAGGGAGACAGCGAGGGGGACAGCGAGGGAGACAGCGAGGGAGACTGCAAGGGACACTGCGAGAGAGACTGCGAGAGAGACTGCGAGGGAGACTGCGAGGGAGACTGCGAGGGAGACTGAGAGGGAGACAGCGAGAGAGACTGAGAGGGAGACTGCGAGAGAGACTGCGAGGGAGACTGCGAGGGAGACTGAGAGGGATACTGAGAGGGAGACAGCGAGGGAGACAGCGAGGGAGACAGCGAGGGAGACAGCGAGAGAGACTGCGAGGGGGACTGCGAGGGAGACTGAGAGGGAGACTGCGAGGGACACTGTGAGAGAGACTGCGAGAGAGACTGCGAGAGAGACTGCGAGGGTGACTGCGAGGGAGACTGAGAGGGAGACTGCGAGGGAGATTGCGAGGGAGACTGAGAGGGAGACAGCGAGAGAGACTGAGAGGGAGACTGCGAGGGAGACTGCGAGGGAGACTGCGAGGGAGACTGCGACTGAGGCTGCGAGGGAGACTGAGAGGGAGACTGAGAGGGAGACTGCGAGAGAGACAGCGAGAGAGACAGCGAGAGAGACAGCGAGAGAGACTGCGAGGGTGGCAGTGAGAGAGACTGCGAGGGAGACTGCGAGAGAGACAGCGTGGGAGACAGCGAGGGTGACAGCGAGGGAGACTGCGAGAGAGACTGCGAGGGAGACTGCGAGGGAGACTGCGAGGGAGACAGCGAGAGAGACAGCGAGGGAGACATCGAGGGAGACAGCGAGGGAGGCAGCGAGAGAGACTGCGAGAGAGGCTGCGAGAGAGACTGCGAGAGAGACTTAGAGGGAGGCAGCGAGAGACTGCGAGAGAGACTGCGAGAGAGACTGCGAGAGAGACAGCGAGAGAGACTGCGAGAGAGGCAGCGAGAGAGACTGCGAGATAGACTGCGAGGGAGACTGAGAGGGAGACAGCGAGAGAGACTGAGAGGGAGACTGCGAGAGAGACTGCGAGGGAGACTGAGAGGGAGACTGAGAGGGAGACAGCGAGGGAGACAGCGAGGGAGACAGCGAGGGAGACAGCGAGAGAGACTGCGAGGGGGACTGCGAGGGAGACTGAGAGGGAGACTGCGAGGGACACTGTGAGAGAGACTGCGAGAGAGACTGCGAGAGAGACTGCGAGGGTGACTGCGAGGGAGACTGCGAGGGAGACTGCGAGGGAGACTGAGAGGGAGACAGCGAGAGAGACTGAGAGGGAGACTGAGAGGGAGACTGCGAGGGAGACTGCGAGGGAGACTGCGACTGAGGCTGCAAGGGAGACTGAGAGGGAGACTGAGAGGGAGACTGCGAGAGAGACAGCGAGAGAGACAGCGAGAGAGACTGCGAGGGTGGCAGCGAGAGAGACTGCGAGGGAGACTGCGAGAGAGACAGCGTGGGAGACAGCGAGGGTGACAGCGAGGGAGACTGCGAGAGAGACTGCGACGGAGACTGCGAGGGAGACTGCGAGGGAGACAGCGAGAGAGACAGCGAGAGAGACAGCGAGGGAGACATCGAGGGAGACAGCGAGGGAGGCAGCGAGAGAGACTGCGAGAGAGGCTGCGAGAGAGACTGCGAGAGAGACTTAGAGGGAGGCAGCGAGAGACTGCGAGAGAGACTGCGAGAGAGACTGCGAGAGAGACAGCGAGAGAGACTGCGAGAGAGGCAGCGAGAGAGACTGCGAGATAGACTGCGAGACAGACTGCGAGAGAGACTGCGAGAGAGACAGCGAGAGAGACAGCGAGAGAGACTACGAGAGAGACAGCGAGGGAGACAGCGAGAGAGTCTGTGAGAGAGACCTCGAGGGAGACAGCGAGGGAGACTGCGAGAGAGACTGCGAGAGAGACTGCGAGAGAGACTGCGAAAGAGACTGCGAGGGAGAGAGCGAGAGAGGCAGCGAGGGTGGCAGCGAGGGAGACAGCGAGGGAGACTGCGAGGGAGACAGCGAGAGAGACTGAGAGGGCGACTGAGAGGGTGACTGAGAGGGAGACAGCGAGAGAGACTGCGAGGGACACTGCGAGGGAGACAGCGAGAGAGACTGAGAGGGCGACTGAGAGGGTGACTGCGAGGGAGACTGTGAGAGAGACTGCGAGGGAGACTGCGAGGGAGACTGAGAGGGAGACTGAGATGGAGACTGAGAGGGACACTGCGAGAGAGACAGCGAGAGAGACTGCGAGAGAGACTGCAAGGGAGACATCGAGGGAGACTGCGAGGGTGACAGCGAGGGAGACTGCGAGGGAGACAGCGAGAGAGACTGAGAGGGCGACTGAGAGGGTGACTGAAGGGGAGACAGCGAGAGAGACTGCGAGGGAGACTGAGAGGGAGACTGAGAGGAAGACTGCGAGAGAGACAGCGAGAGAGATGGCGAGGGAGACTGAGAGGGAGACAGCGAGTGAGACAACGAGGGAGACTGCGAGAGAGACTGCGAGGGAGACTGAGAGGGAGACTGCGAGAGAGACTGTGAGGGAGACTGCGAGGGAGACTGCGAGGGAGACTGAGAGGGAGACTGCGAGAGAGACTGCGAGGGAGACTGCGAGGAAGACTGAGAGGGAGACTGAGAGGGAGACTGAGAGGGAGACAGCGAGGGAGACAGCGAGGGAGACAGCGAGGGAGACAGCGAGGGAGACAGCGAGAGAGACTGCGAGGGGGACTGCGAGGGAGACTGCGAGAGAGACTGCGAGAGAGACTGCGAGGGAGACTGCGAGGGAGACTGAGAGGGAGACAGCGAGAGAGACTGAGAGGGAGACTGAGAGGGAGACTGCGAGAGAGACAGCGAGAGAGACAACGAGAGAGACTGCGAGGGTTGCAGCGAGAGAGACTGCGAGGCAGACAGCGAGGGAGACTGCGAGGGAGACTGAGAGGGAGACTGCGAGAGAGACAGCGAGAGAGACAGCGAGAGAGACTGCGAGAGAGACTGCGAGAGAGACTGCGAGGGTGACAGCGAGAGAAACAGCGAGCGTGGCAGCAAAAGAGACTGCGAGGGAGACTGAGAGAGAGACAGCGAGGCAGACAGCGAGGGAGACAGCGATGGAGACAGCGAGGGAGACTGCGAGAGAGACTGCGAGAGAGACTGCGAGAGAGACTGCGAGGGAGACTGCGAGGAAGACTGCGAGGGAGACTGCGAGGGTGGCAGCGAGGGAGATAGCGAGGGTGACAGCGAGGGAGACTGCGAGGGAGACAGCGAGGGTGGCAGCGAGAGAGACTGCGAGAGACTCAGTGAGGGAGACTGCGAGGGAGACTGCGAGAGAGACTGCGAGGGAGACTGCGAGGGAGACTGAGAGGGAGACTGAGAGGGAGACAGCGAGGGAGACAGCGAGGGAGACAGCGAGGGAGACAGCGAGAGAGACTGCGAGGGGGACTGCGAGGGAGACTGAGAGGGAGACTGCGAGGGACACTGTGAGAGAGACTGCGAGAGAGACTGCGAGAGAGACTGCGAGGGAGACTGCGAGGGAGACTGAGAGGGAGACTGCGAGGGAGACTGCGAGGGAGACTGAGAGGGAGACAGCGAGAGAGACTGAGAGGGAGACTGAGAGGGAGACTGCGAGGGAGACTGCGAGGGAGACAGCGAGAGAGACTGAGAGGGCGACTGAGAGGGTGACTGCGAGGGAGACTGCGAGAGAGACTGCGAGGGAGACTGCGAGGGAGACTGAGAGGGAGACTGAGATGGAGACTGAGAGGGACACTGCGAGAGAGACAGCGAGAGAGACTGCGAGAGAGACTGCGAGGGAGACATCGAGGGAGACTGCGAGGGAGACAGCGAGGGAGACTGCGAGGGAGACAGCGAGAGAGACTGAGAGGGCGACTGAGAGGGTGACTGCGAGGGAGACAGCGAGAGAGACTGCGAGGGAGACTGAGAGGGAGACTGAGAGGAAGACTGCGAGAGAGACAGCGAGAGAGACGGCGAGGGAGACTGAGAGGGAGACTGCGAGGGAGACTGAGAGGGAGACTGCGAGAGAGACTGTGAGGGAGACTGCGAGGGAGACTGCGAGGGAGACTGAGAGGGAGACTGCGAGAGAGACTGCGAGGGAGACTGCGAGGAAGACTGAGAGGGAGACTGAGAGGGAGACTGAGAGAGAGACTGCGAGGGAGACAGTGAGGGAGACAGCGAGGGAGACAGCGAGAGAGACTGCGAGGGGGACTGCGAGGGAGACTGCGAGGAAGACTGAGAGGGAGACTGAGAGGGAGACTGAGAGGGAGACAGCGAGGGAAACAGTGAGAGAGACTGCGAGGGGGACTGCGAGGGAGACTGAGAGGGAGACTGCGAGGGACACTGCGAGGGAGACATCGAGGGAGACTGCGAGGGAGACAGCGAGGGAGACTGCGAGGGAGACAGCGAGAGAGACTGAGAGGGCGACTGAGAGGGTGACTGCGAGGGAGACAGCGCGAGAGACTGCGAGGGAGACTGAGAGGGAGACTGAGAGGAAGACTGCGAGAGAGACAGCGAGAGAGACGGCGAGGGAGACTGAGAGGGAGACAGCGAGTGAGACAACGAGGGAGACTGCGAGAGAGACTGCGAGGGCGACTGAGAGGGTGACTGCGAGGGAGACTGCGAGAGAGACTGCGAGGGAGACTGCGAGGGAGACTGAGAGGGAGACTGTGATGGAGACTGAGAGGGACACTGCGAGAGAGACAGCGAGAGAGACTGCGAGAGAGACTGCGAGGGAGACATCGAGGGAGACTGCGAGGGAGACAGCGAGGGAGACTGCGAGGGAGACAGCGAGAGAGACTGAGAGGGCGACTGAGAGGGTGACTGAAGGGGAGACAGCGAGAGAGACTGCGAGGGAGACTGAGAGGGAGACTGAGAGGAAGACTGCGAGAGAGACAGCGAGAGAGACGGCGAGGGAGACTGAGAGGGAGACAGCGAGTGAGACAACGAGGGAGACTGCGAGAGAGACTGCGAGGGAGACTGAGAGGGAGACTGCGAGAGAGACTGTGAGGGAGACTGCGAGGGAGACTGCGAGGGAGACTGAGAGGGAGACTGCGAGAGAGACTGCGAGGGAGACTGCGAGGAAGACTGAGAGGGAGACTGAGAGGGAGACTGAGAGGGAGACAGCGAGGGAGACAGCGAGGGAGACAGCGAGGGAGACAGCGAGGGAGACTGCGAGGGGGACTGCGAGGGAGACTGCGAGAGAGACTGCGAGAGAGACTGCGAGAGAGACTGCGAGGGAGACTGAGAGGGAGACAGCGAGAGAGACCGAGAGGGAGACTGAGAGGGAGACTGCGAGAGAGACAGCGAGAGAGACAACGAGAGAGACTGCGAGGGTGGCAGCGAGAGAGACTGCGAGGCAGACAGCGAGGGAGACTGCGAGGGAGACTGAGAGGGAGACTGCGAGAGAGACAGCGAGAGAGACAGCGAGAGAGACTGCGAGAGAGACTGCGAGAGAGACTGCGAGGGTGACAGCGAGAGAAACAGCGAGCGTGGCAGCAAAAGAGACTGCGAGGGAGACTGAGAGAGAGACAGCGAGGCAGACAGCGAGGGAGACAGCGATGGAGACAGCGAGGGAGACTGCGAGAGAGACTGCGAGAGAGACTGCGAGAGAGACTGCGAGGGAGACTGCGAGGAAGACTGCGAGGGAGACTGCGAGGGTGGCAGCGAGGGAGATAGCGAGGGTGACAGCGAGGGAGACTGCGAGGGAGACAGCGAGGGTGGCAGCGAGAGAGACTGCGAGAGACTCAGTGAGGGAGACTGCGAGGGAGACTGCGAGAGAGACTGCGAGGGAGACTGCGAGGGAGACTGAGAGGGAGACTGAGAGGGAGACAGCGAGGGAGACAGCGAGGGAGACAGCGAGGGAGACAGCGAGAGAGACTGCGAGGGGGACTGCGAGGGAGACTGAGAGGGAGACTGCGAGGGACACTGTGAGAGAGACTGCGAGAGAGACTGCGAGAGAGAATGCGAGGGAGACTGAGAGGGAGACTGCGAGGGAGACTGCGAGGGAGACTGAGAGGGAGACAGCGAGAGAGACTGAGAGGGAGACTGAGAGGGGGACTGCGAGGGAGACTGCGAGGGAGACAGCGAGAGAGACTGAGAGGGCGACTGAGAGGGTGACTGCGAGGGAGACTGCGAGAGAGACTGCGAGGGAGACTGCGAGGGAGACTGAGAGGGAGACTGAGTTGGAGACTGAGAGGGACACTGCGAGAGAGACAGCGAGAGAGACTGCGAGAGAGACTGCGAGGGAGACATCGAGGGAGACTGCGAGGGAGACAGCGAGGGAGACTGCGAGGGAGACAGCGAGAGAGACTGGGAGGGCGACTGAGAGGGTGACTGCGAGGGAGACAGCGAGAGAGACTGCGAGGGAGACTGAGAGGGAGACTGAGAGGAAGACTGCGAGAGAGACAGCGAGAGAGACGGCGAGGGAGACTGAGAGGGAGACAGCGAGTGAGACAACGAGGGAGACTGCGAGAGAGACTGCGAGGGAGACTGAGAGGGAGACTGCGAGAGAGACTGTGAGGGAGACTGCGAGGGAGACTGCGAGGGAGACTGAGAGGGAGACTGCGAGAGAGACTGCGAGGGAGACTGCGAGGAAGACTGAGAGGGAGACTGAGAGGGAGACTGAGAGAGAGACTGCGAGGGAGACAGTGAGGGAGACAGCGAGGGAGACAGCGAGAGAGACTGCGAGGGGGACTGCGAGGGAGACTGCGAGGAAGACTGAGAGGGAGACTGAGAGGGAGACTGAGAGGGAGACAGCGAGGGAGACAGCGAGAGAGACTGCGAGGGGGACTGCGAGGGAGACTGAGAGGGAGACTGCGAGGGACACTGCGAGGGAGACATCGAGGGAGACTGCGAGGGAGACAGCGAGGGAGACTGCGAGGGAGACAGCGAGAGAGACTGAGAGGGCGACTGAGAGGGTGACTGCGAGGGAGACAGCGAGAGAGACTGCGAGGGAGACTGAGAGGGAGACTGAGAGGAAGACTGCGAGAGAGACAGCGAGAGAGACGGCGAGGGAGACTGAAAGGGAGACAGCGAGTGAGACAACGAGGGAGACTGCGAGAGAGACTGCGAGGGAGACTGAGAGGGAGACTGCGAGAGAGACTGTGAGGGAGACTGCGAGGGAGACTGCGAGGGAGACTGAGAGGGAGACTGCGAGAGAGACTGAGAGGGAGACTGCGAGGAAGACTGAGAGGGAGACGGAGAGGGAGACTGAGAGGGAGACTGAGAGGGAGACAGCGAGGGAGACAGCGAGGGAGACAGCGAGGGAGACAGCGAGAG
Organism: Heterodontus francisci; assembly: GCF_036365525.1. Classification (NCBI taxonomy): domain Eukaryota; kingdom Metazoa; phylum Chordata; class Chondrichthyes; order Heterodontiformes; family Heterodontidae; genus Heterodontus; species Heterodontus francisci. Next base: position 120,848 of record NW_027142154.1, on the reverse strand, counting down.
AGACTGCGAGGGGGACTGCGAGGGAGACTGCGAGAGAGACTGCGAGAGAGACTGCGAGGGAGACTGCGAGGGAGACTGAGAGGGAGACAGCGAGAGAGACTGAGAGGGAGACAGCGAGAGAGACTGCGAGAGAGACAGCGAGAGAGACAACGAGAGAGACTGCGAGGGTGGCAGCGAGAGAGACTGCGAGGCAGACAGCGAGGGAGACTGCGAGTGAGACTGAGAGGGAGACTGCGAGAGAGTCAGCGAGAGAGACAGCGAGAGAGACTGCGAGAGAGACTGCGAGAGAGACTGCGAGAGAGACTGCGAGGGTGACAGCGAGAGAAACAGCGAGCGTGGCAGCAAAAGAGACTGCGAGGGAGACTGAGAGAGAGACACCGAGGCAGACAGCGAGGGAGACAGCGATGGAGACAGCGAGGGAGACTGCGAGAGAGACTGCGAGAGAGACTGCGAGGGAGACTGCGAGAGAGACTGCGAGGGAGACAGCGAGGGAGACTGCGAGAGAGACTGCGAGAGAGACTGCGAGAGAGACAGCGAGAGAGACTGCGAGGGTGGCAGCGAGAGAGACTGCGAGGGAGACTGCGAGAGAGACAGCGAGAGAGACTGCGAGAGAGACTGCGAGAGAGACTGCGAGAGAGACTGCGAGGGAGACAGCGAGAGAGACAGCGAGAGAGACAGCGAGCGTGGCAGCGAGGGAGACTGCGAGAGAGACAGCGAGGCGGACAGCGAGGGAGACAGCGAGGGAGACAGCGAGGGAGACTGCGAGAGAGACTGCGAGAGAGACTGCGAGGGAGACTGCGAGGGAGACTGCGAGGGAGACTGCGAGAGTGGCAGCGAGGGTGGCAGCGAGAGAGACTGTGAGAGAGACTGCGAGAGAGACTGCGAGGGAGACTGCGAGGGAGACTGCGAGGGAGACTGAGAGGGAGACAGCGAGAGAGACTGAGAGGGAGACTGCGAGAGAGACTGCGAGGGAGACTGCGAGGGAGACTGCGAGGGAGACTGAGAGGGAGACTGAGAGGGAGACAGCGAGGGAGACAGCGAGGGAGACAGCGAGGGAGACAGCGAGAGAGACTGCGAGAGAGACTGCGAGAGGGACTGCGAGGGGGACTGCGAGGGAGACTGAGAGGGAGACTGCGAGGGACACTGTGAGAGAGACTGCGAGAGAGACTGCGAGAGAGACTGCGAGGGAGACTGCGAGGGAGACTGAGAGGGAGACTGCGAGGGAGACTGCGAGGGAGACAGCGAGGGAGACTGCGAGGGACTGCAAGGGAGACTGCGAGAGAGACAGCGAGGGAGAATGCGAGGGAGACTGTGAGGGAGACTGCGAGGGAGACTGCGAGGGAGACTTAGAGGGAGACTGATAGGGAGACTGAGAGGGAGACAGCGAGGGAGACAGCGAGGCAGACAGCGAGGGAGACTGCGAGGGACTGCAAGGGAGACTGCGAGAGAGACAGCGAGGGAGAATGCGAGGGAGACTGTGAGGGAGACTGCGAGGGAGACTGCGAGGGAGACTTAGAGGGAGACTGATAGGGAGACTGAGAGGGAGACAGCGAGGGAGACAGCGAGAGAGACAGCGAGAGAGACTGCGAGAGAGACTGCGAGGGAGACTGAGAGGGAGACTGAGAGGGAGACTGCGAGAGAGACAGCGAGAGAGACAGCGAGAGAGACAGCGAGAGAGACAGCGAGAGAGACTGCGAGGGAGACTGAGAGGGAGACTGAGAGGGAGACTGCGAGAGAGACTGCGAGAGAGACTGCGAGGGAGACTGAGAGGGAGACAGCGTGGCAGACTGCGAGGGAGACTGCGAGAGAGACTGCGAGGGAGACTGAGAGGGAGACTGCGAGAGAGACTGCGAGGGAGACAGCGAGGGAGACTGCGAGGGAGACTGAGTGGGAGACTGCGAGAAAGACTGCGAGGGAGACTGCGAGGGAGACTGAGAGGGAGACTGAGAGGGAGACAGCGAGGGGGACAGCGAGGGAGACAGCGAGGGAGACTGCAAGGGACACTGCGAGAGAGACTGCGAGAGAGACTGCGAGAGAGACTGCGAGAGAGACTGCGAGGGAGACTGAGAGGGAGACTGCGAGGGAGACTGCGAGGGAGACTGCGAGGAAGACTGAGAGGGAGACTGAGAGGGAGACTGAGAGGGAGACAGCGAGGGAGACAGCGAGGGAGACAGCGAGGGAGACAGCGAGGGAGACAGCGAGAGAGACTGAGAGGGAGACTGAGAGGGAGACAGCGAGTGAGACAACGAGGGAGACTGCGAGAGAGACTGCGAGGGAGACTGAGAGGGAGACTGCGAGAGAGACTGTGAGGGAGACTGCGAGGGAGACTGCGAGGGAGACTGAGAGGGAGACTGCGAGAGAGACTGCGAGGGAGACTGCGAGGAAGACTGAGAGGGAGACTGAGAGGGAGACTGAGAGGGAGACAGCGAGGGAGACAGCGAGGGAGACAGCGAGGGAGACAGCGAGAGAGACTGCGAGGGGGACTGCGAGGGAGACTGCGAGAGAGACTGCGAGAGAGACTGCGAGGGAGACTGCGAGGGAGACTGAGAGGGAGACAGCGAGAGAGACTGAGAGGGAGACTGAGAGGGAGACTGCGAGAGAGACAGCGAGAGAGACAACGAGAGAGACTGCGAGGGTTGCAGCGAGAGAGACTGCGAGGCAGACAGCGAGGGAGACTGCGAGGGAGACTGAGAGGGAGACTGCGAGAGAGACAGCGAGAGAGACAGCGAGAGAGACTGCGAGAGAGACTGCGAGAGAGACTGCGAGGGTGACAGCGAGAGAAACAGCGAGCGTGGCAGCAAAAGAGACTGCGAGGGAGACTGAGAGAGAGACAGCGAGGCAGACAGCGAGGGAGACAGCGATGGAGACAGCGAGGGAGACTGCGAGAGAGACTGCGAGAGAGACTGCGAGAGAGACTGCGAGGGAGACTGCGAGGAAGACTGCGAGGGAGACTGCGAGGGTGGCAGCGAGGGAGATAGCGAGGGTGACAGCGAGGGAGACTGCGAGGGAGACAGCGAGGGTGGCAGCGAGAGAGACTGCGAGAGACTCAGTGAGGGAGACTGCGAGGGAGACTGCGAGAGAGACTGCGAGGGAGACTGCGAGGGAGACTGAGAGGGAGACTGAGAGGGAGACAGCGAGGGAGACAGCGAGGGAGACAGCGAGGGAGACAGCGAGAGAGACTGCGAGGGGGACTGCGAGGGAGACTGAGAGGGAGACTGCGAGGGACACTGTGAGAGAGACTGCGAGAGAGACTGCGAGAGAGACTGCGAGGGAGACTGCGAGGGAGACTGAGAGGGAGACTGCGAGGGAGACTGCGAGGGAGACTGAGAGGGAGACAGCGAGAGAGACTGAGAGGGAGACTGAGAGGGAGACTGCGAGGGAGACTGCGAGGGAGACAGCGAGAGAGACTGAGAGGGCGACTGAGAGGGTGACTGCGAGGGAGACTGCGAGAGAGACTGCGAGGGAGACTGCGAGGGAGACTGAGAGGGAGACTGAGATGGAGACTGAGAGGGACACTGCGAGAGAGACAGCGAGAGAGACTGCGAGAGAGACTGCGAGGGAGACATCGAGGGAGACTGCGAGGGAGACAGCGAGGGAGACTGCGAGGGAGACAGCGAGAGAGACTGAGAGGGCGACTGAGAGGGTGACTGCGAGGGAGACAGCGAGAGAGACTGCGAGGGAGACTGAGAGGGAGACTGAGAGGAAGACTGCGAGAGAGACAGCGAGAGAGACGGCGAGGGAGACTGAGAGGGAGACTGCGAGGGAGACTGAGAGGGAGACTGCGAGAGAGACTGTGAGGGAGACTGCGAGGGAGACTGCGAGGGAGACTGAGAGGGAGACTGCGAGAGAGACTGCGAGGGAGACTGCGAGGAAGACTGAGAGGGAGACTGAGAGGGAGACTGAGAGAGAGACTGCGAGGGAGACAGTGAGGGAGACAGCGAGGGAGACAGCGAGAGAGACTGCGAGGGGGACTGCGAGGGAGACTGCGAGGAAGACTGAGAGGGAGACTGAGAGGGAGACTGAGAGGGAGACAGCGAGGGAGACAGTGAGAGAGACTGCGAGGGGGACTGCGAGGGAGACTGCGAGGGAGACAGCGAGGGAGACTGCGAGGGAGACAGCGAGAGAGACTGAGAGGGCGACTGAGAGGGTGACTGCGAGGGAGACAGCGAGAGAGACTGCGAGGGAGACTGAGAGGGAGACTGAGAGGAAGACTGCGAGAGAGACAGCGAGAGAGACGGCGAGGGAGACTGAGAGGGAGACAGCGAGTGAGACAACGAGGGAGACTGCGAGAGAGACTGCGAGGGCGACTGAGAGGGTGACTGCGAGGGAGACTGCGAGAGAGACTGCGAGGGAGACTGCGAGGGAGACTGAGAGGGAGACTGTGATGGAGACTGAGAGGGACACTGCGAGAGAGACAGCGAGAGAGACTGCGAGAGAGACTGCGAGGGAGACATCGAGGGAGACTGCGAGGGAGACAGCGAGGGAGACTGCGAGGGAGACAGCGAGAGAGACTGAGAGGGCGACTGAGAGGGTGACTGAAGGGGAGACAGCGAGAGAGACTGCGAGGGAGACTGAGAGGGAGACTGAGAGGAAGACTGCGAGAGAGACAGCGAGAGAGACGGCGAGGGAGACTGAGAGGGAGACAGCGAGTGAGACAACGAGGGAGACTGCGAGAGAGACTGCGAGGGAGACTGAGAGGGAGACTGCGAGAGAGACTGTGAGGGAGACTGCGAGGGAGACTGCGAGGGAGACTGAGAGGGAGACTGCGAGAGAGACTGCGAGGGAGACTGCGAGGAAGACTGAGAGGGAGACTGAGAGGGAGACTGAGAGGGAGACAGCGAGGGAGACAGCGAGGGAGACAGCGAGGGAGACAGCGAGGGAGACTGCGAGGGGGACTGCGAGGGAGACTGCGAGAGAGACTGCGAGAGAGACTGCGAGAGAGACTGCGAGGGAGACTGAGAGGGAGACAGCGAGAGAGACCGAGAGGGAGACTGAGAGGGAGACTGCGAGAGAGACAGCGAGAGAGACAACGAGAGAGACTGCGAGGGTGGCAGCGAGAGAGACTGCGAGGCAGACAGCGAGGGAGACTGCGAGGGAGTCTGAGAGGGAGACTGCGAGAGAGACAGCGAGAGAGACAGCGAGAGAGACTGCGAGAGAGACTGCGAGAGAGACTGCGAGGGTGACAGCGAGAGAAACAGCGAGCGTGGCAGCAAAAGAGACTGCGAGGGAGACTGAGAGAGAGACAGCGAGGCAGACAGCGAGGGAGACAGCGATGGAGACAGCGAGGGAGACTGCGAGAGAGACTGCGAGAGAGACTGCGAGAGAGACTGCGAGAGAGACTGCGAGGGAGACTGCGAGGAAGACTGCGAGGGAGACTGCGAGGGTGGCAGCGAGGGAGATAGCGAGGGTGACAGCGAGGGAGACTGCGAGGGAGACAGCGAGGGTGGCAGCGAGAGAGACTGCGAGAGACTCAGTGAGGGAGACTGCGAGGGAGACTGCGAGAGAGACTGCGAGGGAGACTGCGAGGGAGACTGAGAGGGAGACTGAGAGGGAGACAGCGAGGGAGACAGCGAGGGAGACAGCGAGGGAGACAGCGAGAGAGACTGCGAGGGGGACTGCGAGGGAGACTGAGAGGGAGACTGCGAGGGACACTGTGAGAGAGACTGCGAGAGAGACTGCGAGAGAGAATGCGAGGGAGACTGAGAGGGAGACTGCGAGGGAGACTGCGAGGGAGACTGAGAGGGAGACAGCGAGAGAGACTGAGAGGGAGACTGAGAGGGGGACTGCGAGGGAGACTGCGAGGGAGACAGCGAGAGAGACTGAGAGGGCGACTGAGAGGGTGACTGCGAGGGAGACTGCGAGAGAGACTGCGAGGGAGACTGCGAGGGAGACTGAGAGGGAGACTGAGTTGGAGACTGAGAGGGACACTGCGAGAGAGACAGCGAGAGAGACTGCGAGAGAGACTGCGAGGGAGACATCGAGGGAGACTGCGAGGGAGACAGCGAGGGAGACTGCGAGGGAGACAGCGAGAGAGACTGGGAGGGCGACTGAGAGGGTGACTGCGAGGGAGACAGCGAGAGAGACTGCGAGGGAGACTGAGAGGGAGACTGAGAGGAAGACTGCGAGAGAGACAGCGAGAGAGACGGCGAGGGAGACTGAGAGGGAGACAGCGAGTGAGACAACGAGGGAGACTGCGAGAGAGACTGCGAGGGAGACTGAGAGGGAGACTGCGAGAGAGACTGTGAGGGAGACTGCGAGGGAGACTGCGAGGGAGACTGAGAGGGAGACTGCGAGAGAGACTGCGAGGGAGACTGCGAGGAAGACTGAGAGGGAGACTGAGAGGGAGACTGAGAGAGAGACTGCGAGGGAGACAGTGAGGGAGACAGCGAGGGAGACAGCGAGAGAGACTGCGAGGGGGACTGCGAGGGAGACTGCGAGGAAGACTGAGAGGGAGACTGAGAGGGAGACTGAGAGGGAGACAGCGAGGGAGACAGCGAGAGAGACTGCGAGGGGGACTGCGAGGGAGACTGAGAGGGAGACTGCGAGGGACACTGCGAGGGAGACATCGAGGGAGACTGCGAGGGAGACAGCGAGGGAGACTGCGAGAGAGACTGAGAGGGCGACTGAGAGGGTGACTGCGAGGGAGACAGCGAGAGAGACTGCGAGGGAGACTGAGAGGGAGACTGAGAGGAAGACTGCGAGAGAGACAGCGAGAGAGACGGCGAGGGAGACTGAGAGGGAGACAGCGAGTGAGACAACGAGGGAGACTGCGAGAGAGACTGCGAGGGAGACTGAGAGGGAGACTGCGAGAGAGACTGTGAGGGAGACTGCGAGGGAGACTGCGAGGGAGACTGAGAGGGAGACTGCGAGAGAGACTGCGAGGGAGACTGCGAGGAAGACTGAGAGGGAGACTGAGAGGGAGACTGAGAGGGAGACTGAGAGGGAGACAGCGAGGGAGACAGCGAGGGAGACAGCGAGGGAGACAGCGAGAGAGACTGCGAGGGGGACTGCGAGGGAGACTGCGAGAGAGACTGCGAGAGAGACTGCGAGGGAGACTGCGAGGGAGACTGAGAGGGAGACAGCGAGAGAGACTGAGAGGGAGACAGCGAGAGAGACTGCGAGAGAGACAGCGAGAGAGACAACGAGAGAGACTGCGAGGGTGGCAGCGAGAGAGACTGCGAGGCAGACAGCGAGGTTGACTGCGAGTGAGACTGAGAGGGAGACTGCGAGAGAGTCAGCGAGAGAGACAGCGAGAGAGACTGCGAGAGAGACTGCGAGAGAGACTGCGAGAGAGACTGCGAGGGTGACAGCGAGAGAAACAGCGAGCGTGGCAGCAAAAGAGACTGCGAGGGAGACTGAGAGAGAGACACCGAGGCAGACAGCGAGGGAGACAGCGATGGAGACAGCGAGGGAGACTGCGAGAGAGACTGCGAGAGAGACTGCGAGGGAGACTGCGAGAGAGACTGCGAGGGAGACAGCGAGGGAGACTGCGAGAGAGACTGCGAGAGAGACTGCGAGAGAGACAGCGAGAGAGACTGCGAGGGTGGCAGCGAGAGAGACTGCGAGGGAGACTGCGAGAGAGACAGCGAGAGAGACTGCGAGAGAGACTGCGAGAGAGACTGCGAGAGAGACTGCGAGGGAGACAGCGAGAGAGACAGCGAGAGAGACAGCGAGCGTGGCAGCGAGGGAGACTGCGAGAGAGACAGCGAGGCGGACAGCGAGGGAGACAGCGAGGGAGACAGCGAGGGAGACTGCGAGAGAGACTGCGAGAGAGACTGCGAGGGAGACTGCGAGGGAGACTGCGAGGGAGACTGCGAGAGTGGCAGCGAGGGTGGCAGCGAGAGAGACTGTGAGAGAGAGTGCGAGAGAGACTGCGAGGGAGACTGCGAGGGAGACTGCGAGGGAGACTGAGAGGGAGACAGCGAGAGAGACTGAGAGGGAGACTGCGAGAGAGACTGCGAGGGAGACTGCGAGAGAGACTGCGAGGGAGACTGAGAGGGAGACTGAGAGGGAGACAGCGAGGGAGACAGCGAGGGAGACAGCGAGGGAGACAGCGAGAGAGACTGCGAGAGAGACTGCGAGAGGGACTGCGAGGGGGACTGCGAGGGAGACTGAGAGGGAGACTGCGAGGGACACTGTGAGAGAGACTGCGAGAGAGACTGCGAGAGAGACTGCGAGGGAGACTGCGAGGGAGACTGAGAGGGAGACTGCGAGGGAGACTGCGAGGGAGACAGCGAGGGAGACTGCGAGGGACTGCAAGGGAGACTGCGAGAGAGACAGCGAGGGAGAATGCGAGGGAGACTGTGAGGGAGACTGCGAGGGAGACTGCGAGGGAGACTTAGAGGGAGACTGATAGGGAGACTGAGAGGGAGACAGCGAGGGAGACAGCGAGGCAGACAGCGAGGGAGACTGCGAGGGACTGCAAGGGAGACTGCGAGAGAGACAGCGAGGGAGAATGCGAGGGAGACTGTGAGGGAGACTGCGAGGGAGACTGCGAGGGAGACTTAGAGGGAGACTGATAGGGAGACTGAGAGGGAGACAGCGAGGGAGACAGCGAGAGAGACAGCGAGAGAGACTGCGAGGGAGACTGAGAGGGAGACTGAGAGGGAGACTGCGAGAGAGACAGCGAGAGAGACAGCGAGAGAGACAGCGAGAGAGACAGCGAGAGAGACTGCGAGGGAGACTGAGAGGGAGACTGAGAGGGAGACTGCGAGAGAGACTGCGAGAGAGACTGCGAGGGAGACTGAGAGGGAGACAGCGTGGCAGACTGCGAGGGAGACTGCGAGAGAGACTGCGAGGGAGACTGAGAGGGAGACTGCGAGAGAGACTGCGAGGGAGACAGCGAGGGAGACTGCGAGGGAGACTGAGTGGGAGACTGCGAGAAAGACTGCGAGGGAGACTGCGAGGGAGACTGAGAGGGAGACTGAGAGGGAGACTGAGAGGGAGACAGCGAGGGGGACAGCGAGGGAGACAGCGAGGGAGACTGCAAGGGACACTGCGAGAGAGACTGCGAGAGAGACTGCGAGAGAGACTGCGAGAGAGACTGCGAGGGAGACTGAGAGGGAGACTGCGAGGGAGACTGAGAGGGAGACAGCGAGAGAGACTGAGAGGGAGACTGCGAGAGAGACTGCGAGGGAGACTGCGAGGGAGACTGAGAGGGAGACTGAGAGGGAGACAGCGAGGGAGACAGCGAGGGAGACAGCGAGGGAGACAGCGAGAGAGACTGCGAGAGAGACTGCGAGAGAGACTGCGAGGGGGACTGCGAGGGAGACTGAGAGGGAGACTGCGAGGGACACTGTGAGAGAGACTGCGAGAGAGACTGCGAGAGAGACTGTGAGGGAGACTGCTAGGGAGACTGAGAGGGAGACTGCGAGGGAGACTGCGAGGGAGACTGAGAGGGAGACAGCGAGAGAGACTGAGAGGGAGACTGCGAGGGAGACTGCGAGGGAGACTGCGAGGGAGACTGCGACTGAGGCTGCGAGGGAGACTGAGAGGGAGACTGAGAGGGAGACTGCGAGAGAGACAGCGAGAGAGACAGCGAGAGAGACAGCGAGAGAGACTGCGAGAGAGACAGCGAGAGAGACTGCGAGGGTGGCAGCGACAGAGACTGCGAGGGAGACTGCGAGAGAGACAGCGTGGGAGACAGCGAGGGTGACAGCGAGGGAGACTGCGAGAGAGACTGCGAGGGAGACTGCGAGGGAGACTGCGAGGGAGACAGCGAGAGAGACAGCGAGGGAGACATCGAGGGAGACAGCGAGGGAGGCAGCGAGAGAGACTGCGAGAGAGGCTGCGAGAGAGACTGCGAGAGAGACTTAGAGGGAGGCAGCGAGAGACTGCGAGAGAGACTGCGAGAGAGACTGCGAGAGAGACTGCGAGAGAAACAGCGAGAGAGACTGCGAGAGAGGCAGCGAGAGAGACTGCGAGATAGACTGCGAGACAGACTGCGAGAGAGACTGCGAGAGAGACAGCGAGAGAGACTACGAGAGAGACAGCGAGGGAGACAGCGAGAGTGTCTGTGAGAGAGACCTCGAGGGAGACAGCGAGGGAGACTGCGAGAGAGACTGCGAGAGAGACTGCGAAAGAGACTGCGAGGGAGAGAGCGAGAGAGGCAGCGAGGGTGGCAGCGAGGGAGATAGCGAGGGTGACAGCGAGGGAGACAGCGAAGGAGATAGCGAGGGTGGCAGCGAGAGAGACTGCGAGAGAGTCAGCGAGGGTGACTGCGAGGGAGACAGCGAGGGTGGCAGCGAGGGTGGCAGCGAGAGAGACTGCGGGAGAGACTTAGAGGGAGACAGCGAGAGAGACTGCGAGAGAGACTGCGAGAGAGATTGCGAGAGAGATTGCGAGGGAGACTGCGAGGGAGACTGCGAGGGAGACTGCGAGGTAGACAGTGAGAGACTGCGAGAGAGACTGCGCGAGAGACTGCGTGAGTGACATCGAGGGAGACAGCGAGAGAGACTGTGAGAGAGACATCGAGGGAGACTGCGAGGGAGACTGCGAGAGAGACAGCGAGGGAGACAGCGAGAGAGACTGCGAGAGAGACAGCGAGGGAGACTGCGTGGGAGACTGTGAGGGAGACAGCGAGGGAGACAGCGAGAGAGACAGCGAGAGAGACCGCGAGAGAGACAGCGAGTGTGGCAGCGAGAGAGACAGCGAGGGAGACAGCGAGGGTGACAGCGAGGGAGACAGCGAGGGAGACTGCGAGACAGCGAGGGAGGCAGCGAGGGAGGCAGCGAGAGAGACAGCGAGCGAGGCTGAGAGGGAGGCTGCGAGCGAGGCTGCGAGGGAGGCTGCGAGGGAGACTGTGAGGGAGACTGCGAGGGAGGCTGCGAGGGAGACAGCGAGGGAGACAGCGAGGGAGACTGCGAGGGAGACTGCGAGGGAGACAGCGAGAGAGACAGCGAGAGAGACAGCGAGGGAGACTGCGAGGGAGACAGCGAGGGAGACAGCGAGGGAGACAGCGAGGGAGACAGCGAGGGTGGCAGCGAGAGATTCTGCGAGGGAGACTGCGAGAGAGACAGCGAGGGAGACGGCGAGGGAGACAGCGAGGGTGGCAGCGAGAGAGATAGCGAGGGTGACAGCGAGGGAGACTGCGAGGGAGACAGCGAGGGTGGCAGCGAGAGAGACTGCGAGAGAGGCAGTGAGGGAGACTGCGAGGGAGACTGCGAGGGAGACAGCGAGGGTGGCAGCGAGGGTGGCAGCGAGACAGACTGCGAGAGAGACTGAGAGAGAGACAGCGAGAGAGACTGCGAGAGAGACTGCGAGAGAGACTGCGAGGGAGACTGCGAGGGAGACTGCGAGGACGACTGAGAGGGAGACTGAGAGGGAGACTGGGAGGGAGACAGCGAGGGAGACAGCGAGGGAGACTGCGAGGGAGACTGCGAGGGAGACAGCGAGAGAGACAGCGAGGGAGAATGCGAGGGAGACAGCGAGGGAGACAGCGAGGGAGACAGCGAGGGTGGCAGCGAGAGATTCTGCGAGGGAGACTGCGAGAGATTCTGCGAGGGAGACAGCGAGGGAGACAGCGAGGGTGGCAGCGAGGGTGATAGCGAGGGTGACAGCGAGGGAGACTGCGAGGGTGGCAGCGAGGGTGGCAGCGAGACAGACTGCGAGAGAGACTGAGAGAGAGACAGCGAGAGAGACTGCGAGAGAGACTGCGAGAGAGACTGCGAGGGAGACTGCGAGGGAGACTGCGAGGACGACTGAGAGGGAGACTGAGAGGGAGACTGGGAGGGAGACAGCGAGGGAGACAGCGAGAGAGACAGCGAGAGAGACGTAGAGGGAGACAGCGAGAGAGACTGCGAGAGAGACTGCGAGAGAGACTGCGAGGGAGACTGCGAGGGAGACTGCGAGGACGACTGAGAGGGAGACTGAGAGGGAGACTGGGAGGGAGACAGTGAGGGAGACAGCGAGAGAGACAGCGAGAGAGACTGTGAGAGAGACTGCGAGGGAGACAGCGAGAGAGACAGCGAGAGAGACTGCGAGGGAGACTGAGAGGGAGACTGAGAGGGAGACTGAGAGGGAGACTGCGAGAGAGACTGCGAGGGAGACAGAGAGGGAGACAGCGAGGGAGACTGCGTGGGAGACTGCGAGAGAGACTGCGAGGGAGACTGTGAGGGAGACTGCGAGAGAGACTGCGAGGGAGACTGCGAGGGAGACTGAGAGGGAGACTGCGAGAGAGACTGCGAGGGAGACTGCGAGGGAGACTGAGAGGGAGGCTGAGAGGGAGACAGCGAGGGAGACAGCGAGGGAGACTGCGAGAGAGACTGCGAGAGAGACTGCGAGAGAGACTGCGAGAGAGACTGCGAGGGAGACATCGAGAGAGACTGCGAGGGAGACAGCGAGGGAGACTGAGAGGGAGACAGCGAGAGAGACTGAGAGGGAGACTGAGAGGGAGACTGCGAGGGAGACAGCGAGAGAGACTGCGAGGGAGACTGAGAGGGAGACTGAGAGGGAGACTGCGAGAGAGACAGCGAGAGAGACTGCGAGGGAGACTGAGAGGGAGACAGCAAGGGAGACTGTGAGAGAGACTGTGAGGGAGACTGAGAGGGAGACTGCGAGAGGGACTGCGAGAGAGACTGCGAGGGAGACAGCGAGGCAGACTGAGAGGGAGACTGCGAGAGAGACTGCGAGGGAGACTGAGAGGGAGACTGAGAGGGAGACAGCGAGGGAGACAGCGAGGGAGACAGCGAGGGAGACAGCGAGAGAGTCTGCGAGGGAGACTGCGAGGGAGACTGAGAGGGAGACTGCGAGGGAGACTGCGAGAGAGACTGCGAGAGAGACTGCGAGAGAGACTGCGAGGGAGACTGCGAGGGAGACTGAGAGGGAGACAGCGAGAGAGACTGAGAGGGAGACTGAGAGGGAGACTGCGAGGGAGACTGCGAGGGAGACTGCGAGAGTGACAGCGAGAGAGACTGCGAGAGAGACTGCGAGAGAGACTGAGAGGGAGACTGAGAGGGAGACTGCGAGAGGGACAGCGAGAGAGACAGCGAGAGAGACTGCGAGGGTGGCAGCGAGAGAGACTGCGAGGGAGACAGCGAGGGAGACAACGAGGGAGACAGCAAGAGAGAATGCGAGAGAGACTGCGAGGGAGACTGAGTGGGAGACTGCGAGAGAGACAGCAAGGGAGACTGCGAGAGAGACTGCGAGGGAGAAAGCGAGAGAGACAGCGAGAGAGACAGCGAGCGTGGCAGCATGAGAGACTGCGAGGGAGACTGCGAGAGAGACAGCGAGGGAGATAGCGACGGAGACAGCCTGGGAGACAGCGAGGGAGACTGTGAGAGAGACTGCAAGAGAGACTGCGAGGGAGACTGCGAGGGAGACTGCGAGGGAGACTGCGAGGGAGACTGCGAGAGTGGCAGCGAGGGTGGCAGCGAGGGTGGCAGCGAGGGTGGCAGCGAGGCAGACTGCGAGAGAGACTGCGAGAGAGACTGCGAGAGAGACTGCGAGAGAGAATGCGAGAGAGACAGCGAGGGAGACAGCGAGTTAGACAGCGAGGGAGACAGCGAGGGAGACTGCGAGGGAGACTGCGAGGGTGGCAGCGAGGGAGACAGCGAGGGAGACAGCGAGGGAGACAGCGAGAGACTGCAAGGGAGACTGCGAGAGAGACAGCGAGGGAGACTGCGAGGGAGACTGCGAGGGAGACTGCGAGAGAGACAGCGAGGCAGACAGCGAGAGAGACTGCGAGAGGGACCTCGAGGGAGACTGCGAGGGAGACAGCGAGAGAGACTGCGAGGGAGACAGCGACGGAGACAGCGATGGAGACAGCGAGGGAGACAGCGAGGGAGACAGCGAGAGAAACAGCGAGAGAGACTGCGAGACAACGAGGGAGACAGCGAGGGAGACAGCGAGCGAGACTGCGAGCGAGACTGCGAGGGAGGCTGCGAGGGAGACTGCGAGGGAGGCTGCGAGGGAGGTTGCAAGGGAGACAGCGAGGGTTGCAGCGAGAGAGACTGCGAGGGAGACAGAGAGGGAGACAGCGAGGGAGACTGCAAGGGAGACAGCGAGGGAGATAGCGAGGGTGGCAGCGAGGGAGATAACGAGGGAGACAGCGAGGGTGGCAGCGAGGGGGGCAGCGAGAGAGACAGCGAGGCAGACTGCGAGGGAGACAGCGAGAGAGACTGCGAGAGAGACTGCGGGGGGCGACAGCGAGGGAGAGAGCGAGGGAGACGGCGAGGGAGACTGCGAGGGAGACAGCGACGGAGACAGCGAGGGAGACAGCGAGGGAGACGGCGAGAGAGACTGAGAGAGAGACAACGAGGGAGACAGCGAGAGAGACAGCGAGAGAGACAGCGAGAGAGACTGAGAGCCAGCGAGGGAGACAGCGAGGGAGACAGCCAGGGAGACAGCGAGGGAGACTGCGAGGGAGACTGCGAGGGGGACAGCGAGGGAGACAGCGAGGGGGACTGAGAGGTAGACAGCGAGGGAGACAGCGAGAGAGACTGCGAGAGAGACTGCGAGGGAGACTGCGATGGAGACTGAGAGGGAGACAGCGAGGGAGACAGCGAGGGAGACAGCGAGGGAGACAGCGAGAGAGACAGCGAGAGAGACTGAGAGGGAGACTGCGAGAGAGACAGCGAGAGAGACTGCGAGAGAGACTGCGAGAGAGACTGCGAGAGAGACTGCGAGGGAGACAGAGAGGGAGACAGCGAGGGAGACAGCAAGTGAAACAGCGAGAGAAACAGCTTGAGACACAGCGAGAGAGACTGCGAGACAGCGAGGGAGGCAGCGAGGGAGACAGCCAGGGAGACAGCGAGGGAGACTGCGAGGGAGACTGCGAGGGAGGCAGCGAGGGAGACTGCGAGGGAGGCAGCGAGGGAGACAGCGAGGGAGACAGCGAGGGAGACTGCGAGGGAGACAGCAAGGGAGACAGCGAGGGAGACAGCGAGGGTGGCAGCGAGGGTGGCAGCGAGAGAGACTGCGAGAGTTTCTGCGAGGGAGACAGCGAGGGAGACAGTGAGGGAGACAGCGAGGGTGGCAGCGAGGGAGATAGCGAGGGTGACAGCGAGGGAGACTGCGAGGGAGACAGCGAGGGAGACAGCGAGGGTGGAAGCGAGAGAGACTGCGAGAGAGTCAGCGAGAGAGACTGAGAGGGTGACTGAGAGTGAGACAGCGAGGGAGACAGCGAGGGAGACTGCGAGGGAGACTGAGTGGGAGACTGCGAGAGAGACTGCGAGAGAGAATGTGAGGGAGACAGCGAGGGAGACTGCGAGGGAGACTGAGAGGGAGACCGCGAGAGAGACTGCGAGAGAGACTGAGAGGGAGACTGCGAGAGAGACTGCGAGCGAGACTGAGAGGGAGACTGCGAGGGAGACTGCGAGGGAGACT
The DNA here is from genome assembly GCF_036365525.1 of Heterodontus francisci. Classification (NCBI taxonomy): domain Eukaryota; kingdom Metazoa; phylum Chordata; class Chondrichthyes; order Heterodontiformes; family Heterodontidae; genus Heterodontus; species Heterodontus francisci. Next base: position 105,524 of record NW_027142154.1, on the reverse strand, counting down.
GCGAGAGAGACTGCGAGAGAGACTGCGAGAGAGACTGAGAGGGAGACAGCAAGAGAGACAGCGAGAGAGACTGCGAGAGAGACTGCGAGAGAGACTGCGAGAGAGACTGCAAGGGAGGCTGAGAGGGAGACTGAGAGTGAGACTGCGAGAGAGACAGCGTGAGAGACAGCGAGAGAGACAGCGAGAGAGACAGCGAGGGAGACTGAGAGGGAGACTTCGAGGGAGACTGAGAGGGGGACTGAGAGGGAGACTGTGAGAGAGACTGCGAGAGGGACTGCGAGGGAGACTGCGAGGGAGACTGCGAGGGAGACTGAGAGGGAGAGTGAGAGGGAGAGTGAGAGGGAGACTGAGAGGGAGACAGCGAGAGAGACTGCGAGAGAGACTGCGAGGGAGACTGCGAGGGAGACTGAGAGGGAGACTGCGAGAGAGACTGCGAGCAGGACAGCGAGGGGGACAGCGAGGGGGACAGCGAGGGGGACAGCGAGGGGGACAGCGAGGGGGACTGAGAGGGAGACAGCGAGGGAGACAGAGAGGGAGACAGCGAGGGAGACAGCGAGAGAGACTGCGAGAGAGACTGCGAGGGAGACTGCAAGGGAGACTGAGAGGGAGACTGCGAGAGAGACTGCGAGGGAGACTTCGAGGGAGACTGCGAGGGAGACTGAGAGGGAGACTGCGAGAGAGACTGCGAGCGGGACAGCGAGGGGGACAGCGAGGGAGACAGCGAGGGGGACAGCGAGGGGGACTGAGAGGTAGACAGCGAGGGAGACAGAGATGGAGACAGCGAGGGAGACAGCGAGAGAGACTGCGAGAGAGACTGCGAGGGAGACTGCGAGAGAGACAGCGAGTGAGACTGCGAAGGAGAAAGCGAGGGAGACAGCGAGGGAGACAGCGAGGGAGACAGCGAGGGAGACAGCGTGAGAGACTGCGAGGGAGACTGCGAGGGAGACTGCGAGGGAGACTGCGAGGGAGGCAGCGAGGGAGACAGCGAGGGAGGCAGCGAGGAAGACTGCGAGGGAGACTGCGAGGGAGAGTGCGAGGGAGACAGAGAGGGATACTGCGAGGGAGACAGCGAGGGAGACTGCGAGGGAGACAGCGAGGGAGACAGCGAGGCAGACAGCGAGGGTGGCAACGAGGGTGGAAGCGAGGGTGGCAGCGAGAGAGACTGCGAGGGAGACAGCGAGGGAGACAGCGAGGGAGACTGCAAGGGAGACAGCGAGGGAGATAGCGAGGGTGGCAGCGAGGGAGATAGCGAGGGTGACGAGAGAGACTGCGAGGGAGACAGCGAAGGAGACAGCGAGGGAGACTGAGAGGGTGACTGAGAGTGAGACAGCGAGGGAGACAGCGAGGGAGACTGCGAGGGAGACTGAGAGGGAGACTGCGAGAGAGACAGCGAGAGAGACAGCGAGAGAGACTGCGAAGGAGACTGCGAGAGAGACTGCGAGAGAGACTGTGAGGGAGACAGCGAGGGAGACAGCGAGAGAGACTGCGAGGGAGACTGAGAGGGAGACCGCGAGAGAGACTGCGAGAGAGACTGAGTGGGAGACTGCGAGAGAGACTGCGAGCGGGACAGCGAGGGGGACAGCGAGGGGGACAGCGAGGGGGACAGCGAGGGGGACTGAGAGGGAGACAGCGAGGGAGACAGAGATGGAGACAGCGAGGGAGACAGCGAGAGAGACTGCGAGAGAGACTGTGAGGGAGACTGCGAGAGAGACAGCGAGTGAGACTGCGAAGGAGACAGCGAGGGAGACAGCGAGGGAGACAGTGAGGGAGACAGCGAGGGAGACAGCGAGGGTGGCAGCGAGGGTGGCAGCGAGAGAGACTGCGAGAGATTCTGCGAGGGAGACAGCGAGGGAGACAGTGAGGGAGACAGCGAGGGTGGCAGCGAGGGAGATAGCGAGGGTGACAGCGAGGGAGACTGCGAGGGAGACAGCGAGGGAGACAGCGAGGGTGGAAGCGAGAGAGACTGCGAGAGAGTCAGCGAGAGAGACTGCGAGGGAGACTGCGAGGGAGACAGCGAGGGAGACTGAGAGGGTGACTGAGAGTGAGACAGCGAGGGAGACAGCGAGGGAGACTGCGAGGGAGACTGAGTGGCAGACTGCGAGAGAGACTGCGAGAGAGAATGTGAGGGAGACAGCGAGGGAGACTGCGAGGGAGACTGAGAGGGAGACCGCGAGAGAGACTGCGAGAGAGACTGAGAGGGAGACTGCGAGAGAGACTGCGAGCGAGACTGAGAGGGAGACTGCGAGGGAGACTGCGAGGGAGACTGCGAGAGAGACTGCGAGAGAGACTGCGAGAGAGACTGCGAGGGAGACTGAGAGGGAGACAGCAAGAGAGACAGCGAGAGAGACTGCGAGAAAGACTGCGAGAGAGACTGCAAGGGAGGCTGAGAGGGAGACTGAGAGGGAGACTGCGAGAGAGACAGCGTGAGAGACAGCGAGAGAGACAGCGAGAGAGACAGCGAGGGAGACTGAGAGGGAGACTGAGAGGGAGACTTAGAGGGGGACTGAGAGGGAGACTGTGAGAGAGACTGCGAGAGGGACTGCGAGGGAGACTGCGAGGGAGACTGCGAGGGAGACTGAGAGGGAGAGTGAGAGGGAGACTGAGAGGGAGACAGCGAGAGAGACTGCGAGAGAGACTGCGAGGGAGACTGCGAGGGAGACTGAGAGGGAGACTGCGAGAGAGACTGCGAGCAGGACAGCGAGGGGGACAGCGAGGGGGACAGCGAGGGGGACAGCGAGGGGGACTGAGAGGGAGACAGCGAGGGAGACAGAGAGGGAGACAGCGAGGGAGACAGCGAGAGAGACTGCGAGAGAGACTGCGAGGGAGACTGCAAGGGAGACTGAGAGGGAGACTGCGAGAGAGACTGCGAGGGAGACTTCGAGGGAGACTGCGAGGGAGACTGAGAGGGAGACTGCGAGAGAGACTGCGAGCGGGACAGCGAGGGGGACAGCGAGGGGGACAGCGAGGGGGACAGCGAGGGGGACTGAGAGGGAGACAGCGAGGGAGACAGAGATGGAGACAGCGAGGGAGACAGCGAGAGAGACTGCGAGAGAGACTGCGAGGGAGACTGCGAGAGAGACAGCGAGTGAGACTGCGAAGGAGACAGCGAGGGAGACAGCGAGGGAGACAGCGAGGGAGACAGCGAGGGAGACAGCGTGAGAGACTGCGAGGGAGACTGCGAGGGAGACTGCGAGGGAGACTGCGAGGGAGGCAGCGAGGGAGACAGCGAGGGAGACAGCGAGGGAGACAGCGAGGGTGGAAGCGAGAGAGACTGCGAGAGAGTCAGCGAGAGAGACTGAGAGGGTGACTGAGAGTGAGACAGCGAGGGAGACAGCGAGGGAGACTGCGAGGGAGACTGAGTGGGAGACTGCGTGAGAGACTGCGAGAGAGAATGTGAGGGAGACAGCGAGGGAGACTGCGAGGGAGACTGAGAGGGAGACCGCGAGAGAGACTGCGAGAGAGACTGAGAGGGAGACTGCGAGAGAGACTGCGAGCGAGACTGAGAGGGAGACTGCGAGGGAGACTGCGAGGGAGACTGCGAGGGAGACAGCGAGAGAGACTGCGAGAGAGACTGAGAGGGAGACAGCAAGAGAGACAGCGAGAGAGACTGCGAGAGAGACTGCGAGAGAGACTGCGAGAGAGACTGCAAGGGAGGCTGAGAGGGAGACTGAGAGGGAGACTGCGAGAGAGACAGCGTGAGAGACAGCGAGAGAGACAGCGAGAGAGACAGCGAGGGAGACTGAGAGGGAGACTTCGAGGGAGACTGAGAGGGGGACTGAGAGGGAGACTGTGAGAGAGACTGCGAGAGGGACTGCGAGGGAGACTGCGAGGGAGACTGCGAGGGAGACTGAGAGGGAGAGTGAGAGGGAGAGTGAGAGGGAGACTGAGAGGGAGACAGCGAGAGAGACTGCGAGAGAGACTGCGAGGGAGACTGCGAGGGAGACTGAGAGGGAGACTGCGAGAGAGACTGCGAGCAGGACAGCGAGGGGGACAGCGAGGGGGACAGCGAGGGGGACAGCGAGGGGGACAGCGAGGGGGACTGAGAGGGAGACAGCGAGGGAGACAGAGAGGGAGACAGCGAGGGAGACAGCGAGAGAGACTGCGAGAGAGACTGCGAGGGAGACTGCAAGGGAGACTGAGAGGGAGACTGAGAGGGAGACTGCGAGAGAGACTGCGAGGGAGACTTCGAGGGAGACTGCGAGGGAGACTGAGAGGGAGACTGCGAGAGAGACTGCGAGCGGGACAGCGAGGGGGACAGCGAGGGAGACAGCGAGGGGGACAGCGAGGGGGACTGAGAGGTAGACAGCGAGGGAGACAGAGATGGAGACAGCGAGGGAGACAGCGAGAGAGACTGCGAGAGAGACTGCGAGGGAGACTGCGAGAGAGACAGCGAGTGAGACTGCGAAGGAGAAAGCGAGGGAGACAGCGAGGGAGACAGCGAGGGAGACAGCGAGGGAGACAGCGTGAGAGACTGCGAGGGAGACTGCGAGGGAGACTGCGAGGGAGACTGCGAGGGAGGCAGCGAGGGAGACAGCGAGGGAGGCAGCGAGGAAGACTGCGAGGGAGACTGCGAGGGAGAGTGCGAGGGAGACAGAGAGGGATACTGCGAGGGAGACAGCGAGGGAGACTGCGAGGGAGACAGCGAGGGAGACAGCGAGGCAGACAGCGAGGGTGGCAACGAGGGTGGAAGCGAGGGTGGCAGCGAGAGAGACTGCGAGGGAGACAGCGAGGGAGACAGCGAGGGAGACTGCAAGGGAGACAGCGAGGGAGATAGCGAGGGTGGCAGCGAGGGAGATAGCGAGGGTGACGAGAGAGACTGCGAGGGAGACAGCGAAGGAGACAGCGAGGGAGACTGAGAGGGTGACTGAGAGTGAGACAGCGAGGGAGACAGCGAGGGAGACTGCGAGGGAGACTGAGAGGGAGACTGCGAGAGAGACAGCGAGAGAGACAGCGAGAGAGACTGCGAAGGAGACTGCGAGAGAGACTGCGAGAGAGACTGTGAGGGAGACAGCGAGGGAGACAGCGAGAGAGACTGCGAGGGAGACTGAGAGGGAGACCGCGAGAGAGACTGCGAGAGAGACTGAGTGGGAGACTGCGAGAGAGACTGCGAGCGGGACAGCGAGGGGGACAGCGAGGGGGACTGAGAGGGAGACAGCGAGGGAGACAGAGATGGAGACAGCGAGGGAGACAGCGAGAGAGACTGCGAGAGAGACTGCGAGGGAGACTGCGAGAGAGACAGCGAGTGAGACTGCGAAGGAGACAGCGAGGGAGACAGCGAGGGAGACAGTGAGGGAGACAGCGAGGGAGACAGCGAGGGTGGCAGCGAGGGTGGCAGCGAGAGAGACTGCGAGAGATTCTGCGAGGGAGACAGCGAGGGAGACAGTGAGGGAGACAGCGAGGGTGGCAGCGAGGGAGATAGCGAGGGTGACAGCGAGGGAGACTGCGAGGGAGACAGCGAGGGAGACAGCGAGGGTGGAAGCGAGAGAGACTGCGAGAGAGTCAGCGAGAGAGACTGCGAGGGAGACTGCGAGGGAGACAGCGAGGGAGACTGAGAGGGTGACTGAGAGTGAGACAGCGAGGGAGACAGCGAGGGAGACTGCGAGGGAGACTGAGTGGGAGACTGCGAGAGAGACTGCGAGAGAGAATGTGAGGGAGACAGCGAGGGAGACTGCGAGGGAGACTGAGAGGGAGACCGCGAGAGAGACTGCGAGAGAGACTGAGAGGGAGACTGCGAGAGAGACTGCGAGCGAGACTGAGAGGGAGACTGCGAGGGAGACTGCGAGGGAGACTGCGAGAGAGACTGCGAGAGAGACTGCGAGAGAGACTGCGAGGGAGACTGAGAGGGAGACAGCAAGAGAGACAGCGAGAGAGACTGCGAGAAAGACTGCGAGAGAGACTGCAAGGGAGGCTGAGAGGGAGACTGAGAGGGAGACTGCGAGAGAGACAGCGTGAGAGACAGCGAGAGAGACAGCGAGAGAGACAGCGAGGGAGACTGAGAGGGAGACTGAGAGGGAGACTTAGAGGGGGACTGAGAGGGAGACTGTGAGAGAGACTGCGAGAGGGACTGCGAGGGAGACTGCGAGGGAGACTGCGAGGGAGACTGAGAGGGAGAGTGAGAGGGAGACTGAGAGGGAGACAGCGAGAGAGACTGCGAGAGAGACTGCGAGGGAGACTGCGAGGGAGACTGAGAGGGAGACTGCGAGAGAGACTGCGAGCAGGACAGCGAGGGGGACAGCGAGGGGGACAGCGAGGGGGACAGCGAGGGGGACTGAGAGGGAGACAGCGAGGGAGACAGAGAGGGAGACAGCGAGGGAGACAGCGAGAGAGACTGCGAGAGAGACTGCGAGGGAGACTGCAAGGGAGACTGAGAGGGAGACTGCGAGAGAGACTGCGAGGGAGACTTCGAGGGAGACTGCGAGGGAGACTGAGAGGGAGACTGCGAGAGAGACTGCGAGCGGGACAGCGAGGGGGACAGCGAGGGGGACAGCGAGGGGGACAGCGAGGGGGACTGAGAGGGAGACAGCGAGGGAGACAGAGATGGAGACAGCGAGGGAGACAGCGAGAGAGACTGCGAGAGAGACTGCGAGGGAGACTGCGAGAGAGACAGCGAGTGAGACTGCGAAGGAGACAGCGAGGGAGACAGCGAGGGAGACAGCGAGGGAGACAGCGAGGGAGACAGCGTGAGAGACTGCGAGGGAGACTGCGAGGGAGACTGCGAGGGAGACTGCGAGGGAGGCAGCGAGGGAGACAGCGAGGGAGGCAGCGAGGAAGACTGCGAGGGAGACAGCGAGGGAGACAGCGAGGGAGACAGCGAGGGTGGCAACGAGGGTGGAAGCGAGGGTGGCAGCGAGAGAGACTGCGAGGGAGACAGCGAGGGAGACAGCGAGGGAGACTGCAAGGGAGACAGCGAGGGAGATAGCGAGGGTGGCAGCGATGGAGATAGCGAGGGTGACGAGAGAGACTGCGAGGGAGACAGCGAAGGAGACAGCGAGGGAGACTGAGAGGGTGACTGAGAGTGAGACAGCGAGGGAGACAGCGAGGGAGACTGCGAGGGAGACTGAGAGGGAGACAGCGAGAGAGACAGCGAGAGAGACAGCGAGAGAGACTGCGAGGGAGACTGCGAGAGAGACTGCGAGAGAGACTGTGAGGGAGACAGCGAGGGAGACAGCGAGAGAGACTGCGAGGGAGACTGAGAGGGAGACCGCGAGAGAGAATGCGAGAGAGACTGAGTGGGAGACTGCGAGAGAGACTGCGAGCGGGACAGCGAGGGGGACAGCGAGGGGGACAGCGAGGGGGACAGCGAGGGGGACTGAGAGGGAGACAGCGAGGGAGACAGAGATGGAGACAGCGAGGGAGACAGCGAGAGAGGCTGCGAGAGAGACTGCGAGGGAGACTGCGAGAGAGACAGCGAGTGAGACTGCGAAGGAGACAGCGAGGGAGACAGTGAGGGAGACAGCGAGGGAGACAGCGAGGGAGACAGCGAGGGTGGCAGCGAGGGTGGCAGCGAGAGAGACTGCGAGAGATTCTGCGAGGGAGACAGCGAGGGAGACAGTGAGGGAGACAGCGAGGGTGGCAGCGAGGGAGACTGCGAGAGAGTCAGCGAGAGAGACTGCGAGGGAGACTGCGAGGGAGACAGCGAGGGAGACTGAGAGGGTGACTGAGAGTGAGACAGCGAGGGAGACAGCGAGGGAGACTGCGAGGGAGACTGAGTGGGAGACTGCGAGAGAGACTGCGAGAGAGAATGTGAGGGAGACAGCGCCGGAGACTGCGAGGGAGACTGAGAGGGAGACCGCGAGAGAGACTGCGAGAGAGACTGAGAGGGAGACTGCGAGAGAGACTGCGAGCGAGACTGAGAGGGAGACTGCGAGCGAGACTGAGAGGGAGACTGCGAGGGAGACTGCGAGAGAGACTGCGAGGGAGACTGAGAGGGAGACAGCAAGAGAGACAGCGAGAGAGACTGCGAGAGAGACTGCGAGAGAGACTGCAAGGGAGGCTGAGAGGGAGACTGAGAGGGAGACTGCGAGAGAGACAGCGTGAGAGACAGCGAGAGAGACAGCGAGAGAGACAGCGAGGGAGACTGAGAGGGAGACTTCGAGGGAGACTGAGAGGGGGACTGAGAGGGAGACTGTGAGAGAGACTGCGAGAGGGACTGCGAGGGAGACTGCGAGGGAGACTGCGAGGGAGACTGAGAGGGAGAGTGAGAGGGAGACTGAGAGGGAGACAGCGAGAGAGACTGCGAGAGAGACTGCGAGGGAGACTGCGAGGGAGACTGAGAGGGAGACTGCGAGAGAGACTGCGAGCAGGACAGCGAGGGGGACAGCGAGGGGGACAGCGAGGGGGACAGCGAGGGGGACTGAGAGGGAGACAGCGAGGGAGACAGAGAGGGAGACAGCGAGGGAGACAGCGAGAGAGACTGCGAGAGAGACTGCGAGGGAGACTGCAAGGGAGACTGAGAGGGAGACTGCGAGAGAGACTGCGAGGGAGACTTCGAGGGAGACTGCGAGGGAGACTGAGAGGGAGACTGCGAGAGAGACTGCGAGCGGGACAGCGAGGGGGACAGCGAGGGGGACAGCGAGGGGGACAGCGAGGAGGACTGAGAGGGAGACAGCGAGGGAGACAGAGATGGAGACAGCGAGGGAGACAGCGAGAGAGACTGCGAGAGAGACTGCGAGGGAGACTGCGAGAGAGACAGCGAGTGAGACTGCGAAGGAGACAGCGAGGGAGACAGCGAGGGAGACAGCGAGGGAGACAGCGAGGGAGACAGCGTGAGAGACTGCGAGGGAGACTGCGAGGGAGACTGCGAGGGAGACTGCGAGGGAGGCAGCGAGGGAGACAGCGAGGGAGGCAGCGAGGAAGACTGCGAGGGAGACTGCGAGGGAGAGTGCGAGGGAGACAGAGAGGGATACTGCGAGGGAGACAGCGAGGGAGACTGCGAGGGAGACAGCGAGGGAGACAGCGAGGGAGACAGCGAGGGTGGCAACGAGGGTGGAAGCGAGGGTGGCAGCGAGAGAGACTGCGAGGGAGACAGCGAGGGAGACAGCGAGGGAGACTGCAAGGGAGACAGCGAGGGAGATAGCGAGGGTGGCAGCGAGGGAGATAGCGAGGGTGACGAGAGAGACTGCGAGGGAGACAGCGAAGGAGACAGCGAGGGAGACTGAGAGGGTGACTGAGAGTGAGACAGCGAGGGAGACAGCGAGGGAGACTGCGAGGGAGACTGCGAGAGAGACAGCGAGAGAGACAGCGAGAGAGACTGCGAGGGAGACTGCGAGAGAGACTGCGAGAGAGACTGTGAGGGAGACAGCGAGGGAGACAGCGAGAGAGACTGCGAGGGAGACTGAGAGGGAGACCGCGAGAGAGACTGCGAGAGAGACTGAGTGGGAGACTGCGAGAGAGACTGCGAGCGGGACAGCGAGGGGGACAGCGAGGGGGACAGCGAGGGGGACAGCGAGGGGGACTGAGAGGGAGACAGCGAGGGAGACAGAGATGGAGACAGCGAGGGAGACAGCGAGAGAGACTGCGAGAGAGACTGCGAGGGAGACTGCGAGAGAGACAGCGAGTGAGACTGCGAGGGAGAGTGCGAGGGAGACAGAGAGGGATACTGCGAGGGAGACAGCGAGGGAGACTGCGAGGGAGACAGCGAGGGAGACAGCGAGGGAGACAGCGAGGGTGGCAACGAGGGTGGAAGCGAGGGTGGCAGCGAGAGAGACTGCGAGGGAGACAGCGAGGGAGACAGCGAGCGAGACTGCAAGGGAGACAGCGAGGGAGATAGCGAGGGTGGCAGCGAGGGAGATAGCGAGGGTGACGAGAGAGACTGCGAGGGAGACAGCGAAGGAGACAGCGAGGGAGACTGAGAGGGTGACTGAGAGTGAGACATCGAGGGAGACAGCGAGGGAGACTGCGAGGGAGACTGAGAGGGAGACTGCGAGAGAGACAGCGAGAGAGACAGCGAGAGAGACTGCGAGGGAGACTGCGAGAGAGACTGCGAGAGAGACTGTGAGGGAGACAGCGAGGGAGACAGCGAGAGAGACTGCGAGGGAGACTGAGAGGGAGACCACGAGAGAGACTGCGAGAGAGACTGAGTGGGAGACTGCGAGAGAGACTGCGAGCGAGACTGAGAGGGAGACTGCGAGGGAGACTGCGAGGGAGACTGCGAGAGAGACTGCGAGAGAGACTGCGAGAGAGACTGCGAGAGAGACTGCGAGGGAGACTGAGAGGGAGACAGCAAGAGAGACAGCGAGAGAGACTGCGAGAGAGACTGCGAGAGAGACTGCGAGGGAGACTGAGAGGGAGACTGCGAGAGAGACAGCGAGAGAGACAGCGAGAGAGACAGCGAGAGAGACAGCGAGGGAGACTGAGAGGGAGACTTAGAGGGAGACTGAGAGGGGGACTGAGAGGGAGACTGTGAGAGAGACTGCGAGAGGGACTGCGAGGGAGACTGCGAGGGAGACTGCGAGGGAGACTGAGAGGGAGACTGAGAGGGAGACTGACAGGGAGACTGAGAGGGAGACAGCGAGGGAGACAGCGAGAGAGACTGCGAGAGAGACAGCGAGGGAGACTGCGAGGGAGACTGAGAGGGAGACTGCGAGAGAGACTGCGAGGGAGACTGCGAGGGAGACTGAGAGGGAGACTGCGAGAGAGACTGCGAGCGGGACAGCGAGGGGGACAGCGAGGGGGACAGCGAGGGGGACAGCGAGAGGGACTGAGAGGGAGACAGCGAGGGAGACAGCGAGGGAGACCGCGAGGGAGACAGCGAGAGAGACTGCGAGAGAGACTGCGAGGGAGACTGCGAGAGAGACAGCGAGTGAGACTGCGAAGGAGACAGCGAGGGAGACAGCGAGGGAGACAGCAAGGGAGACAGCGAGGGAGACAGCGAGAGAGACTGCGAGGGAGAGTGCGAGGGAGACTGCGAGGGGGACTGCGAGGGAGGCAGCGAGGGAGTCAGCGAGGGAGGCAGCGAGGAAGACTGCGAGGGAGACTGCGAGGGAGAGTGCGAGGGAGACAGCGAGGGGTACTGCGAGGGAGACAGCGAGGGAGACAGCGAGGGAGACAGCCAGGGTGGCAGCGAGGGTGGCAGCAAGGGTGGCAGCGAGAGAGACTGCGAGGGAGACAGCGAGGGAGACAGCGAGGGAGACAGCGAGGGAGACAGCGAGGGAGATAGCGAGGGTGGCAGCGAGGGAGATAGCGAGGGTGACGAGAGAGACTGCGAGGGAGACAGCGAAGCAGACAGCGAGGGTGGCATCGAGGGTGGCAGCGAGGGTGGCAGCGAGAGAGACAGCGAGGCAGACTGCGAGGGAGACAGCGAGAGAGACAGCGAGGGAGACAGCGAGAGAGACAGCGAGAGAGACAGCGAGGGAGACAGCGAGGGTGACTGCGAGGGAGACTGCGAGGGAGACAGCGAGGGAGACAGCGAGGGAGACTGCGAGGGAGACTGCGAGGGAGACAGCAAGAGAGACAGCGAGGGAGACAGCGAGGTAGACTGCGAGGGAGACTGCGAGGGAGACTGCGTGGGTGGCAGCGAGAGAGACTGCGAGGGTGGCAGCGAGAGAGACTGCGAGGGAGACTGCGAGGGAGACTGCGAGATAGACGGCGAGGGAGATGGCGAGGGAGACTGCGAGGGAGACAGCGAGGGAGACAGCGAGGGAGACGGCGAGAGAGACTGAGAGAGAGACAACGAGGGAGACAGCGAGAGAGACAGCGAGAGAGACAGCGAGGGAGACAGCGAGGGAGACAGCGAGGGAGACAGCGAGGGAGACTGCGAGGGAGGCAGCGAGGGAGTCAGCGAGGGAGACTGCGAGGGAGACTGAGAGGGAGACTGTGAGAGAGACTGCGAGCGGGACAGCGAGGGGGACAGCGAGGGGGCAGCGAGGGGGACTGAGAGGGAGACAGCGAGGGAGACAGCGAGGGAGACAGCGAGGGAGACAGCGAGAGAGACTGCGAGAGAGACTGCGAGGGAGACTGCGAGGGAGACTGCGAGTGAGACTGCGAAGGAGACGGCGAGGGAGACAGCGAGGGAGACAGCGAGGGAGACAGCGAGAGAGACTGCGAGGGAGACTGCGAGGGAGACTGCGAGGGAGGCAGCGAGGGAGTCAGCGAGGGAGGCAGCGAGGAAGACTGCGAGGGAGACTGCGAGGGAGAGTGCGAGGGAGACAGCGAGGGATACTGCGAGGGAGACAGCGAGGGAGACTGCGAGGGAGACTGCGAGGGAGACAGCGAGGGAGACAGCGAGGGAGACAGCCAGGGTGGAAGCGAGGGTGGCAGCGAGGGTGGCAGCGAGAGAGACTGCGAGGGAGACAGCGAGGGAGACAGCGAGGGAGACTGCAAGGGAGACAGCGAGGGAGATAGCGAGGGTGGCAGCGAGGGAGATAGCGAGGGTGACGAGAGAGACTGCGAGGGAGACAGCGAAGGAGACAGCGAGGGTGGCAGCGAGGGTGGCAGCGAGGGTGGCAGCGAGAGAGACAGCGAGGCAGACTGCGAGGGAGACAGCGAGAGAGACAGCGAGGGAGACAGCGAGGGAGACAGCGAGGGTGACTGCGAGGGAGACTGCGAGGGAGACAGCGAGGGAGACAGCGAGGGAGACTGTGAGGGAGACTGCGAGGGAGACTGCGAGGGAGACAGTGAGAGAGACAGCGAGGGAGACAGCGAGGGAGACTGCGAGGGAGACTGCGAGGGAGACTGCGTGGGTGGCAGCGAGAGAGACTGCGAGGATGGCAGCGAGAGAGACTGCGAGAGAGACTGCGGGGGCGACAGCGAGGGAGAGAGCGAGGGAGACTGCGAGGGAGACTGCGAGGGAGACTGCGAGATAGACGGCGAGGGAGATGGCGAGGGAGACTGCGAGGGAGACAGCGAGGCAGACAGCGAGGGAGACAGCGAGGGAGACGGCGAGAGAGACTGAGAGAGAGACAACGAAGGAGACAGCGATAGAGACAGCGAGAGAGACAGCGAGGGAGACAGCGAGGGACACAGCGAGGGAGACTGAGAGAGAGACAACGAGGGAGACTGCGAGAGAGACTGCGAGAGAGACTGAGAGAGAGACTGAGAGAGAGACTGAGAGAGAGACTGAGAGAGACAGCAAGAGAGACTGCGAGGGAGACTGCGAGGGAGACTGCGAGAGAGACTGCGAAAGAGACTGCGAGGGAGACAGCGAGCGAGACTGCGAGAGAGACTGTGAGGGAGACAGCGAGAGAGACTGCGAGGGAGACAGCGAGGGAGACTACGAGGCAGACTGCGACGGAGACAGCGAGGGAGACAGCGAGACACACTGCGAGAGAGACGGCGAAAGAGACTGCGAGGGAGACAGCGAGAGAGAGAGAGAGAGAGACTGCGAGAGAGAGTGCGAGGGAGATTGTGAGGGAGACTGCGTGAGAGACTGCGAGAGAGACTGCGAGAGAGACTGCGAGAGAGACTGCGAGGGAGACTGCGAGGGAGACTGCGAGGGAGACAGCGAGGGAGACAGCGAGAGAGACTGCGAGAGAGACAGCGAGAGAGACTGCGAGAGAGACAGCCAGAGAGACAGCCAGAGAGACAGCCAGTGAGACAGGCAGAGAGAGAGCCAGAGAGACAGCCAGAGAGACAGCCAGAAAGACAGCCGGAGAGAGAGCCAGAGAGACAGCCAGAGAGACAGCCAGAGAGTGCGAGGGAGACAGCGAGGGAGACAGCGAGGGAGACAGCGAGGGAGACAGCGTGGGTGACAGCGAGGGAGACAGCGAGGGTGACAGCGAGGGAGACAGCGAGAGAGAAAACGAGAGAGTCTGAGAGAGAGACTGAGAGAGAGACTGCGAGAGAGACTTAGAGGGAGACAGCGAGAGACTGCGAGAGAGACTGCGAGAGAGACTGCGAGAGAGACTGCGAGAGCCTGCGAGAGAGACTGCGAGAGAGACAGCGAGAGAGACTGCGAGAGAGACAGCGAGGGAGACAGCGAGCGAGTCTGTGAGAGAGACCTCGAGGGAGACAGCGAGGGAGACTGCGAGGGAGACTGCGAGGGTTGCAGCAAGATAGACTGCGAGGGAGACGGCGAGTGAGACGGCGAGGGAGACTGCGAGAGAGACTGCGAGGGAGACTGCGAGAGAGACAGCGAGTGAGACTGCGAAGGAGACAGCGAGGGAGACAGCGAGGGAGACAGCGAGAGAGACTGCGAGGGAGACTGCGAGGGAGACTGCGAGGGAGGCAGCGAGGGAGGCAGCGAGGGAGGCAGCGAGGAAGACTGCGAGGGAGACTGCGAGGGAGAGTGCGAGGGAGAGTGTGAGGGAGACAGCGAGGGATACAGCGAGGGAGACAGCGAGGGAGACAGCGAGGGAGACAGCGAGGGAGACAGCGAGGGAGACAGCGTGGGTGACAGCGAGGGAGACAGCGAGGGTGACAGCGAGGGAGACAGCGAGAGAGAAAACGAGAGAGTCTGAGAGAGAGACTGAGAGAGAGACTGCGAGAGAGACTTAGAGGGAGACAGCGAGAGACTGCGAGAGAGACTGCGAGAGAGACTGCGAGAGAGACTGCGAGAGCCTGCGAGAGAGACTGCGAGAGAGACAGCGAGAGAGACTGCGAGAGAGACAGCGAGGGAGACAGCGAGCGAGTCTGTGAGAGAGACCTCGAGGGAGACAGCGAGGGAGACTGCGAGGGAGACTGCGAGGGAGACTGCGAGGGAGACAGCGAGGGAGACAGCGAGAGAGACTGCGAGAGAGACAGCGAGAGAGACTGCGAGAGAGACAGCCAGAGAGACAGCCAGAGAGACAGCCAGAGAGACAGGCAGAGAGAGAGCCAGAGAGACAGCCAGAGAGACAGCCAGAAAGACAGCCGGAGAGAGAGCCAGAGAGACAGCCAGAGAGACAGCCAGAGAGTGCGAGGGAGACAGCGAGGGAGACAGCGAGGGAGACAGCGAGGGAGACAGCGTGGGTGACAGCGAGGGAGACAGCGAGGGTGACAGCGAGGGAGACAGCGAGAGAGAAAACGAGAGAGTCTGAGAGAGAGACTGAGAGAGAGACTGCGAGAGAGACTTAGAGGGAGACAGCGAGAGACTGCGAGAGAGACTGCGAGAGAGACTGCGAGAGAGACTGCGAGAGCCTGCGAGAGAGACTGCGAGAGAGACAGCGAGAGAGACTGCGAGAGAGACAGCGAGGGAGACAGCGAGCGAGTCTGTGAGAGAGACCTCGAGGGAGACAGCGAGGGAGACTGCGAGGGAGACTGCGAGGGTTGCAGCAAGATAGACTGCGAGGGAGATGGCGAGTGAGACGGCGAGGGAGACTGCGAGAGAGACTGCGAGGGAGACTGCGAGAGAGACAGCGAGTGAGACTGCGAAGGAGACAGCGAGGGAGACAGCGAGGGAGACAGCGAGAGAGACTGCGAGGGAGACTGCGAGGGAGACTGCGAGGGAGGCAGCGAGGGAGGCAGCGAGGGAGGCAGCGAGGAAGACTGCGAGGGAGACTGCGAGGGAGAGTGCGAGGGAGACAGCGAGGGATACTGCGAGGGAGACAGCGAGGGAGACAGCGAGGGAGACAGCGAGGGAGACAGCGAGGGAGACAGCGAGGGAGACAGCGTGGGTGACAGCGAGGGAGACAGCGAGGGTGACAGCGAGGGAGACAGCGAGAGAGAAAACGAGAGAGTCTGAGAGAGAGACTGAGAGAGAGACTGCGAGAGAGACTTAGAGGGAGACAGCGAGAGACTGCGAGAGAGACTGCGAGAGAGACTGCGAGAGCCTGCGAGAGAGACTGCGAGAGAGACAGCGAGAGAGACTGCGAGAGAGACAGCGAGGGAGACAGCGAGCGAGTCTGTGAGAGAGACCTCGAGGGAGACAGCGAGGGAGACTGCGAGGGAGACTGCGAGGGTTGCAGCAAGATAGACTGCGAGGGAGACGGCGAGTGAGACGGCGAGGGAGACTGCGAGGGTGGCAGCGAGAGAGACAGCGAGAGAGACAGCGAGGGAGACAGCGAGGGAGACTGCGAGGGAGACTGCGAGGGTGGCAGCGAGAGATACTGCGAGCGAGACTGCGAGCGAGACTGCGAGCGAGACTGCGAGGGAGGCTGTGTGGGAGGCAGCAAGGGAGACTGAGAGGGAGACTGCGAGGGAGACTGCGAGAGAGACTGCGAGGGAGACTGCGAGGGGGACAGCGAGGGGGACAGCGAGGGGGACTGAGAGGGAGACAGCGAGGGGGACTGAGAGGGAGACAGCGAGGGAGACAGCGAGAGAGACTGCGAGAGAGACTGCGAGATAGACTGCGAGAGAGACTGCGAGGGAGACTGAGAGGGAGACTGAGAGGGAGACAGCGAGGGAGACAACGAGGGAGACAGCGAGGGAGACAGCGAGAGAGACAGCGAGAGAGACTGAGAGGGAGACTGCGAGAGAGACAGCGAGAGAGACTGCGAGAGAGACTGCGAGAGAGACTGCGAGAGAGACTTAGAGGGAGACAGCGAGAGACTGCGAGAGAGACTGCGAGAGAGACTGCGAGAGAGACTGTGTAAGAGATATCGAGGGAGACTGCGAGGGAGACTGCGAGCGAGACAGCGAGGGAGACAGCGAGGGAGACAGCGAGAGAGACTGTGAGAGAGACATCGAGGGAGACTGCGAGGGAGACTGCGAGGGAGACTGCGAGGGAGACTGCGAGAGAGACAGCGAGGGAGACAGCGAGAGAGACTGCGAGAGAGACTGCGAGGGAGACTGCGAGGGAGACAGCGAGGGAGACAGCGAGAGAGACAGCGAGGCAGACAGCGAGAGAGACTGCGAGAGAGACCTCGAGGGAGACTGCGAGGGAGACGGCGAGAGAGACTACGAGAGAGACTGCGAGAGAGACTGCGAGGGAGACAGCGAGGGAGACAGGAGGGAGACAGCGAGGGAGACAGCGAGAGAGACTGCGACACAGCGAGGGAGACAGCGAGTGAGACAGCGAGGGAGACTGCGAGGGAGACTGCGAGGGAGACAGCGAGAGAAAGAGAGAGAGAGACTGCGAGAGAGAGTGCGAGGGAGACTGCGAGGGAGACTGCGTGAGAGACTGCGAGAGAGACTGTGAGAGAGACTGCGAGGGAGACTGCGAGGGAGACTGCGAGGGAGACAGCGAGGGAGACTGCGAGAGAGACAGCGAGAGAGACTGCGAGGGAGACAGCCAGAGAGACAGCCAGAGAGACAGCCAGAGAGACAGGCAGAGAGAGAGCCAGAGAGACAGAAAGAGAGACAGCCAGAAAGACAGCCAGAAAGACAGCCGGAGAGAGAGCCAGAGAGACAGCCAGAGAGACAGCCAGAGAGTGCGAATGAGACAGCGAGGGAGACAGCGAGGGAGACTGCGAGGGAGACTGCGAGGGTTGCAGCAAGATAGACTGCGAGGGAGACGGCGAGTGAGACGGCGAGGGAGACTGCGAGAGAGACTGCGAGGGAGACTGCGAGAGAGACAGCGAGTGAGACTGCGAAGGAGACAGCGAGGGAGACAGCGAGGGAGACAGCGAGAGAGACTGCGAGGGAGACTGCGAGGGAGACTGCGAGGGAGGCAGCGAGGGAGGCAGCGAGGGAGGCAGCGAGGAAGACTGCGAGGGAGACTGCGAGGGAGAGTGCGAGGGAGACAGCGAGGGATACAGCGAGGGAGACAGCGAGGGAGACAGCGAGGGAGACAGCGAGGGAGACAGCGAGGGAGACAGCGTGGGTGACAGCGAGGGAGACAGCGAGGGTGACAGCGAGGGAGACAGCGAGAGAGAAAACGAGAGAGTCTGCGAGAGAGACTGCGAGAGAGACTGCGAGAGAGACTTAGAGGGAGACAGCGAGAGACTGCGAGAGAGACTGCGAGAGAGACTGCGAGAGAGACTGCGAGAGCCTGCGAGAGAGACTGCGAGAGAGACAGCGAGAGAGACTGCGAGAGAGACAGCGAGGGAGACAGCGAGCGAGTCTGTGAGAGAGACCTCGAGGGAGACAGCGAGGGAGACTGCGAGGGAGACTGCGAGGGAGACTGCGAGGGAGACAGCGAGGGAGACAGCGAGAGAGACTGCGAGAGAGACAGCGAGAGAGACTGCGAGAGAGACAGCCAGAGAGACAGCCAGAGAGACAGCCAGAGAGACAGGCAGAGAGAGAGCCAGAGAGACAGCCAGAGAGACAGCCAGAAAGACAGCCGGAGAGAGAGCCAGAGAGACAGCCAGAGAGACAGCCAGAGAGTGCGAGGGAGACAGCGAGGGAGACAGCGAGGGAGACAGCGAGGGAGACAGCGTGGGTGACAGCGAGGGAGACAGCGAGGGTGACAGCGAGGGAGACAGCGAGAGAGAAAACGAGAGAGTCTGAGAGAGAGACTGAGAGAGAGACTGCGAGAGAGACTTAGAGGGAGACAGCGAGAGACTGCGAGAGAGACTGCGAGAGAGACTGCGAGAGGGACTGCGAGAGCCTGCGAGAGAGACTGCGAGAGAGACAGCGAGAGAGACTGCGAGAGAGACAGCGAGGGAGACAGCGAGCGAGTCTGTGAGAGAGACCTCGAGGGAGACAGCGAGGGAGACTGCGAGGGAGACTGCGAGGGTTGCAGCAAGATAGACTGCGAGGGAGACGGCGAGTGAGACGGCGAGGGAGACTGCGAGAGAGACTGCGAGGGAGACTGCGAGAGAGACAGCGAGTGAGACTGCGAAGGAGACAGCGAGGGAGACAGCGAGGGAGACAGCGAGAGAGACTGCGAGGGAGACTGCGAGGGAGACTGCGAGGGAGGCAGCGAGGGAGGCAGCGAGGGAGGCAGCGAGGAAGACTGCGAGGGAGACTGCGAGGGAGAGTGCGAGGGAGACAGCGAGGGATACTGCGAGGGAGACAGCGAGGGAGACAGCGAGGGAGACAGCGAGGGAGACAGCGAGGGAGACAGCGTGGGTGACAGCGAGGGAGACAGCGAGGGTGACAGCGAGGGAGACAGCGAGACAGAAAACGAGAGAGTCTGAGAGAGAGACTGAGAGAGAGACTGCGAGAGAGACTTAGAGGGAGACAGCGAGAGACTGCGAGAGAGACTGCGAGAGAGACTGCGAGAGCCTGCGAGAGAGACTGCGAGAGAGACAGCGAGAGAGACTGCGAGAGAGACAGCGAGGGAGACAGCGAGCGAGTCTGTGAGAGAGACCTCGAGGGAGACAGCGAGGGAGACTGCGAGGGAGACTGCGAGGGTTGCAGCAAGATAGACTGCGAGGGAGACGGCGAGTGAGACGGCGAGGGAGACTGCGAGGGTGGCAGCGAGAGAGACAGCGAGAGAGACAGCGAGGGAGACAGCGAGGGAGACTGCGAGGGAGACTGCGAGGGTGGCAGCGAGAGATACTGCGAGCGAGACTGCGAGCGAGACTGCGAGCGAGACTGCGAGGGAGGCTGCGTGGGAGGCAGCAAGGGAGACTGAGAGGGAGACTGCGAGGGAGACTGCGAGAGAGACTGCGAGGGAGACTGCGAGGGAGACTGCGAGGGAGACTGCGAGACAGACAGCGAGAGAGAATGCGAGCGGGACAGCGAGGGGGACAGCGAGGGGGACAGCGAGGGGGACAGCGAGGGGGACTGAGAGGGAGACAGCGAGGGGGACTGAGAGGGAGACAGCGAGGGAGACAGCGAGAGAGACTGCGAGAGAGACTGCGAGATAGACTGCGAGAGAGACTGCGAGGGAGACTGAGAGGGAGACTGAGAGGGAGACAACGAGGGAGACAGCGAGGGAGACAGCGAGAGAGACAGCGAGAGAGACTGAGAGGGAGACTGCGAGAGAGACAGCGAGAGAGACTGCGAGAGAGTCTGCGAGAGAGACTGCGAGAGAGACTGCGAGAGAGACTTAGAGGGAGACAGCGAGAGACTGCGAGAGAGACTGCGAGAGAGACTGCGAGAGAGACTGTGTAAGAGATATCGAGGGAGACTGCGAGGGAGACTGCGAGCGAGACAGCGAGGGAGACAGCGAGGGAGACAGCGAGAGAGACTGTGAGAGAGACATCGAGGGAGACTGCGAGGGAGACTGCGAGGGAGACTGCGAGGGAGACTGCGAGAGAGACAGCGAGGGAGACAGCGAGAGAGACTGCGAGAGAGACTGCGAGGGAGACTGCGAGGGAGACAGCGAGGGAGACAGCGAGAGAGACAGCGAGGCAGACAGCGAGAGAGACTGCGAGAGAGACCTCGAGGGAGACTGCGAGGGAGACGGCGAGAGAGACTACGAGAGAGACTGCGAGAGAGACTGCGAGGGAGACAGCGAGGGAGACACGAGGGAGACAGCGAGGGAGACAGCGAGAGAGACTGCGACACAGCGAGGGAGACAGCGAGTGAGACAGCGAGGGAGACTGCGAGGGAGACTGCGAGGGAGACAGCGAGAGAAAGAGAGAGAGAGACTGCGAGAGAGAGTGCGAGGGAGACTGCGAGGGAGACTGCGTGAGAGACTGCGAGAGAGACTGTGAGAGAGACTGCGAGGGAGACTGCGAGGGAGACTGCGAGGGAGACAGCGAGGGAGACTGCGAGAGAGACAGCGAGAGAGACTGCGAGGGAGACAGCCAGAGAGACAGCCAGAGAGACAGCCAGAGAGACAGGCAGAGAGAGAGCCAGAGAGACAGAAAGAGAGACAGCCAGAAAGACAGCCAGAAAGACAGCCGGAGAGAGAGCCAGAGAGACAGCCAGAGAGACAGCCAGAGAGTGCGAATGAGACAGCGAGGGAGACAGCGAGGGAGACAGCGAGAGAGACAGCGTGGGTGACAGCGAGGGTGACAGCGAGGGTGACAGCGAGGGAGACAGCGAGAGAGAAAACGAGAGAGACTGAGAGAGACTGAGAGAGAGACTGCGAGAGAGACTTAGAGGGAGACAGCGAGAGACTGCGAGAGAAACTGCGAGAGAGACTGCGAGAGAGACTGCGAGAGCCTGCGAGAGAGACTGCGAGAGAGACAGCGAGAGAGACTGCGAGAGAGACAGCGAGGGAGACAGCGAGCGAGTCTGTGAGAGAGACCTCGAGGGAGACAGCGAGGGAGACTGCGAGGGAGACTGCGAGGGTTGCAGCAAGATAGACTGCGAGGGAGACGGCGAGTGAGACAGCGAGGGACACTGCGAGGGTGGCAGCGAGAGAGACTGCGAGAGAGACAGCGAGGGTGACAGCGAGGGAGACAGCGAGGGAGACTGCGAGGGAGACTGCGAGGGTGGCAGCGAGAGAGACTGCGAGCGAGACTGCGAGCGAGACTGCGAGGGAGACAGCGAGGGAGACAGCGAGGGAGACAGCGAGAGAGACTGTGAGAGAGACATCGAGGGAGACTGCGAGGGAGACTGCAAGGGAAACTGCGAGGGAGACTGCGAGAGAGACAGCGAGGGAGACAGCGAGAGAGACTGCGAGAGAGACTGCGAGGGAGACTGCGAGGGAGACAGCGAGGCAGACAGCGAGAGAGACTGCGAGAGAGACCTCGAGGGAGACTGCGAGGGAGACAGCGAGAGAGACTACGAGGGTGGCAGCGAGAGAGACTGTGAGGGAGACAGCGAGGGAGTCAGGAGGGAGACAGCGAGGGAGACAGCGAGAGAAACAGCGAGAGAAACAGCGAGAGAGACTGCGACACAGCGAGGGAGACAGCGAGGGAGACTGCGAGGGAGACTGCGGGGGAGGCAGCGAGGGAGACTGCGAGGGAGACTGCGAGGGAGGCAGCGAGGGAGACTGCGAGGGAGACTGCGAGGGAGACAGCGAGGCAGAGAGCGAGGGAGACTGCGAGGGAGACTGCGAGGGAGACAGCGAGGGAGACAGCGAGGGAGACTGCGAGGGAGACAGCGAGGGAGACAGCGAGGGAGACAGCGAGGGTGGCAGCGAGGGTGGCAGCGAGAGAGACTGCGAGAGATTCTGCGAGGGAGACAGAGAGGGAGACAGCGAGGGTGGCAGCGAGGGAGATAGCGAGGGTGACAGTGAGGGAGACTGCGAGGGAGACAGCGAGGGTGGCAGCGAGAGAGACTGCGAGAGAGTCAGCGAGAGAGACAGCGAGAGAGACTGCGAGGGAGTCTGCGAGAGAGACTGCGAGGGAGACTGAGAGGGAGACTGCGAGAGAGACCGCGAGCGGGACAGCGAGGGGGACAGCGAGGGGGACAGCGAGGGGGACAGCGAGGGGGACTGAGAGGGATACAGCGAGGGAGACAGCGAGGGAGACAGCGAGGGAGACTGCGAGAGAGACTGCGAGGGAGACGGCGAGGGAGACGGTGAGGGAGACTGCGAGGGTGGCAGCGAGAGAGACTGCGAGGGAGACAGCGAGGGAGACTGCGAGCGAGACTGCGAGCGAGACTGCGAGGGAGGCTGCGAGGGAGGCAGCGAGGGAGACTGAGAGGGAGACAGCGAGGGAGACAGCGAGAGAGACTGTGAGAGAGACTGCGAGAGAGACTGTGAGAGAGACTGCGACAGAGACTGTGAGAGAGACAGCGAGGGAGACAGCGAGGGAGACTGCGAGCGAGACTGCGAGCGAGACTGCGAGGGAGGCTGCGAGGGAGGCAGCGAGGGAGACTGAGAGGGAGACTGCGAGGGTGACTGCGAGGGAGACTGCGAGAGAGACAGCGAGAGAGACTGCGAGAGGCAAAGCGAGGGGGAAAGCGAGGGGGACAGCGAGGGGGACAGCGAGGTGGAAAGCGAGGGGGACTGAGAGGGAGACAGCGAGGGGGACTGAGAGGGAGACAGCGAGGGAGACAGCGAGAGAGACTGTGAGAGAGACTGCGAGAGAGACTGCGAGAGAGACTGCGAGGGAGACTGAGAGGGAGACTGAGAGGGAGACAGCGAGAGAGACAGCGAGAGAGACTGAGAGGCAGACTGCGAGAGAGACAGCGAGAGAGACTGCGAGAGAGACTGCGATAGAGACTTAGAGGGAGACAGCGAGAGACTGCGAGAGAGACTGCGAGAGAGACTTCGAGAGAGACTGTGAGAGAGACTGCGACAGAGACTGTGAGAGAGATATCGAGGGAGACTGCGAGGGAGACAGCGAGGGAGACAGCGAGAGAGACTGTGAGAGAGAAAACGAGAGAGACTGAGAGAGAGACTGAGAGAGAGACTGCGAGAGAGACTGAGAGGGTGACAGCGAGAGACTGCGAGAGAGACTGCGAGAAAGACTGCGAGAGAGACTGCGAGAGAGACAGCGAGAGAGACTGCGAGAGAGACAGCGAGGGAGACAGCGAGAGAGTCTGTGAGAGAGACCTCGAGGGAGACAGCGAGGGAGACTGCGAGGGAGAAGGCGAGGGAGACGGCGAGGGAGACTTTGAGGGTGTCAGCGAGAGAGACTGCGAGGGAGACAGCGAGGGAGACAGCGAGGGAGACTGCGAGGGAGACTGCGAGGGTGGCAGCGAGAGAGACTGCGAGCGAGACTGAGAGCGAGACTGCGAGCGAGACTGTGAGGGAGGCTGCGAGGGAGACTGCGAGACAGACAGCGAGAGAGACTGCGAGGGAGACTGCGAGACAGACAGCGAGAGAGACTGTGAGAGAGACTGAGAGGGAGACTGCGAGAGAGACAGCGAGAGAGACTGCGAGAGAGACTGCGAGACAGACAGCGAGAGAGACTGCGAGGGAGACAGCGAGGGAGACAGCGAGAGAGACTGTGAGAGAGACATCGAGGGAGACTGCGAGGGAGACTGCGAGGGAAACTGCGAGGGAGACTGCGAGAGAGACAGCGAGGGAGACTGCGAGAGAGACTGCGAGGGAGACTGCGAGGGAGACAGCGAGGGAGACAGCGAGAGAGACAGCGAGGCAGACAGCGAGAGAGACTGCGAGAGAGACCTCGAGGGAGACTGCGAGGGAGACGGCGAGAGAGACTACGAGGGTGGCAGCGAGAGAGACTGTGAGGGAGACAGCGAGGGAGACAGGAGGGAGACAGCGAGGGAGACAGCGAGAGAAACAGCGAGAGAAACAGCGAGAGAGACTGCGACACAGCGAGGGAGACAGCGAGGGAGACAGCAAGGGAGACAGCGAGGGCGACTGCGAGGGAGACAGCGAGGGAGACAGCGAGGGAGACAGCGAGGGTGGCAGCGAGGGTGGCAGCGAGAGAGACTGCGAGAGATTCTGCGAGGGAGACAGAGAGGGAGACAGCGAGGGAGACTGCGAGGGAGACAGCGAGGGAGACAGCGAGGGTGGCAGCGAGGGTGGCAGCGAGAGAGACTGCGAGAGATTCTGCGAGGGAGACAGAGAGGGAGACAGCGAGGGTGGCAGCGAGGGAGATAGCGAGTGTGACAGTGAGGGAGACAGCGAGAGAGACTGCGAGGGAGTCTGCGAGAGAGACTGCGAGGGAGACTGAGAGGGAGACTGCGAGAGAGACCGCGAGCGGGACAGCGAGGGGGACAGCGAGGGGGACAGCGAGGGGGACAGCGAGGGGGACTGAGAGGGAGACAGCGAGGGAGACAGCGAGGGAGACAGCGAGGGAGACTGCGAGAGAGACTGCGAGAGAGACTGCGAGGGAGACAGCGAGGGAGACGGTGAGGGAGACTGCGAGGGTGGCAGCGAGAGAGACTGCGAGGGAGACAGCGAGGGAGACTGCGAGCGAGACTGCGAGGGAGGCTGCGAGGGAGGCAGCGAGGGAGACTGAGAGGGAGACAGCGAGGGAGACAGCGAGAGAGACTGTGAGAGAGACTGCGAGAGAGACTGTGAGAGAGACTGCGACAGAGACTGTGAGAGAGACAGCGAGGGAGACAGCGAGGGAGACTGCGAGCGAGACTGCGAGCGAGACTGCGAGGGAGGCTGCGAGGGAGACTGAGAGGGAGACTGAGAGGGAGACTGCGAGGGTGACTGCGAGGGAGACTGCGAGAGAGACAGCGAGAGAGACTGCGAGAGGCAAAGCGAGGGGGAAAGCGAGGGGGACAGCGAGGGGGACAGCGAGGTGGAAAGCGAGGGGGACTGAGAGGGAGACAGCGAGGGGGACTGAGAGGGAGACAGCGAGGGAGACAGCGAGAGAGACTGTGAGAGAGACTGCGAGAGAGACTGCGAGAGAGACTGCGAGGGAGACTGAGAGGGAGACTGAGAGGGAGACAGCGAGAGAGACAGCGAGAGAGACTGAGAGGCAGACTGCGAGAGAGACAGCGAGAGAGACTGCGAGAGAGACTGCGATAGAGACTTAGAGGGAGACAGCGAGAGACTGCGAGAGAGACTGCGAGAGAGACTTCGAGAGAGACTGTGAGAGAGACTGCGACAGAGACTGTGAGTGAGATATCGAGGGAGACTGCGAGGGAGACAGCGAGGGAGACAGCGAGAGAGACTGTGAGAGAGAAAACGAGAGAGACTGAGAGAGAGACTGAGAGAGAGACTGCGAGAGAGACTGAGAGGGTGACAGCGAGAGACTGCGAGAGAGACTGCGAGAAAGACTGCGAGAGAGACTGCGAGAGAGACTGCGAGAGAGACAGCGAGGGAGACAGCGAGAGAGTCTGTGAGAGAGACCTCGAGGGAGACAGCGAGGGAGACTGCGAGGGAGAAGGCGAGGGAGACGGCGAGGGAGACTTCGAGGGTGTCAGCGAGAGAGACTGCGAGGGAGACAGCGAGGGAGACAGCGAGGGAGACTGCGAGGGAGACTGCGAGGGTGGCAGCGAGAGAGACTGCGAGCGAGACTGAGAGCGAGACTGCGAGCAAGACTGTGAGGGAGGCTGCGAGGACGGCAGCGAGGGAGACTGCGAGACAGACAGCGAGAGAGACTGCGAGGGAGACTGCGAGACAGACAGCGAGAGAGACTGTGAGAGAGACTGAGAGGGAGACTGCGAGAGAGACAGCGAGAGAGACTGCGAGAGAGACTGCGAGACAGACAGCGAGAGAGACTGCGAGGGAGACAGCGAGGGAGACAGCGAGAGAGACTGTGAGAGAGACATCGAGGGAGACTGCGAGGGAGACTGCGAGGGAAACTGCGAGGGAGACTGCGAGAGAGACAGCGAGGGAGACAGCGAGAGAGACTGCGAGAGAGACTGCGAGGGAGACTGCGAGGGAGACAGCGAGGGAGACAGCGAGAGAGACAGCGAGGCAGACAGCGAGAGAGACTGCGAGAGAGACCTCGAGGGAGACTGCGAGGGAGACGGCGAGAGAGACTACGAGGGTGGCAGCGAGAGAGACTGTGAGGGAGACAGCGAGGGAGACAGCGAGGGAGACAGCGAGAGAAACAGCGAGAGAAACAGCGAGAGAAACAGCGAGAGAGACTGCGACACAGCGAGGGAGACAGCGAGGGAGACAGCAAGGGAGACAGCGAGGGCGACTGCGAGGGAGACAGCGAGGGAGACAGCGAGGGAGACAGCGAGGGTGGCAGCGAGGGTGGCAGCGAGAGAGACTGCGAGAGATTCTGCGAGGGAGACAGAGAGGGAGACAGCGAGGGTGGCAGCGAGGGAGATAGCGAGGGTGACAGCGAGGGAGACTGCGAGGGAGACTGCGAGCGAGACTGCGAGCGAGACTGCGAGGGAGGCAGCGAGGGAGGCAGCAAGGGAGACTGAGAGGGAGACTGAGAGGGAGACTGCGAGGGTGACTGCGAGGGAGACTGCGATGGAGACTGCAAGAGAGACAGCGAGAGAGACTGCGAGAGGCAAAGCGAGGGGGAAAGCGAGGGGGACAGCGAGGGGGACAGCGAAGTGGAAAGCGAGGGGGACTGAGAGGGAGACAGCGAGGGGGACTGAGAGGGAGACAGCGAGGGAGACAGCGAGGGAGACAGCGAGAGAGACTGTGAGAGAGACTGCGAGAGAGACTGCGAGAGAGACTGCTAGGGAGACTGAGAGGGAGACTGAGAGGGAGACAGCGAGAGAGACAGCGAGAGAGACTGAGAGGCAGACTGCGAGAGAGACAGCGAGAGAGACTGCGATAGAGACTTAGAGGGAGACAGCGAGAGACTGCGAGAGAGACTGCGAGAGAGACTGCGAGAGAGACTGTGAGAGAGACTGCGACAGAGACTGTGAGAGAGATATCGAGGGAGACTGCGAGGGAGACAGCGAGAGAGACTGTGAGAGAGAAAACGAGAGAGACTGAGAGAGACTGAGAGAGAGACTGCGAGAGAGACTGAGAGGGTGACAGCGAGAGACTGCGAGAGAGACTGCGAGAAAGACTGCGAGAGAGACTGCGAGAGAGACAGCGAGAGAGACTGCGAGGGAGACAGCGAGAGAGTCTGTGAGAGAGACCTCGAGGGAGACAGCGAGGGAGACTGCGAGGGAGAAGGCGAGGGAGACGGCGAGGGAGACTTCGAGGGTGTCAGCGAGAGAGACTGCGAGGGAGACAGCGAGGGAGACAGCGAGGGAGACTGCGAGGGAGACTGCGAGGGTGGCAGCGAGAGAGACTGCGAGCGAGACTGAGAGCGAGACTGCGAGCGAGACTGTGAGGGAGGCTGCGAGGACGGCAGCGAGGGAGACTGCGAGACAGACAGCGAGAGAGACTGCGAGGGAGACTGCGAGACAGACAGTGAGTGAGACTGTGAGAGAGACTGAGAGGGAGACTGCGAGAGAGACAGCGAGAGAGACTGCGAGAGAGACTGCGAGACAGACAGCGAGAGAGACTGCGAGGGAGACAGCGAGGGAGACAGCGAGAGGGACTGTGAGAGAGACATCGAGGGAGACTGCGAGGGAGACTGCGAGGGAAACTGCGAGGGAGACTGCGAGAGAGACAGCGAGAGAGACTGCGAGAGAGACTGCGAGGGAGACTGCGAGGGAGACAGCGAGGGAGACAGCGAGAGAGACAGCGAGGCAGACAGCGAGAGAGACTGCGAGAGAGACCTCGAGGGAGACTGCGAGGGAGATGGCGAGAGAGACTACGAGGGTGGCAGCGAGAGAGACTGTGAGGGAGACAGCGAGGGAGACAGGAGGGAGACAGCGAGGGAGACAGCGAGAGAAACAGCGAGAGAAACAGCGAGGGTGGCAGCGAGGGAGGCAGCGAGGGAGACTGAGAGGGAGACTGAGAGGGAGACTGCGAGAGTGACTGCGAGGGAGACTGCGAGGGAGACTGCGAGAGAGACTGCGAGAGGCAAAGCGAGGGGGAAAGCGAGGGGGACAGCGAGGGGGACAGCGAGGTGGAAAGCGAGGGGGACTGAGAGGGAGACAGCGAGGGGGACTGAGAGGGAGACAGCGAGGGAGACAGCGAGAGAAACTGTGAGAGAGACTGCGAGAGAGACTGCGAGAGAGACTGCGAGGGAGACTGAAAGGGAGACTGAGAGGGAGACAGCGAGAGAGACAGGGAGAGAGACTGAGAGGGAGACTGCGAGAGAGACAGCGAGAGAGACTGCGAGAGAGACTGCGAGAGAGACTTAGAGGGAGACAGCGAGAGACTGCGAGAGAGACTGCGAGAGAGACTGCGACAGAGACTGTGAGAGAGATATCGAGCGAGACTGCGAGGGAGACAGCGAGGGAGACTGCGAGAGAGACTGTGAGAGAGAAAACGAGAGAGACTGAGAGAGAGACTGAGAGAGAGACTGCGAGAGAGACTGAGAGGGTGACAGCGAGAGACTGCGAGAGAGACTGCGAGAGAGACAGCGAGGGAGACAGCGAGAGAGTCTGTGAGAGAGACCTCGAGGGAGACAGCGAGGGAGACTGCGAGGGAGACGGCGAGGGAGACGGCGAGGGAGACTGCGAGGGTGGCAGCAAGAGAGACTGCGAGGGAGACAGCGAGGGAGACAGCGAGGGAGACTGCGAGG
Source organism: Heterodontus francisci (assembly GCF_036365525.1). Lineage (NCBI taxonomy): Eukaryota > Metazoa > Chordata > Chondrichthyes > Heterodontiformes > Heterodontidae > Heterodontus > Heterodontus francisci. The sequence goes on along the minus strand of NW_027142154.1, from coordinate 77,013 downwards.
GTGGCAGCGAGAGAGACTGCGAGCGAGACTGCGAGGGAGGCTGCGAGGACGGCAGCGAGGGAGACTGCGAGAGAGACTGTGAGAGAGACTGCGACAGAGACTGTGAGAGAGATATCGAGCGAGACTGCGAGGGAGACTGCGAGAGAGACTGTGAGAGAGAAAACGAGAGAGACTGAGAGAGAGACTGAGAGAGAGACTGCGAGAGAGACTGAGAGGGTGACAGCGAGAGACTGCGAGAGAGACTGCGAGAGAGACTGCGAGAGAGACAGCGAGAGAGTCTGTGAGAGAGACCTCGAGAGAGACTGCGAGAGAGACTGTGAGAGAGACTGCGAGGGAGACTGCGAGAGAGACTGCGAGAGAGACTGTGAGAGAGACTGCGACAGAGACTGTGAGAGAGATATCGAGCGAGACTGCGAGGGAGACAGCGAGGGAGACCGCGAGAGAGACTGTGAGAGAGAAAACGAGAGAGACTGAGAGAGAGACTGAGAGAGAGACTGCGAGAGAGACTGAGAGGGTGACAGCGAGAGACTGCGAGAGAGACTGCGAGAGAGACTGCGAGAGCCTGCGAGAGAGACTGCGAGAGAGACAGCGAGGGAGACAGCGAGGTGGACAGCGAGAGAGACTGTGAGAGAGACATCGAGGGAGACTGCGAGGGAGACTGCGAGAGAGACAGCGAGGGAGACAGCGAGAGAGACTGCGAGAGAGACTGCGAGGGAGACAGCGAGAGAGACAGCGAGGCAGACAGCGAGAGAGACTGCGAGAGAGACCTCGAGGGAGACTGCGAGGGAGACGGCGAGGGAGACTGCGAGAGAGACTGCGAGAGAGACTGCGAGGGAGACAGCGAGGGAGACAGGAGGGAGACAGCGAGGGAGACAGCGAGAGAAACAGCGAGAGAAACAGCGAGAGAGACTGCGACACAGCGAGGGAGACAGAGGGTGAGACAGCGAGGGAGACTGCGAGGGAGACTGCGAGGGAGACAGCGAGAGAGAGAGAGAGAGAGTGACTGCGAGAGAGAGTGCGAGGGAGACTGCGAGGGAGACTGCGTGAGAGACTGCGAGAGAGACTGCGAGGGAGACAGCGAGGGAGACAGCGAGAGAGACTGCGAGAGAGACAGCCAGAGAGACAGCCAGAGAGACAGGCAGAGAGACAGCCAGAGAGACAGCCAGAGAGACAGCCAGAAAGACAGCCAGAAAGACAGCCTGAGAGAGAGCCAGAGAGACAGCCAGAGAGACAGCCAGAGAGTGCGAGGGAGACAGCGAGGGAGACAGCGAGGGAGACAGCGAGGGAGACAGCGTGGGTGACAGCGAGGGTGACAGCGAGGTTGACAGCGAGGGTGTCAGCGAGGGAGACAGCGAGAGAGAAAACGAGAGAGACTGAGAGAGAGACTGCGAGAGAGACTTAGAGGGAGACAGCGAGAGAGACTGCGAGAGAGACTGCGAGAGAGACTGCGAGAGCCTGCGAGAGAGACTGCGAGAGAGACAGCGAGAGAGACTGCGAGAGAGACAGCGAGGGAGACAGCGAGCGAGTCTGTGAGAGAGACCTCGAGGGAGACAGCGAGGGAGACTGCGAGGGAGACTGCGAGAGTTGCAGCAAGATAGACTGCGAGGGAGATGGCGAGTGAGACGGCGAGGGACACTGCGAGGGTGGCAGCGAGAGAGACTGCGAGAGAGACAGCGAGGGAGACAGCGAGGGAGACAGCGAGGGAGACTGCGAGGGAGACTGCGAGGGTGGCAGCGAGAGAGACTGCGAGCGAGACTGCGAGCGAGACTGCGAGGGAGACAGTGAGGGAGACAGCGAGGGAGACAGCGAGAGAGACTGTGGGAGAGACATCGAGGGAGACTGCGAGGGAGACTGCGAGGGAAACTGCGAGGGAGACTGCGAGAGAGACAGCGAGGGAGACAGCGAGAGAGACTGCGAGAGAAACAGCGAGGGAGACTGCGAGGGAGACAGCGAGGGAGACAGCGAGAGAGACAGCGAGGCAGACAGCGAGGGAGACTGCGAGAGAGACCTCGAGGGAGACTGCGAGGGAGACGGCGAGAGAGACTACGAGGGTGGCAGCGAGAGAGACTGTGAGGGAGACAGCGAGGGAGACAGGAGGGAGACAGCGAGGGAGACAGCGAGAGAAACAGCGAGAGAAACAGCGAGAGAAACAGCGAGAGAGACTGCGACACAGCGAGGGAGACAGCGAGGGAGACTGCGAGGGAGACTGCGAGGGAGGCAGCGAGGGAGACTGCGAGGGAGACTGCGAGGGAGGCAGCGACGGAGACTGCGAGGGAGACAGCGAGGGAGACTGCGAGAGAGACAGCGAGGGAGACAGCGAGGGAGACTGCGAGGGAGACTGCGAGGGAGACTGCGAGGGAGACTGCGAGGGAGACAGCGAGGGAGACAGCGAGGGTGGCAGCGAGGGTGGCAGCGAGAGAGACTGCGAGAGATTCTGCGAGGGAGACAGAGAGGGAGACAGCGAGGGTGGCAGCGAGGGAGAGAGCGAGGGTGCAGCGAGGGAGACTGCGAGGGAGACAGCGAGGGTGGCAGCGAGAGAGACTGCGAGAGAGTCAGCGAGAGAGACAGCGAGAGAGACTGCGAGGGAGTCTGCGAGAGAGACTGCGAGGGAGACTGAGAGGGAGACTGCGAGAGAGACTGCGAGCGGGACAGCGAGGGGGACAGCGAGGGGGACAGCGAGGGGGACTGAGAGGGAGACAGCGAGGGAGACAGCGAGAGAGACTGCGAGAGAGACTGCGAGAGAGACTGCGAGGGAGACGGCGAGGGAGACAGCGAGGGAGACTGCGAGGGTGGCAGTGAGAGAGACTGCGAGGGAGACAGCGAGGGAGACTGCGAGCGAGACTGCGAGCGAGACTGCGAGGGAGGCTGCGAGGGAGGCAGCGAGGGAGACTGAGAGGGAGACTGAGAGGGAGACTGCGAGAGTGACTGCGAGGGAGACTGCGAGGGAGACTGCGAGAGAGACAGCGAGAGAGACTGCGAGAGGCAAAGCGAGGGGGAAAGCGAGGGGGACAGCGAGGGGGACAGCGAGGTGGAAAGCGAGGGGGACTGAGAGGGAGACAGCGAGGGGGACTGAGAGGGCGACAGCGAGGGAGACAGCGAGAGAAACTGTGAGAGAGACTGCGAGAGAGACTGCGAGAGAGACTGCGAGGGAGACTGAAAGGGAGACTGAGAGGGAGACTGAGAGGGAGACAGCGAGAGAGACAGGGAGAGAGACTGAGAGGGAGACTGCGAGAGAGACAGCGAGAGAGACTGCGAGAGAGACTGCGAGAGAGACTTAGAGGGAGACAGCGAGAGACTGCGAGAGAGACTGCGAGAGAGACTGCGACAGAGACTGTGAGAGAGATATCGAGCGAGACTGCGAGGGAGACAGCGAGGGAGACTGCGAGAGGCAAAGCGAGGGGGAAAGCGAGGGGGACAGCGAGGGGGACAGCGAGGTGGAAAGCGAGGGGGACTGAGAGGGAGACAGCGAGGGGGACTGAGAGGGAGACAGCGAGGGAGACAGCGAGAGAAACTGTGAGAGAGACTGCGAGAGAGACTGCGAGAGAGACTGCGAGGGAGACTGAAAGGGAGACTGAGAGGGAGACAGCGAGAGAGACAGGGAGAGAGACTGAGAGGGAGACTGCGAGAGAGACAGCGAGAGAGACTGCGAGAGAGACTGCGAGAGAGACTTAGAGGGAGACAGCGAGAGACTGCGAGAGAGACTGCGAGAGAGACTGCGACAGAGACTGTGAGAGAGATATCGAGCGAGACTGCGAGGGAGACAGCGAGGGAGACTGCGAGAGAGACTGTGAGAGAGAAAACGAGAGAGACTGAGAGAGAGACTGAGAGAGAGACTGCGAGAGAGACTGAGAGGGTGACAGCGAGAGACTGCGAGAGAGACTGCGAGAGAGACAGCGAGAGAGACAGCGAGAGAGACCTCGAGGGAGACGGCGAGGGAGACGGCGAGGGAGACTGCGAGGGTGGCAGCGAGAGAGACTGCGAGGGAGACAGCGAGGGAGACTGCGAGGGTGGCAGCGAGAGAGACTGCGAGCGAGACTGCGAGGGAGGCTGCGAGGACGGCAGCGAGGGAGACTGCGAGACAGACAGCGAGAGAGACTGCGAGGGAGACTGCGAGGGAGACAGCGAGAGAGACTGCGAGCGGGACTGCGAGGGGGACAGCGAGGGGGACTGAGAGGGAGACAGCGAGGGAGACAGCGAGGGAGACTGCGAGGGAGACTGCGAGAGAGACTGCGAGGGAGACTGCGAGGGAGACAGCGAGAGAGACTGCGAGAGAGACTGTGAGAGAGACTGCGACAGAGACTGTGAGAGAGACTGCGACAGAGACTGTGAGAGAGATATCGAGCGAGACTGCGAGGGAGACAGCGAGGGAGACTGCGAGAGAGACTGTGAGAGAGAAAACGAGAGAGACTGAGAGAGAGACTGAGAGAGAGACTGCGAGAGAGACTGCGAGAGAGACTGAGAGAGAGTGCGAGAGAGACTGCGAGAGAGACTGCGAGAGACTGCGAGAGAGACAGCGAGGGAGACAGCGAGAGAGTCTGTGAGAGAGACCTCGAGGGAGACAGCGAGGGAGACTGCGAGGGAGACGGCGAGGGAGACGGCGAGGGAGACTGCGAGGGTGGCAGCGAGAGAGACTGCGAGGGAGACAGCGAGGGAGACAGCGAGGGAGACTGCGAGGGTGGCAGCGAGAGAGACTGCGAGCGAGACTGCGAGCGAGGCTGCGAGGATGGCAGCGAGGGAGACTGCGAGACAGACAGCGAGAGAGACTGCGAGGGAGACTGCGAGACAGACAGCGAGAGAGACTGCGAGCGGGACAGCGAGGGGGACAGCGAGGGGGACAATGAGGGGGACAGCGAGGGGGACTGAGAGGGAGACTGTGAGGGAGACTGAGAGGGGGACTGAGAGGGAGACATCGAGGGAGACAGCGGGGGAGACAGCGAGGGAGACTGCGAGGGAGACAGCGAGGGAGACAGCGAGAGAGACAGCGAGGCAGACAGCGAGAGAGACTGCGAGAGAGACCTCGAGGGAGACTGCGAGGGAGACGGCGAGGGAGACTACGAGAGAGACTGCGAGAGAGACTGCGAGGGAGACAGCGAGGGAGACAGGAGGGAGACAGCGAGGGAGACAGCGAGAGAAACAGCGAGAGAAACAGCGAGAGAAACAATGAGAGAGACTGCGACACAGCGAGGGAGACAGAGGGTGAGACAGCGAGGGAGACTGCGAGGGAGACAGCGAGAGAGAGAGAGAGAGAGAGACTGCGAGAGAGACTGCGAGGGAGACTGCGAGGGAGACTGCGAGACAGACAGCGAGAGAGACTGCGAGGGAGACTGCGAGACAGACAGCGAGAGAGACTGCGAGCGGGACTGCGAGGGGGACAGTGAGGGGGACAGCGAGGGGGACTGCGAGGGGGACTGTGAGGGAGACTGAGAGGGGGACTGAGAGGGAGACATCGAGGGAGACAGCGGGGGAGACAGCGAGGGAGACTGCGAGAGAGACCTCGAGGGAGACTGCGAGGGAGACGGCGAGGGAGACTACGAGAGAGACTGCGAGAGAGACTGCGAGGGAGACAGCGAGGGAGACAGGAGGGAGACAGCGAGAGAAACAGCGAGAGAAACAATGAGAGAGACTGCGACACAGCGAGGGAGACAGAGGGTGAGACAGCGAGGGAGACTGCGAGGGAGACTGCGAGGGAGACAGAGAGAGAGAGAGACTGCGAGAGAGACTGCGAGGGAGACAGCGAGAGAGACTGCGAGAGAAACAGCGAGAGAGACTGCGACACAGCGAGGGAGACGGAGGGTGAGACAGCGAGGGAGACTGCGAGGGAGACTGCGTGAGAGACTGCGAGAGAGACTGCGAGGGAGACTGCGAGAGAGACTGTGAGAGAGAAAACGAGAGAGACTGAGAGAGAGACTGAGAGAGAGACTGCGAGAGAGACTGAGAGGGTGACAGCGAGAGACTGCGAGAGAGACTGCGAGAGAGACTGCGAGAGCCTGCGAGAGAGACTGCGAGAGAGACAGCGAGAGAGACTGCGAGAGAGACAGCGAGGGAGACAGCGAGAGAGTCTGTGAGAGAGACCTCGAGGGAGACAGCGAGGGAGACTGCGAGGGAGACGGCGAGGGAGACGGCGAGGGTGGCAGCGAGAGAGACTGCGAGGGAGACAGCGAGGGAGACAGCGAGGGAGACTGCGAGGGTGGCAGCGAGAGAGACTTCGAGCGAGACTGCGAGGGAGGCTGCGAGGATGGCAGCGAGGGAGACTGCGAGACAGACAGCGAGAGAGACTGCGAGGGAGACTGCGAGACAGACAGCGAGAGAGACTGCGAGCGGGACTGCGAGGGGGACAGCGAGGGGGACAATGAGGGGGACAGCGAGGGGGACTGAGAGGGAGACTGTGAGGGAGACTGAGAGGGGGACTGAGAGGGAGACATCGAGGGAGACAGCGGGGGAGACAGCGAGGGAGACTGCGAGGGAGACTGCGAGGGAGACAGCGAGGGAGACAGCGAGGCAGACAGCGAGAGAGACTGCGAGAGAGACCTCGAGGGAGACTGCGAGGGAGACGGCGAGAGAGACTGCGAGAGAGACTGCGAGGGAGACAGCGAGGGAGACAGGAGGGAGACAGCGAGGGAGACAGCGAGAGAAACAGCGAGAGAAACAATGAGAGAGACTGCGACACAGCGAGGGAGACAGAGGGTGAGACAGCGAGGGAGACTGCGAGGGAGACTGCGAGGGAGACAGCGAGAGAGAGAGAGAGAGAGAGACTGCGAGAGAGACTGCGAGGGAGACTGCGAGGGAGACAGCGAGGGAGACAGCGAGAGAGACTGCGAGAGAAACAGCGAGAGAGACTGCGACACAGCGAGGGAGACAGAGGGTGAGACAGCGAGGGAGACTGCGAGGGAGACTGCGTGAGAGACTGCGAGAGAGACTGCGAGGGAGACTGCGAGGGAGACAGCGAGGGAGACAGCGAGAGAGACTGCGAGAGAGACTGCGAGCGAGACTGCGAGGGAGGCTGCGAGGATGGCAGCGAGGGAGACTGCGAGACAGACAGCGAGAGAGACTGCGAGGGAGACTGCGAGACAGACAGCGAGAGAGACTGCGAGCGGGACTGCGAGGGGGACAGCGAGGGGGACAGTGAGGGGGACAGCGAGGGGGACTGAGAGGGAGACTGCGAGGGAGACTGCGAGGGAGACTGAGAGGGAGACAGCGAGGGAGACTGCGAGGGAGACTGCGAGGGAGACAGCGAGGGAGACAGCGAGAGAGACAGCGAGGCAGACAGCAAGAGAGACTGCGAGAGAGACCTCGAGCGAGACTGCGAGGGAGACGGCGAGGGAGACTACGAGAGAGACTGCGAGAGAGACTGCGAGGGAGACAGCGAGGGAGACAGCGAGGGAGACAGCGAGAGAAACAGCGAGAGAAACAGCGAGAGAGACTGCGACACAGCGAGGGAGACAGAGGGTGAGACAGCGAGGGAGACTGCGAGGGAGACTGCGAGGGAGACAGCGAGAGAGAGAGAGAGAGAGAGAGACTGCGAGAGAGACTGCGAGGGAGACTGCAAGGGAGACTGCGAGGGAGACAGCGAGGGAGACAGCGAGAGAGACTGCGAGAGAAACAGCGAGAGAGACTGCGACACAGCGAGGGAGACAGAGGGTGAGACAGCGAGGGAGACTGCGAGGGAGACTGCGTGGGAGACTGCGAGAGAGACTGCGAGAGAGACTGTGACAGAGACTGCGAGGGAGACAGCGAGGGAGACAGCGAGAGAGACTGCGAGAGAGACAGCGAGAGAGACTGCGAGAGAGACAGCCAGAGAGACAGCCAGAGAGACAGCCAGACAGACAGGCAGAGAGAGAGCCAGAGAGACAGCCAGAGAGACAGCCAGAAAGACAGCCAGAAAGACAGCCGGAGAGAGAGCCAGAGAGACAGCCAGAGAGACAGCCAGAGTGACAGCCAGAGAGTGCGAGGGAGACAGCGAGGGAGACAGCGAGGGAGACAGCGAGGGAGACAGCGTGGGTGACAGCGAGGGTGACAGCGAGGTTGACAGCGAGGGAGACAGCGAGAGAGAAAACGAGAGAGACTGAGAGAGAGACTGCGAGAGAGACTTAGAGGGAGACAGCGAGAGAGACTGCGAGAGAGACTGCGAGAGAGACTGCGAGAGAGACTGCGAGAGCCTGCGAGAGAGACTGCGAGAGAGACAGCGAGAGAGACTGCGAGAGAGACAGCGAGGGAGACAGCGAGCGAGTCTGTGAGAGAGACCTCGAGGGAGACAGCGAGGGAGACTGCGAGGGAGACTGCGAGAGTTGCAGCAAGATAGACTGCGAGGGAGATGGCGAGTGAGACGGCGAGGGACACTGCGAGGGTGGCAGCGAGAGAGACTGCGAGAGAGACAGCGAGGGAGACAGCGAGGGAGACAGCGAGGGAGACTGCGAGGGAGACTGCGAGGGTGGCAGCGAGAGAGACTGCGAGCGAGACTGCGAGCGAGACTGCGAGGGAGACAGTGAGGGAGACAGCGAGGGAGACAGCGAGAGAGACTGTGGGAGAGACATCGAGGGAGACTGCGAGGGAGACTGCGAGGGAAACTGCGAGGGAGACTGCGAGAGAGACAGCGAGGGAGACAGCGAGAGAGACTGCGAGAGAAACAGCGAGGGAGACTGCGAGGGAGACAGCGAGGGAGACAGCGAGAGAGACAGCGAGGCAGACAGCGAGGGAGACTGCGAGAGAGACCTCGAGGGAGACTGCGAGGGAGACGGCGAGAGAGACTACGAGGGTGGCAGCGAGAGAGACTGTGAGGGAGACAGCGAGGGAGACAGGAGGGAGACAGCGAGGGAGACAGCGAGAGAAACAGCGAGAGAAACAGCGAGAGAAACAGCGAGAGAGACTGCGACACAGCGAGGGAGACAGCGAGGGAGACTGCGAGGGAGACTGCGAGGGAGGCAGCGAGGGAGACTGCGAGGGAGACTGCGAGGGAGGCAGCGACGGAGACTGCGAGGGAGACAGCGAGGGAGACTGCGAGAGAGACAGCGAGGGAGACAGCGAGGGAGACTGCGAGGGAGACTGCGAGGGAGACTGCGAGGGAGACAGCGAGGGAGACAGCGAGGGTGGCAGCGAGGGTGGCAGCGAGAGAGACTGCGAGAGATTCTGCGAGGGAGACAGAGAGGGAGACAGCGAGGGTGGCAGCGAGGGAGAGAGCGAGGGTGCAGCGAGGGAGACTGCGAGGGAGACAGCGAGGGTGGCAGCGAGAGAGACTGCGAGAGAGTCAGCGAGAGAGACAGCGAGAGAGACTGCGAGGGAGTCTGCGAGAGAGACTGCGAGGGAGACTGAGAGGGAGACTGCGAGAGAGACTGCGAGCGGGACAGCGAGGGGGACAGCGAGGGGGACAGCGAGGGGGACTGAGAGGGAGACAGCGAGGGAGACAGCGAGAGAGACTGCGAGAGAGACTGCGAGAGAGACTGCGAGGGAGACGGCGAGGGAGACGGCGAGGGAGACTGCGAGGGTGGCAGTGAGAGAGACTGCGAGGGAGACAGCGAGGGAGACTGCGAGCGAGACTGCGAGCGAGACTGCGAGGGAGGCTGCGAGGGAGGCAGCGAGGGAGACTGAGAGGGAGACTGAGAGGGAGACTGCGAGAGTGACTGCGAGGGAGACTGCGAGGGAGACTGCGAGAGAGACAGCGAGAGAGAATGCGAGAGGCAAAGCGAGGGGGAAAGCGAGGGGGACAGCGAGGGGGACAGCGAGGTGGAAAGCGAGGGGGACTGAGAGGGAGACAGCGAGGGGGACTGAGAGGGCGACAGCGAGGGAGACAGCGAGAGAAACTGTGAGAGAGACTGCGAGAGAGACTGCGAGAGAGACTGCGAGGGAGACTGAAAGGGAGACTGAGAGGGAGACTGAGAGGGAGACAGCGAGAGAGACAGGGAGAGAGACTGAGAGGGAGACTGCGAGAGAGACAGCGAGAGAGACTGCGAGAGAGACTGCGAGAGAGACTTAGAGGGAGACAGCGAGAGACTGCGAGAGAGACTGCGAGAGAGACTGCGACAGAGACTGTGAGAGAGATATCGAGCGAGACTGCGAGGGAGACAGCGAGGGAGACTGCGAGAGGCAAAGCGAGGGGGAAAGCGAGGGGGACAGCGAGGGGGACAGCGAGGTGGAAAGCGAGGGGGACTGAGAGGGAGACAGCGAGGGGGACTGAGAGGGAGACAGCGAGGGAGACAGCGAGAGAAACTGTGAGAGAGACTGCGAGAGAGACTGCGAGAGAGACTGCGAGGGAGACTGAAAGGGAGACTGAGAGGGAGACAGCGAGAGAGACAGGGAGAGAGACTGAGAGGGAGACTGCGAGAGAGACAGCGAGAGAGACTGCGAGAGAGACTGCGAGAGAGACTTAGAGGGAGACAGCGAGAGACTGCGAGAGAGACTGCGAGAGAGACTGCGACAGAGACTGTGAGAGAGATATCGAGCGAGACTGCGAGGGAGACAGCGAGGGAGACTGCGAGAGAGACTGTGAGAGAGAAAACGAGAGAGACTGAGAGAGAGACTGAGAGAGAGACTGCGAGAGAGACTGAGAGGGTGACAGCGAGAGACTGCGAGAGAGACTGCGAGAGAGACAGCGAGAGAGACAGCGAGAGAGACCTCGAGGGAGACGGCGAGGGAGACGGCGAGGGAGACTGCGAGGGTGGCAGCGAGAGAGACTGCGAGGGAGACAGCGAGGGAGACTGCGAGGGTGGCAGCGAGAGAGACTGCGAGCGAGACTGCGAGGGAGGCTGCGAGGACGGCAGCGAGGGAGACTGCGAGACAGACAGCGAGAGAGACTGCGAGGGAGACTGCGAGGGAGACAGCGAGAGAGACTGCGAGCGGGACTGCGAGGGGGACAGCGAGGGGGACTGAGAGGGAGACAGCGAGGGAGACAGCGAGGGAGACAGCGAGGGAGACTGCGAGGGAGACTGCGAGAGAGACTGCGAGGGAGACTGCGAGGGAGACAGCGAGGGAGACAGCGAGAGAGACTGCGAGAGAGACTGTGAGAGAGACTGCGACAGAGACTGTGAGAGAGACTGCGACAGAGACTGTGAGAGAGATATCGAGCGAGACTGCGAGGGAGACAGCGAGGGAGACTGCGAGAGAGACTGTGAGAGAGAAAACGAGAGAGACTGAGAGAGAGACTGAGAGAGAGACTGCGAGAGAGACTGCGAGAGAGACTGAGAGAGAGTGCGAGAGAGACTGCGAGAGAGACTGCAAGAGACTGCGAGAGAGACAGCGAGGGAGACAGCGAGAGAGTCTGTGAGAGAGACCTCGAGGGAGACAGCGAGGGAGACTGCGAGGGAGACGGCGAGGGAGACGGCGAGGGAGACTGCGAGGGTGGCAGCGAGAGAGACTGCGAGGGAGACAGCGAGGGAGACAGCGAGGGAGACTGCGAGGGTGGCAGCGAGAGAGACTGCGAGCGAGACTGCGAGCGAGGCTGCGAGGATGGCAGCGAGGGAGACTGCGAGACAGACAGCGAGAGAGACTGCGAGGGAGACTGCGAGACAGACAGCGAGAGAGACTGCGAGCGGGACAGCGAGGGGGACAGCGAGGGGGACAATGAGGGGGACAGCGAGGGGGACTGAGAGGGAGACTGTGAGGGAGACTGAGAGGGGGACTGAGAGGGAGACATCGAGGGAGACAGCGGGGGAGACAGCGAGGGAGACTGCGAGGGAGACAGCGAGGGAGACAGCGAGAGAGACAGCGAGGCAGACAGCGAGAGAGACTGCGAGAGAGACCTCGAGGGAGACCGCGAGGGAGACGGCGAGGGAGACTACGAGAGAGACTGCGAGAGAGACTGCGAGGGAGACAGCGAGGGAGACAGGAGGGAGACAGCGAGGGAGACAGCGAGAGAAACAGCGAGAGAAACAGCGAGAGAAACAATGAGAGAGACTGCGACACAGCGAGGGAGACAGAGGGTGAGACAGCGAGGGAGACTGCGAGGGAGACAGCGAGAGAGAGAGAGAGAGAGAGACTGCGAGAGAGACTGCGAGGGAGACTGCGAGGGAGACTGCGAGACAGACAGCGAGAGAGACTGCGAGGGAGACTGCGAGACAGACAGCGAGAGAGACTGCGAGCGGGACTGCGAGGGGGACAGTGAGGGGGACAGCGAGGGGGACTGCGAGGGGGACTGTGAGGGAGACTGAGAGGGGGACTGAGAGGGAGACATCGAGGGAGACAGCGGGGGAGACAGCGAGGGAGACTGCGAGAGAGACCTCGAGGGAGACTGCGAGGGAGACGGCGAGGGAGACTACGAGAGAGACTGCGAGAGAGACTGCGAGGGAGACAGCGAGGGAGACAGGAGGGAGACAGCGAGAGAAACAGCGAGAGAAACAATGAGAGAGACTGCGACACAGCGAGGGAGACAGAGGGTGAGACAGCGAGGGAGACTGCGAGGGAGACTGCGAGGGAGACAGAGAGAGAGAGAGACTGCGAGAGAGACTGCGAGGGAGACAGCGAGAGAGACTGCGAGAGAAACAGCGAGAGAGACTGCGACACAGCGAGGGAGACAGAGGGTGAGACAGCGAGGGAGACTGCGAGGGAGACTGCGTGAGAGACTGCGAGAGAGACTGCGAGGGAGACTGCGAGAGAGACTGTGAGAGAGAAAACGAGAGAGACTGAGAGAGAGACTGAGAGAGAGACTGCGAGAGAGACTGAGAGGGTGACAGCGAGAGACTGCGAGAGAGACTGCGAGAGAGACTGCGAGAGCCTGCGAGAGAGACTGCGAGAGAGACAGCGAGAGAGACTGCGAGAGAGACAGCGAGGGAGACAGCGAGAGAGTCTGTGAGAGAGACCTCGAGGGAGACAGCGAGGGAGACTGCGAGGGAGACGGCGAGGGAGACGGCGAGGGTGGCAGCGAGAGAGACTGCGAGGGAGACAGCGAGGGAGACAGCGAGGGAGACTGCGAGGGTGGCAGCGAGAGAGACTTCGAGCGAGACTGCGAGGGAGGCTGCGAGGATGGCAGCGAGGGAGACTGCGAGACAGACAGCGAGAGAGACTGCGAGGGAGACTGCGAGACAGACAGCGAGAGAGACTGCGAGCGGGACTGCGAGGGGGACAGCGAGGGGGACAATGAGGGGGACAGCGAGGGGGACTGAGAGGGAGACTGTGAGGGAGACTGAGAGGGGGACTGAGAGGGAGACATCGAGGGAGACAGCGGGGGAGACAGCGAGGGAGACTGCGAGGGAGACTGCGAGGGAGACAGCGAGGGAGACAGCGAGGCAGACAGCGAGAGAGACTGCGAGAGAGACCTCGAGGGAGACTGCGAGGGAGACGGCGAGAGAGACTGCGAGAGAGACTGCGAGGGAGACAGCGAGGGAGACAGGAGGGAGACAGCGAGGGAGACAGCGAGAGAAACAGCGAGAGAAACAATGAGAGAGACTGCGACACAGCGAGGGAGACAGAGGGTGAGACAGCGAGGGAGACTGCGAGGGAGACTGCGAGGGAGACAGCGAGAGAGAGAGAGAGAGAGAGACTGCGAGAGAGACTGCGAGGGAGACTGCGAGGGAGACAGCGAGGGAGACAGCGAGAGAGACTGCGAGAGAAACAGCGAGAGAGACTGCGACACAGCGAGGGAGACAGAGGGTGAGACAGCGAGGGAGACTGCGAGGGAGACTGCGTGAGAGACTGCGAGAGAGACTGCGAGGGAGACTGCGAGGGAGACAGCGAGGGAGACAGCGAGAGAGACTGCGAGAGAGACTGCGAGCGAGACTGCGAGGGAGGCTGCGAGGATGGCAGCGAGGGAGACTGCGAGACAGACAGCGAGAGAGACTGCGAGGGAGACTGCGAGACAGACAGCGAGAGAGACTGCGAGCGGGACTGCGAGGGGGACAGCGAGGGGGACAGTGAGGGGGACAGCGAGGGGGACTGAGAGGGAGACTGCGAGGGAGACTGCGAGGGAGACTGAGAGGGAGACAGCGAGGGAGACTGCGAGGGAGACTGCGAGGGAGACAGCGAGGGAGACAGCGAGAGAGACAGCGAGGCAGACAGCGAGAGAGACTGCGAGAGAGACCTCGAGCGAGACTGCGAGGGAGACGGCGAGGGAGACTACGAGAGAGACTGCGAGAGAGACTGCGAGGGAGACAGCGAGGGAGACAGGAGGGAGACAGCGAGGGAGACAGCGAGAGAAACAGCGAGAGAAACAGCGAGAGAGACTGCGACACAGCGAGGGAGACAGAGGGTGAGACAGCGAGGGAGACAGCGAGGGAGACTGCGAGGGAGACAGCGAGAGAGAGAGAGAGAGAGAGAGACTGCGAGAGAGACTGCGAGGGAGACTGCAAGGGAGACTGCGAGGGAGACAGCGAGGGAGACAGCGAGAGAGACTGCGAGAGAAACAGCGAGAGAGACTGCGACACAGCGAGGGAGACAGAGGGTGAGACAGCGAGGGAGACTGCGAGGGAGACTGCGTGGGAGACTGCGAGAGAGACTGCGAGAGAGACTGTGACAGAGACTGCGAGGGAGACTGCGAGGGAGACTGCGAGGGAGACAGCGAGGGAGACAGCGAGAGAGACTGCGAGAGAGACAGCGAGAGAGACTGCGAGAGAGACAGCCAGAGAGACAGCCAGAGAGACAGCCAGACAGACAGGCAGAGAGAGAGCCAGAGAGACAGCCAGAGAGACAGCCAGAAAGACAGCCAGAAAGACAGCCGGAGAGAGAGCCAGAGAGACAGCCAGAGAGACAGCCAGAGTGACAGCCAGAGAGTGCGAGGGAGACAGCGAGGGAGACAGCGAGGGAGACAGCGAGGGTGACAGCGAGGTTGACAGCGAGGGTGTCAGCGAGGGAGACAGCGAGAGAGAAAACGAGAGAGACTGAGAGAGAGACTGCGAGAGAGACTTAGAGGGAGACAGCGAGAGACTGCGAGAGAGACTGCGAGAGAGACTGCGAGAGAGACTGCGAGAGCCTGCGAGAGAGACTGCGAGAGAGACAGCGAGAGAGACTGCGAGAGAGACAGCGAGGGAGACAGCGAGCGAGTCTGTGAGAGAGACCTCGAGGGAGACAGCGAGGGAGACTGCGAGGGAGACTGCGAGGGTTGCAGCAAGATAGACTGCGAGGGAGATGGCGAGTGAGACGGCGAGGGACACTGCGAGGGTGGCAGCGAGAGAGACTGCGAGAGAGACAGCGAGGGAGACAGCGAGGGAGACAGCGAGGGAGACTGCGAGGGTGACTGCGAGGGTGGCAGCGAGAGAGACTGCGAGCGAGACTGCGAGCGAGACTGCGAGGGAGACAGTGAGGGAGACAGCGAGGGAGACAGCGAGGGAGACAGCGAGAGAGACTGTGGGAGAGACATCGAGGGAGACTGCGAGGGAGACTGCGAGGGAAACTGCGAGGGAGACTGCGAGAGAGACAGCGAGGGAGACAGCGAGAGAGACTGCGAGAGAGACTGCGAGGGAGACTGCGAGGGAGACAGCGAGGGAGACAGCGAGAGAGACAGCGAGGCAGACAGCGAGGGAGACTGCGAGAGAGACCTCGAGGGAGACTGCGAGGGAGACGGCGAGAGAGACTACGAGGGTGGCAGCGAGAGAGACTGTGAGGGAGACAGCGAGGGAGACAGGAGGGAGACAGCGAGGGAGACAGCGAGAGAAACAGCGAGAGAAACAGCGAGAGAGACTGCGACACAGCGAGGGAGACAGCGAGGGAGACAGCGAGGGAGACTGTGAGGGAGACTGCGAGGGAGGCAGCGAGGGAGACTGTGAGGGAGACTGCGAGGGAGGCAGCGACGGAGACTGCGAGGGAGACAGCGAGGCAGACTGCGAGGGAGACTGCGAGGGAGACAACGAGGGAGACAGCGAGGGAGACAGCGAGAGAGACAGCGAGGGAGACTGCGAGGGAGACAGCGAGGGAGACAGCGAGGGAGACAGCGAGGGTGGCAGCGAGGGTGGCAGCGAGAGAGACTGCGAGAGATTCTGCGAGGGAGACAGAGAGGGAGACAGCGAGGGTGGCAGCGAGGGAGATAGCGAGGGTGACAGCGAGGGAGACTGCGAGGGAGACAGCGAGGGTGGCAGCGAGAGAGACTGCGAGAGAGTCAGCGAGAGAGACAGCGAGAGAGACTGCGAGGGAGTCTGCGAGAGAGACTGCGAGGGAGACTGAGAGGGAGACTGCGAGAGAGACTGCGAGCGGGACAGCGAGGGGGACAGCGAGGGGGACAGAGAGGGGGACAGCGAGGGGGACTGAGAGGGAGACAGCGAGGGAGACAGCGAGGGAGACAGCGAGGGAGACAGCGAGGGAGACAGCGAGAGAGACTGCGAGAGAGACTGCGAGGGAGACGGCGAGGGAGACGGCGAGGGAGACTGCGAGGGTGGCAGCGAGAGAGACTGCGAGGGAGACAGCGAGGGAGACAGCGAGGGAGACTGCGTGCGAGAATGCGAGCGAGACTGCGAGGGAGGCTGCGAGGGAGGCAGCGAGGGAGACTGAGAGGGAGACTGAGAGGGAGACTGCGAGAGTGACTGCGAGGGAGACTGCGAGGGAGACTGCGAGAGAGACAGCGAGAGAGACTGCGAGAGGCAAAGCGAGGGGGAAAGCGAGGGGGACAGCGAGGGGGACAGCGAGGTGGAAAGCGAGGGGGACTGAGAGGGAGACAGCGAGGGGGACTGAGAGGGAGACAGCGAGGGAGACAGCGAGAGAAACTGTGAGAGAGACTGCGAGAGAGACTGCGAGAGAGACTGCGAGGGAGACTGAAAGGGAGACTGAGAGGGAGACAGCGAGAGAGACAGCGAGAGAGACTGAGAGGGAGACTGCGAGAGAGACAGCGAGAGAGACTGCGAGAGAGACTGCGAGAGAGACTTAGAGGGAGACAGCGAGAGACTGCGAGAGAGACTGCGAGAGAGACTGTGAGAGAAACTGCGACAGAGACTGTGAGAGAGATATCGAGCGAGACTGCGAGGGAGACAGCGAGGGAAACTGCGAGAGAGACTGTGAGAGAGCAAACGAGAGAGACTGAGAGAGAGACTGAGAGAGAGACTGCGAGAGAGACTGAGAGGGTGACAGCGAGAGACTGCGAGAGAGACTGCAAGAGAGACTGCGAGAGAGACTGCGAGAGAGACTGCGAGAGCCTGCGAGAGAGACTGCGAGAGAGACAGCGAGAGAGACTGCGAGAGAGACAGCGAGGGAGACAGCGAGAGAGTCTGTGAGAGAGACCTCGAGGGAGACAGCGAGGGAGACTGCGAGGGAGACGGCGAGGGAGACTGCGAGGGTGGCAGCGAGAGAGACTGCGAGGGAGACAGCGAGGGAGACAGCGAGGGAGACTGCGAGGGAGACTGCGAGGTTGGCAGCGAGAGAGACTGCGAGCGAGACTGCGAGGGAGGCTGCGAGGACGGCAGCGAGGGAGACTGCGAGACAGACAGCGAGAGAGACTGCGAGGGAGACTGCGAGACAGACAGCGAGAGAGACTGCGAGCGGGACTGCGAGGGGGACAGCGAGGGGGACAGCGAGGGGGACTGAGAGGGAGACAGCGAGGGAGACAGCGAGGGAGACAGCGAGGGAGACTGCGAGGGAGACTGCGAGAGAGACTGCGAGGGAGACTGCGAGGGAGACAGCGAGGGAGACAGCGAGAGAGACAGCGAGGCAGACAGCGAGAGAGACTGCGAGAGAGACCTCGAGGGAGACTGCGAGGGAGACGGCGAGGGAGACTACGAGAGAGACTGCGAGAGAGACAGCGAGGGAGACAGCGATGGAGACAGGAGGGAGACAGCGAGGGAGACAGCGAGAGAAACAGCGAGAGAAACAGCGAGAGAAACAGCGAGAGAGACTGCGACACAGCGAGGGAGACAGAGGGTGAGACAGCGAGGGAGACTGCGAGGGAGACAGCGAGAGAGAGAGAGAGAGAGAGACTGTGAGAGAGAGTGCGAGGGAGACTGCGAGGGAGACTGCGTGAGAGACTGCGAGAGAGACTGCGAGAGAGACTGCGAGAGAGACTGCGAGGGAGACTGCGAGGGAGACTGCGAGGGAGACAGCGAGAGAGACTGCGAGAGAGACAGCGAGAGAGACTGCGAGAGAGACAGCCAGAGAGACAGCCAGAGAGACAGGCAGAGAGAGAGCCAGAGAGACAGCCAGAGAGACAGCCAGAAAGACAGCCAGAAAGACAGCCAGAGAGAGAGCCAGAGAGACAGCCAGAGAGACAGCCAGAGAGTGCGAGGGAGACAGCGAGGGAGACAGCGAGGGAGACAGCGTGGGTGACAGCGAGGGTGACAGCGAGGTTGACAGCGAGGGTGTCAGCGAGGGAGACAGCGAGAGAGAAAACGAGAGAGACTGAGAGAGAGACTGCGAGAGAGACTTAGAGGGAGACAGCGAGAGACTGCGAGAGAGACTGCGAGAGAGACTGCGAGAGAGACTGCGAGAGAGACTGCGAGAGAGACTGCGAGAGCCTGCGAGAGAGACAGCGAGAGAGACTGCGAGAGAGACAGCAAGGGAGACAGCGAGCGAGTCTGTGAGAGAGACCTCGAGGGAGAAAGCGAGGGAGACTGCGAGGGAGACTGCGAGGGTTGCAGCAAGATAGACTGCGAGGGAGATGGCGAGTGAGACGGCGAGGGACACTGCGAGTGTGGCAGCGAGAGAGACTGCGAGAGAGACAGCGAGGGAGACAGCGAGGGAGACAGCGAGGGAGACTGCGAGGGAGACTGCGAGGGTGGCAGCGAGAGAGACTGCGAGCGAGAATGCGAGCGAGACTGCGAGGGAGACAGTGAGGGAGACAGCGAGGGAGACAGCGAGAGAGACTGTGGGAGAGACATCGAGGGAGACTGCGAGGGAGACTGCGAGGGAAACTGCGAGGGAGACTGCGAGAGAGACAGCGAGGGAGACAGCGAGAGAGACTGCGAGAGAGACTGCGAGGGAGACTGCGAGGGAGCCAGCGAGGGAGACAGCGAGAGAGACAGCGAGGCAGACAGCGAGGGAGACTGCGAGAGAGACCTCGAGGGAGACTGCGAGGGAGATGGCGAGAGAGACTACGAGGGTGGCAGCGAGAGAGACTGTGAGGGAGACAGCGAGGGAGACAGGAGGGAGACAGCGAGGGAGACAGCGAGAGAAACAGCGAGAGAAACAGCGAGAGAGACTGCGACACAGCGAGGGAGACAGCGAGGGAGACAGCGAGGGAGACTGCGAGGGAGGCTGCGAGGGAGGCAGCGAGGGAGACTGCGAGGGAGACTGCGAGGGAGGCAGCGACGGAGACTGCGAGGGAGACAGCGAGGGAGACTGCGAGGGAGACTGCGAGGGAGACAACGAGGGAGACAGCGAGGGAGACAGCGAGGGAGACAGCGAGGGAGACTGCGAGGACGGCAGCGAGGGAGACTGCGAGACAGACAGCGAGAGAGACTGCGAGGGAGACTGCGAGACAGACAGCGAGAGAGACTGCGAGCGGGACTGCGAGGGGGACAGCGAGGGGGACAGCGAGGGGGACTGAGAGGGAGACTGCGAGGGAGACTGAGAGGGAGACTGAGAGGGAGACAGCGAGGGAGACAGCGAGGGAGACAGCGAGGGAGACTGCGAGGGAGACTGCGAGGGAGACTGCGAGGGAGGCAGCGAGGGAGACTGCGAGGGAGACTGCGAGGGAGGCATCGAGGGAGACTGCGAGGGAGACAGCGAGGGAGCCAGCGAGGGAGACTTTGAGGGAGACTGCGAGGGAGACAGAGAGGGAGACAGCGAGGGAGACTGCGAGGGAGACAGCGAGGGAGACTGCGAGGGAGACAGCGAGGGAGACAGCGAGAGAGACAGCGAGAGAGACTGCGAGGGAGACTGCGAGTGAGACTGCGAGGGAGACTGAGAGGGAGACGGCGAGAGAGACTGCGAGCGGGACAGCGAGGGGGACAGCGACGGGGACAGCGAGGGGTCTGAGAGGGAGACAGCGAGGGAGACAGCGAGGGAGACAGCGAGAGAGACAGCGAGGGAGACAGCGAGAGAGACTGCGAGAGAGACTGCGAGGGAGACGGCGAGTGAGACGGCGAGGGAGACTGCGAGGGTGGCAGTGAGAGAGACTGCGAGGGAGACAGCGAGGGAGACAGCGAGGGAGACTGCGAGGGAGACTGCGACAGTGGCAGCGAGAGAGACTGGGAGGGATACTGCGAGCGAGACTGCGAGCGAGACTGCGAGGGAGGCTGCGAGGAAGGCAGCGAGGGAGACTGAGAGGGAGACTGCGAGGGAGACTGTGAGGGAGACTGCGAGGGAGACTGCGAGAGAGACAGCGAGAGAGACTGCGAGCGGGACAGTGAGGTGGACAGCGATGGGGACAGTGAGGGGGACAGCGAGGTGGAGAGCGAGGGGGACTGAGATAGAGACAGCGAGGGGGACTGAGAGGGAGACAGCGAGGGAGACTGCGAGAGAGACAGCGAGAGAGACTGCGAGCGGGACAGTGAGGTGGACAGCGATGGGGACAGTGAGGGGGACAGCGAGGTGGAGAGCGAGGGGGACTGAGATAGAGACAGCGAGGGGGACTGAGAGGGAGACAGCGAGGGAGAAAGCGAGAGAGACTGCGAGAGAGACTGCGAGAGAGACTGCGAGAGAGACTGCGAGGGAGAATGAGAGGGAGACTGAGAGGGAGACAGCGAGGGAGACAGCGAGGGAGACAGCGAGAGAGACTGCGAGAGAGACTGCGAGAGAGACTGCGAGGGAGAATGAGAGGGAGACTGAGAGGGAGACAGCGAGGGAGACAGCGAGGGAGACAGCGAGGGAGACAGCGAGAGAGACAGCGAGAGAGTCTGCGAGAGAGACTGCGAGAGAGACTGCGAGAAAGACTTAGAGGGAGACAGCGAGAGAGACAGCGAGAGAGTCTGCGAGAGAGACTGCGAGAGAGACTGAGAGGGAGACTGCGAGAGAGACAGCGAGAGAGTCTGCGAGAGAGACTGCGAGAGAGACTGCGAGAGAGACTGTGAGAGAGACTGCAAGAGAGACTGTGAGAGAGATATCGAGGGAGACTGCGAGGGAGACAGCGAGGGAGACAGCGAGAGAGACTGTGAGAGAGACATCGAGGGAGACTGCGAGGGAGACTGCTTGGGAGACTGCGAGGGAGACTGCGAGAGCGACAGCGAGGGAGACAGCGAGAGAGACTGCGAGAGAGACTGCGAAGGAGACTGCGAGGGAGACAGCAAGGGAGACAGCGAGAGAGACAGCGAGGCAGACAGCGAGAGAGACTGCGATAGAGACCTCGAGGGAGACTGCGAGGGAGACGGCGAGAGAGACTACGAGGGTGGCTGCGAGAGAGACTGCGAGGGAGACTGCGAGGGAGACTGCGAGGGAGACTGCGAGGTAGACTGCGAGGGAGACTGCGAGGGAGACTGCGAGGGAGGCAGCGAGGGAGACTGCGAGGGAGGCAGTGAGGGAGACTGCGAGGGAGACTGCGAGGGAGACAGCGAGGGAGACTGCAAGTGAGACAGCGAGGGAGACTGCGAGGGAGACAGCGAGGGAGACAGCGAGGGAGACAGCGAGGGAGAAAGCGAGGGTGGCAGCGAGGGTGGCAGCGAGAGAGACTGCGAGGGAGACAGCGAGGAAGACAGCGAGGGAGACTGCAAGGGAGACAGCGAGGGAGATGGCGAGGGTGGCAGCGAGGGAGATAGCGAGGGTGACGAGAGAGACTGCGAGGGAGACAGCGAAGGAGACAGCGAGGAGACCACGAGGGAGACAGCGAGGGAGACAGCGAGGGAGTCAGCGAGGGAGAAGGCGAGGGAGACAGCGAGGGAGACAGCGAGAGAGACAGCGAGAGAGACAGCGAGGGAGACTGCGAGGGAGACAGCGAGGGAGACTGCGAGGGAGACAGCGAGGGAGACAGCGAGGGAGACAGCGAGGGTGGCAGCGAGGGTGGCAGCGAGAGAGACTGCGAGAGATTCTGCGAGGGAGACAGAGAGGGAGACAGCGAGGGTGGCAGCGAGGCCGATAGCGAGGGTGACTGCGAGGGAGACTGCGAGGGAGACAGCGAGGGTGGCAGCGAGAGAGACTGCGAGAGAGTCAGCGAGAGAGACAGCGAGAGAGACTGCGAGGGAGACTGCGAGGGAGACTGCGAGGGAGACTGAGAGGGAAACTGCGAGAGAGACTGCGAGCGGGACAGCGAGGGGGACAGCGAGGGGGACAGCGAGGGGGACTGAGAGGGAGACAGCGAGGGAGACAGCGAGGGAGACAGCGAGGGAGACAGCGAGAGAGACTGCGATAGAGACTGCGAGGGAGACAGCGAAGGAGACAACGAGGGAGACTGCGAGGGAGACTGCGAGGGAGACTGCGAGGGAGACTGCGAGGTAGACTGCGAGGGAGACTGCGTGGGAGGCAGCGAGGGAGACTGCGAGGGAGGCAGCGAGGGAGATTGCGAGGGAGACAGCGAGGGAGACTGCGAGGGAGACAGCGAGGGAGACTCCGAGGGAGACAGCGGGAGAGACTGCGAGAGAGACTGCGAGGGAGACTGCGAGCGAGACTGCGAGCGAGACTGCGAGCGAGACTGCGAGGGAGGCTGCGAGGGAGGCAGCGAGGGAGACTGAGAGGGAGACTGAGAGGGAGACTGCGAGAGAGACTGCGAGAGAGACTGCGAGAGAGACTGCGAGGGAGACTGCGAGGGAGACTGAGAGGGAGACTGCGAGAGAGACTGCGAGGGAGACTGCGAGGGAGACTGAGAGGGAGACTGCGAGAGAGACTGCGAGAGAGACTGCGAGGGAGACATCGAGGGAGACTGAGAGGGAGACTGCGAGAGAGACTGCGAGGGAGACAGCGAGGGGGACAGCGAGGGGGACAGCGAGGGGGACAGCGTGGGGGACAGCGAGGGAGACAGCGAGGGAGACAGCGAGAGAGACTGCGAGAGAGACTGCGAGGGAGACTGTGAGAGAGACAGCGAGAGAGACTGCAAAGGAGACAGCGAGGAAGACAGCGTGGGAGAAAGCGAGGGAGACAGCGAGGGAGACTGCAAGGGAGACTACGAGGGAGACTGCGAGGGAGACTTCGAGGGAGACTGCGAGGGAGGCAGTGAGGGAGACTGCGAGGGAGACTGCGAGGGAGAATGCGAGGGAAACAGCGAGGGAGACAGCGAGGGAGACTGCGAGGGAGACAGCGAGGGAGACAGCGAGAGAGACTGCGAGGGAGACAGCGAGAGAGACTGCGAGGAAGACTGCGAGGGAGACTGCGAGGGAGACTGCGAGGGAGGCAGCGAGGGAGACTGTGAGGGAGACTGTGAGGGAGACTGCGAGGGAGACTGCGAGGGAGACAGCGAGGGAGACAGCGAGGGAGACAGCGAGGGTGGCAGCGAGGGTGGCAGCGGGTGTGGCAGCGAGAGAGACAGCGAGGGAGACAGCGAGGGAGACTGCAAGGGAGACAGCGAGGGAGATAGCGAGGGTGGCTGCGAGGGAGATAGCGAGGGTGACGAGAGAGACTGCGAGGGAGACAGCGAAGTAGACAGCGAGGGTGGCAGCGAGGGTGGCAGCGAGGGTTGGCAGCGAGAGAGACAGCGAGGGAGACTGCGAGGGAGACAGCGAGGGAGACTGCGAGGGAGACAGCGAGGGAGACAGCGAGGGAGACAGCGAGGGTGGCAGCGAGGGTGGCAGCGAGAGAGACTGCGAGAGATTCTGCGAGGGAGACAGAGAGGGAGACAGCGAGGGTGTCAGCGAGGCCGATAGCGAGGGTGACTGCGAGGGAGACTGCGAGGGAGACAGCGAGGGTGGCAGCGAGAGAGACTGCGAGAGAGTCAGCGAGAGAGACAGCGAGAGAGACTGCGAGGGAGACTGCGAGGGAGACTGAGAGGGAAACTGCGAGAGAGACTGCGAGCGGGACAGCGAGGGGGACAGCGAGGGGGACAGCGAGGGGGACTGAGAGGGAGACAGCGAGGGAGACAGCGAGGGAGACAGCGAGGGAGACAGCGAGAGAGACTGCGATAGAGACTGCGAGGGAGACAGCGAAGGAGACAACGAGGGAGACTGCGAGGGAGACTGCGAGGGAGACTGCGAGGTAGACTGCGAGGGAGACTGCGAGGGAGACTGCGAGGGAGGCAGCGAGGGAGACTGCGAGGGAGGCAGTGAGGGAGACTGCGAGGGAGACTGCGAGGGAGACAGCGAGGGAGACTGCAAGTGAGACAGCGAGGGAGACTGCGAGGGAGACAGCGAGGGAGACAGCGAGGGAGACAGCGAGGGAGAAAGCGAGGGTGGCAGCGAGGGTGGCAGCGAGAGAGACTGCGAGGGAGACAGCGAGGAAGACAGCGAGGGAGACTGCAAGGGAGACAGCGAGGGAGATGGCGAGGGTGGCAGCGAGGGAGATAGCGAGGGTGACGAGAGAGACTGCGAGGGAGACAGCGAAGGAGACAGCGAGGAGACCACGAGGGAGACAGCGAGGGAGACAGCGAGGGAGTCAGCGAGGGAGAAGGCGAGGGAGACAGCGAGGGAGACAGCGAGAGAGACAGCGAGAGAGACAGCGAGGGAGACTGCGAGGGAGACAGCGAGGGAGACTGCGAGGGAGACAGCGAGGGAGACAGCGAGGGAGACAGCGAGGGTGGCAGCGAGGGTGGCAGCGAGAGAGACTGCGAGAGATTCTGCGAGGGAGACAGAGAGGGAGACAGCGAGGGTGGCAGCGAGGCCGATAGCGAGGGTGACTGCGAGGGAGACTGCGAGGGAGACAGCGAGGGTGGCAGCGAGAGAGACTGCGAGAGAGTCAGCGAGAGAGACAGCGAGAGAGACTGCGAGGGAGACTGCGAGGGAGACTGCGAGGGAGACTGAGAGGGAAACTGCGAGAGAGACTGCGAGCGGGACAGCGAGGGGGACAGCGAGGGGGACAGCGAGGGGGACTGAGAGGGAGACAGCGAGGGAGACAGCGAGGGAGACAGCGAGGGAGACAGCGAGAGAGACTGCGATAGAGACTGCGAGGGAGACAGCGAAGGAGACAACGAGGGAGACTGCGAGGGAGACTGCGAGGGAGACTGCGAGGGAGACTGCGAGGTAGACTGCGAGGGAGACTGCGTGGGAGGCAGCGAGGGAGACTGCGAGGGAGGCAGCGAGGGAGATTGCGAGGGAGACAGCGAGGGAGACTGCGAGGGAGACAGCGAGGGAGACTCCGAGGGAGACAGCGGGAGAGACTGCGAGAGAGACTGCGAGGGAGACTGCGAGCGAGACTGCGAGCGAGACTGCGAGCGAGACTGCGAGGGAGGCTGCGAGGGAGGCAGCGAGGGAGACTGAGAGGGAGACTGAGAGGGAGACTGCGAGAGAGACTGCGAGAGAGACTGCGAGAGAGACTGCGAGGGAGACTGCGAGGGAGACTGAGAGGGAGACTGCGAGAGAGACTGCGAGGGAGACTGCGAGGGAGACTGAGAGGGAGACTGCGAGAGAGACTGCGAGAGAGACTGCGAGGGAGACATCGAGGGAGACTGAGAGGGAGACTGCGAGAGAGACTGCGAGGGAGACAGCGAGGGGGACAGCGAGGGGGACAGCGAGGGGGACAGCGTGGGGGACAGCGAGGGAGACAGCGAGGGAGACAGCGAGAGAGACTGCGAGAGAGACTGCGAGGGAGACTGTGAGAGAGACAGCGAGAGAGACTGCAAAGGAGACAGCGAGGAAGACAGCGTGGGAGAAAGCGAGGGAGACAGCGAGGGAGACTGCAAGGGAGACTACGAGGGAGACTGCGAGGGAGACTTCGAGGGAGACTGCGAGGGAGGCAGTGAGGGAGACTGCGAGGGAGACTGCGAGGGAGAATGCGAGGGAAACAGCGAGGGAGACAGCGAGGGAGACTGCGAGGGAGACAGCGAGGGAGACAGCGAGAGAGACTGCGAGGGAGACAGCGAGAGAGACTGCGAGGAAGACTGCGAGGGAGACTGCGAGGGAGACTGCGAGGGAGGCAGCGAGGGAGACTGTGAGGGAGACTGTGAGGGAGACTGCGAGGGAGGACTGCGAGGGAGACAGCGAGGGAGACAGCGAGGGAGACAGCGAGGGTGGCAGCGAGGGTGGCAGCGGGTGTGGCAGCGAGAGAGACAGCGAGGGAGACAGCGAGGGAGACTGCAAGGGAGACAGCGAGGGAGATAGCGAGGGTGGCTGCGAGGGAGATAGCGAGGGTGACGAGAGAGACTGCGAGGGAGACAGCGAAGTAGACAGCGAGGGTGGCAGCGAGGGTGGCAGCGAGGGTGGCAGCGAGAGAGACAGCGAGGGAGACTGCGAGGGAGACAGCGAGGGAGACTGCGAGGGAGACAGCGAGGGAGACAGCGAGGGAGACAGCGAGGGTGGCAGCGAGGGTGGCAGCGAGAGAGACTGCGAGAGATTCTGCGAGGGAGACAGAGAGGGAGACAGCGAGGGTGTCAGCGAGGCCGATAGCGAGGGTGACTGCGAGGGAGACTGCGAGGGAGACAGCGAGGGTGGCAGCGAGAGAGACTGCGAGAGAGTCAGCGAGAGAGACAGCGAGAGAGACTGCGAGGGAGACTGCGAGGGAGACTGAGAGGGAAACTGCGAGAGAGACTGCGAGCGGGACAGCGAGGGGGACAGCGAGGGGGACAGCGAGGGGGACTGAGAGGGAGACAGCGAGGGAGACAGCGAGGGAGACAGCGAGGGAGACAGCGAGAGAGACTGCGATAGAGACTGCGAGGGAGACAGCGAAGGAGACAACGAGGGAGACTGCGAGGGAGACTGCGAGGGAGACTGCGAGGGAGACTGCGAGGTAGACTGCGAGGGAGACTGCGTGGGAGGCAGCGAGGGAGACTGCGAGGGAGGCAGCGAGGGAGATTGCGAGGGAGACAGCGAGGGAGACTGCGAGGGAGACAGCGAGGGAGACTCCGAGGGAGACAGCGGGAGAGACTGCGAGAGAGACTGCGAGGGAGACTGCGAGCGAGACTGCGAGCGAGACTGCGAGCGAGACTGCGAGGGAGGCTGCGAGGGAGGCAGCGAGGGAGACTGAGAGGGAGACTGAGAGGGAGACTGCGAGAGAGACTGCGAGAGAGACTGCGAGGGAGACTGCGAGGGAGACTGAGAGGGAGACTGCGAGAGAGACTGCGAGGGAGACTGCGAGGGAGACTGAGAGGGAGACTGCGAGAGAGACTGCGAGAGAGACTGCGAGGGAGACTGCGAGGGAGACTGAGAGGGAGACTGCGAGAGAGACTGCGAGGGAGACAGCGAGGGGGACAGCGAGGGGGACAGCGAGGGGGACAGCGTGGGGGACAGCGAGGGAGACAGCGAGGGAGACAGCGAGAGAGACTGCGAGAGAGACTGCGAGGGAGACTGTGAGAGAGACAGCGAGAGAGACTGCAAAGGAGACAGCGAGGAAGACAGCGTGGGAGAAAGCGAGGGAGACAGCGAGGGAGACTGCGAGGGAGACTACGAGGGAGACTGCGAGGGAGACTTCGAGGGAGACTGCGAGGGAGGCAGTGAGGGAGACTGCGAGGGAGACTGCGAGGGAGAATGCGAGGGAAACAGCGAGGGAGACAGCGAGGGAGACTGCGAGGGAGACAGCGAGGGAGACAGCGAGAGAGACTGCGAGGGAGACAGCGAGAGAGACTGCGAGGAAGACTGCGAGGGAGACTGCGAGGGAGACTGCGAGGGAGGCAGCGAGGGAGACTGTGAGGGAGACTGCGAGGGAGACTGCGAGGGAGACAGCGAGGGAGACAGCGAGGGAGACAGCGAGGGTGGCAGCGAGGGTGGCAGCGGGTGTGGCAGCGAGAGAGACAGCGAGGGAGACAGCGTGGGAGACTGCAAGGGAGACAGCGAGGGAGATAGCGAGGGTGGCTGCGAGGGAGATAGCGAGGGTGACGAGAGAGACTGCGAGGGAGACAGCGAAGTAGACAGCGAGGGTGGCAGCGAGGGTGGCAGCGAGGGTGGCAGCGAGAGAGACAGCGAGGCAGACTGCGAGGGAGACTGCGAGGGAGACAGCGAGGGAGACAGCAAGGGAGACAGCGAGAGAGACAGCGAGGGAGACTGCGAGGGAGACTGCGAGGGAGACAGCGAGGGAGACTGCGAGGGAGACTGCGAGGGAGACTGCGAGGGAGACAGCGAGGGAGACAGCGAGGGAGACAGCGAGGGAGAAAGCGAGGGTCGCAGCGAGGGTGGCAGCGAGAGAGACTGCGAGGGAGACAGCGAGGAAGACAGCGAGGGAGACTGCAAGGGAGACAGCGAGGGAGATGGCGAGGGTGGCAGCGAGGGAGATAGCGAGGGTGACGAGAGAGACTGCGAGGGAGACAGCGAAGGAGACAGCGAGGGTGGCAGCGAGGGTGGCAGCGAGGCTGGCAGCGAGAGAGACAGCGAGGCAGACTGCGAGGAGACAGCGAGGGAGACAGCGAGGGAGTCAGCGAGGGAGAAGGCGAGGGAGACAGCGAGGGAGACAGCGAGAGCGACAACGAGAGAGACAGCGAGGGAGACTGCGAGGGAGACAGCGAGGGAGACTGCGAGGGAGACAGCGAGGGAGACAGCGAGGGAGACAGCGAGGGTGGCAGCGAGGGTGGCAGCGAGAGAGACTGCGAGAGATTCTGCGAGGGAGACAGAGAGGGAGACAGCGAGGGTGGCAGCGAGGCCGATAGCGAGGGTGACTGCGAGGGAGACTGCGAGGGAGACAGCGAGGGTGGTAGCGAGAGAGACTGCGAGAGAGTCAGCGAGAGAGACAGCGAGAGAGACTGCGAGGGAGACTGCGAGGGAGACTGCGAGGGAGACTGAGAGGGAAACTGCGAGAGAGACTGCGAGCGGGACAGCGAGGGGGACAGCGAGGGGGACAGCGAGGGGGACTGAGAGGGAGACAGCGAGGGAGACAGCGAGGGAGACAGCGAGAGAGACTGCGATAGAGACTGCGAGGGAGACAGCGAAGGAGACAACGAGGGAGACAGCGAGGGAGACTGCGAGGGAGACTGCGAGGGAGACTGCGAGGGAGACTGTGAGGTAGACTGCGAGGGAGACTGCGAGGGAGGCAGCGAGGGAGACTGCGAGGGAGGCAGCGAGGGAGATTGCGAGGGAGACAGTGAGGGAGACTGCGAGGGAGACAGCGAGGGACACTCCGAGGGAGACAGCGGGAGAGACTGCGAGAGAGACTGCGAGGGAGACTGCGATCGAGACTGCGAGCGAGACTGCGAGAGAGACTGCGAGGAGGCTGCGAGGGAGGCAGCGAGGGAGACTGAGAGGGAGACTGAGAGGGAGACTGCGAGAGAGACTGCGAGAGAGACTGCGAGGGAGACTGCGAGGGAGACTGCGAGGGAGACTGAGAGGGAGACTGCGAGAGAGACTGCGAGGGAGACTGCGAGGGAGACTGAGAGGAGACTGCGAGAGAGACTGCGAGAGAGACTGCGAGAGAGACTGCGAGGGAGACTGCGAGGGAGACTGAGAGGGAGACTGCGAGAGAGACTGCGAGGGAGACAGCGAGGGGGACAGCGAGGGGGACAGCGTGGGGGACAGCGAGGGAGACAGCGAGGGAGACAGCGAGAGAGACTGCGAGAGAGACTGCGAGGGAGACTGTGAGAGAGACAGCGAGAGAGACTGCAAAGGAGACAGCGAGGTAGACAGCGTGGGAGAAAGCGAGGGAGACAGCGAGGGAGACTGCGAGGGAGACTACGAGGGAGACTGCGAGGGAGACTTCGAGGGAGACTGCGAGGGAGGCAGTGAGGGAGACTGCGAGGGAGACTGCGAGGGAGAATGCGAGGAAACAGCGAGGGAGACAGCGAGGGAGACTGCGAGGGAGACAGCGAGGGAGACAGCGAGAGAGACTGCGAGGGAGACTGCGAGGGAGAATGCGAGGGAGACAGCGAGAGAGACTGCGAGGAAGATTGCGAGGGAGACTGCGAGGGAGACTGCGAGGGAGGCAGCGAGGGAGACTGTGAGGGAGACTGTGAGGGAGACTGCGAGGGAGACTGCGAGGGAGACAGCGAGGGAGACAGCGAGGGAGACAGCGAGGGTGGCAGCGAGGGTGGCAGCGGGTGTGGCAGCGAGAGAGACAGCGAGGGAGACAGCGAGGGAGACTGCAAGGGAGACAGCGAGGGAGATAGCGAGGGTGGCTGCGAGGGAGATAGCGAGGGTGACGAGAGAGACTGCGAGGGAGACAGCGAAGTAGACAGCGAGGGTGGCAGCGAGGGTGGCAGCGAGGGTGGCAGCGAGAGAGACAGCGAGGCAGACTGCGAGGGAGACTGCGAGGGAGACAGCGAGGGAGACAGCAAGGGAGACAGCGAGAGAGACAGCGAGGGAGACTGCGAGGGAGACTGCGAGGGAGACAGCGAGGGAGACTGCGAGGGAGACTGCGAGCGAGACTGCGAGGGAGACTGCGAGGGAGACAGCGAGGGAGACAGCGAGGGAGACAGCGAGGGAGAAAGCGAGGGTGGCAGCGAGGGTGGCAGCGAGAGAGACTGCGAGGGAGACAGCGAGGAAGACAGCGAGGGAGACTGCAAGGGAGACAACGAGGGAGATGGCGAGGGTGGCAGCGAGGGAGATAGCGAGGGTGACGAGAGAGACTGCGAGGGAGACAGCGAAGGAGACAGCGAGGGTGGCAGCGAGGGTGGCAGCGAGGCTGGCAGCGAGAGAGACAGCGAGGCAGACTGCGAGGAGACCACGAGGGAGACAGCGAGGGAGACAGCGAGGGAGTCAGCGAGGGAGAAGGCGAGGGAGACAGCGAGGGAGACAGCGAGAGCGACAGCGAGAGAGACAGCGAGGGAGACTGCGAGGGAGACAGCGAGGGAGACTGCGAGGGAGACAGCGAGGGAGACAGCGAGGGAGACAGCGAGGGTGGCAGCGAGGGTGGCAGCGAGAGAGACTGCGAGAGATTCTGCGAGGGAGACAGAGAGGGAGACAGCGAGGGTGGCAGCGAGGCCGATAGCGAGGGTGACTGCGAGGGAGACTGCGAGGGAGACAGCGAGGGTGGCAGCGAGAGAGACTGCGAGAGAGTCAGCGAGAGAGACAGCGAGAGAGACTGCGAGGGAGACTGCGAGGGAGACTGCGAGGGAGACTGAGAGGGAAACTGCGAGAGAGACTGCGAGCGGGACAGCGAGGGGGACAGCGAGGGGGACAGCGAGGGGGACTGAGAGGGAGACAGCGAGGGAGACAGCGAGGGAGACAGCGAGGGAGACAGCGAGAGAGACTGCGATAGAGACTGCGAGGGAGACAGCGAAGGAGACAACGAGGGAGACAGCGAGGGAGACTGCGAGGGAGACTGCGAGGGAGACTGCGAGGGAGACTGCGAGGTAGACTGCGAGGGAGACTGCGAGGGAGGCAGCGAGGGAGACTGCGAGGGAGGCAGCGAGGGAGATTGCGAGGGAGACAGTGAGGGAGACTGCGAGGGAGACAGCGAGGGAGACTCCGAGGGAGACAGCGGGAGAGACTGCGAGAGAGACTGCGAGGGAGACTGCGAGCGAGACTGCGAGCGAGACTGCGAGCGAGACTGCGAGGGAGGCTGCGAGGGAGGCAGCGAGGGAGACTGAGAGGGAGACTGAGAGGGAGACTGCGAGAGAGACTGCGAGAGAGACTGCGAGAGAGACTGCGAGGGAGACTGCGAGGGAGACTGAGAGGGAGACTGCGAGAGAGACTGCGAGGGAGACTGCGAGGGAGACTGAGAGGGAGACTGCGAGAGAGACTGCGAGAGAGACTGCGAGAGAGACTGCGAGGGAGACTGCGAGGGAGACTGAGAGGGAGACTGCGAGAGAGACTGCGAGGGAGACTGCGAGGGGGACAGCGAGGGGGACAGCGTGGGGGACAGCGAGGGAGACAGCGAGGGAGACAGCGAGAGAGACTGCGAGAGAGACTGCGAGGGAGACTGTGAGAGAGACAGCGAGAGAGACTGCAAAGGAGACAGCGAGGTAGACAGCGTGGGAGAAAGCGAGGGAGACAGCGAGGGAGACTGCGAGGGAGACTACGAGGGAGACTGCGAGGGAGACTTCGAGGGAGACTGCGAGGGAGGCAGTGAGGGAGACTGCGAGGAAGACTGCGAGGGAGAATGCGAGGGAAACAGCGAGGGAGACAGCGAGGGAGACTGCGAGGGAGACAGCGAGGGAGACAGCGAGAGAGACTGCGAGGGAGACTGCGAGGGAGAATGCGAGGGAGACAGCGAGAGAGACTGCGAGGAAGATTGCGAGGGAGACTGCGAGGGAGACTGCGAGGGAGGCAGCGAGGGAGACTGCGAGGGAGACTGTGAGGGAGACTGCGAGGGAGACTGCGAGGGAGACAGCGAGGGAGACAGCGAGAGAGACAGCGAGGGAGAGAGCGAGGGAGAGAGCGAGGGAGAGAGCGAGGGAGACAGCGAGGGTGGCAGCGAGGGTGGCAGCGGGTGTGGCAGCGAGAGAGACTGCGAGGGAGACAGCGAGGGAGACTGCAAGGGAGACATCGAGGGAGATAGCGAGGGTGGCTGCGAGGGAGATAGCGAGGGTGACGAGAGAGACTGCGAGGGAGACAGCGAAGTAGACAGCGAGGGTGGCAGCGAGGGTGGCAGCGAGGGTGGCAGCGAGAGAGACAGCGAGGCAGACTGCGAGGGAGACTGCGAGGGAGACAGCGAGGGAGACAGCAAGGGAGACAGCGAGAGAGAAAGCGAGGGAGACTGCGAGGGAGACTGCGAGGGAGACAGCGAGGGAGACTGCGAGGGAGACTGTGAGCGAGACTGCGAGGGAGACTGCGAGGGAGACTGCGTGGGTGGCAGCGAGAGAGACTGCGAGGGTGGCAGCGAGAGAGAGTGCGAGAGAGACTGCGAGGGCGACAGCGAGGGAGAGAGCGAGGGAGACTACGAGGGAGACTGCGAGGGAGACTGCGAGGGAGACTGCGAGTGAGACGGCAAGGGAGTCGACGAGGGAGACTGCGAGGGAGACAGCGAGTGAGACAGCGCGGGAGACAGCGAGGGAGACAGCGAGGGAGACTGAGAGAGAGACAACGAGGGAGACAGCGAGAGAGACAGCGAGAGAGACTGAGAGACAGCGAGGGTGGCAGCGAGGGTGACAGCGAGGGAGACAGCGAGGGAGACAGCGAGGGAGACAGAGAGGGAGACTGAGAGAGAGACTGAGAGAGAGACTGAGAGAGAGACTGAGAGAGACTGCGAGGGAGACTGCGAGGGAGACTGCGAGAGAGACTGCGAGGGAGACTTTTAGGGAGACTGCGAGAGAGACTGCGAGGGAGACATCGAGGGTGACTGCGAGGGAGACAGCAAGGGAGACTGCGAGGCAGACTGCGATGGAGACAGCGAGGGAGACTGCGAGACACACTGCGAGAGAGGCGGCGAGGGAGACGGCTAGAGAGACAGAGAGAGAGACTGCGAGCGAGTCTGCGAGAGAGACAGCGAAAGAGACTGCGAGGGAGACAGCGAGAGAGAGAGAGAGAGAGAGACTGCGAGAGAGAGTGCGAGGGAGACTGCGAGGGAGACTGCGAGGGAGACTGCGAGGGAGACTGCGAGAGAGACTGCGAGAGAGACTGCGAGAGTATCTGTGAGAGAGACTGCGAGGGAGACTGCGAGGGAGACTGCGATGGAGACGGCGAGGGAGACAGCGAGGGAGACGGCGAGGGAGACAGCGAGGGAGACTGCGAGAGAGACAGCGAGAGAGACTGCGAGAGAGACAGCCAGAGAGACAGCCAGAGAGACAGGCAGAGAGAGAGCCAGAGAGACAGCCAGAAAGACAGCCAGAAAGACTGCCAGAGAGGCAGCCAGAGAGACAGCCAGAGAGACAGCCAGCGAGTGCGAGGGAGACAGCGAGGGAGACAGCGAGGGTGAGAGCGAGGGTAACAGCGAGGGTGACAGCGAGGGTGACAGCGAGGGAGACAGCGAGAGAGAAAACGAGAGAGACTGAGAGAGAGACTGCGAGGGAGAAAGCGAGGGAGAAAGCGAGAGAGAATGCGAGAGAGAATGCGAGAGAGAGAGAGCATGGGTGACAGCGAGAGAGTCAGCGAGGGAGACAGCGAGAGAGACTGCGAGGGAGAGAGCGAGAGAAACTGCGAGGGAGACAGCGAGAGAGACAGCGAGAGAGACAGCGAGAGAGATAGCGAAGCAGACAGCGAGGGAGAGAGAACGATACAGAGATGGGCTGAGGGAGAGATAGAGAGAGAGAGAGATGGGCTGAGGGAGAGAGAGGGATAGAGAGAGAAAGAGAGATAGAGAGAGAGAGAGAGATGGGGTGAGGGGGAGAGAGGGAGAGAGAGAGAAAGAGAGATAGAAAGAGAGAGAGAGATGGGGTGAGGGGGAGAGAGGGAGAGAGAGAGAAAGAGAGATAGAGAGAGAGAGAGTGATGGGGTGAGGGGGAGAGAGGGAGAGAGAGAGAAAGAGAGATAGAGAGAGAGAGAGAGATGGGCTGAGGGAGAGAGAGGAGAGAGAGAGATAGAGAGAGAGATGGGGTGAGGGAGAGAGAGACGGATGGGCTGAGGGAGAGAGAGAGAGAGAGAGATGGGGTGAGGGGGAGAGAGACGGATGGGCTGAGGGAGAGAGAGCGAGAGAGAGAGAAATATACAGAGATGGGCTGAGGGAGAGATAGAGAGAGAGGGAGATGGGCTGAGGGAGAGAGAGGGAGAGAGAGAGAGAAAGAAAGATAGAGAGAGAGAGAGAGATGGGGTGAGGGGGAGAGAGACGGATGGGCTGAGGGAGAAAGAGAGAGAGAGAGAGAGAAATGGGCTGAGGGAGAGAGAGGGAGAGAGAGACAGAGAGAGAGTGAGATGGGGTGAGGGGGAGAGAGGGAGAGAGAGAGAGAGAGAGAGATGGGCTGAGGGAGAGAGAGGGAGAGAGAGAGAAAGAGAGATAGAGAGAGAGAGAGAGATGGGGTGAGGGGGAGAGCGGGAGAGAGAGACAGAGAGAGAGATGGGGTGAGGGAGAGAGAGACGGATGGGCTGAGGGAGAGAGAGAGAGAGAGAGATGGGGTGAGGGGGAGAGAGACGGATGGACTGAGGGAGAGAGAGCAAGAGAGAGAGAAAGATACAGAGATGGGCCGAGGGAGAGATAGAGAGAGAGAGAGATGGGCTGAGGGAGAGAGAGGGAGAGAGAGAGAAAGAGAGATAAAGAGAGAGAGAGAGAAAGATGGGGTGAGGGGGAGAGAGACGGATGGTCTGAGGGAGAAAGAGAGAGAGAGAGAGAGAGATGGGCTGAGGGAGAGAGAGGGAGAGAGAGAGAAAGATACAAAGATGGGCTGAGGGAGCGAAAGAGAGAGAGAGAGATGGGCTGAGGGAGAGAGAGGGAGAGAGAAAGAGAGACAGAGAGAGAGAGAGGGTGTGAGGGGGAGAGAGACGCATGGGCTGAGGGAGAAAGAGAGAGAGAGAGAGAGATGGGCTGAGGAATAGAGAGGGACAGAGAGAGATGGGCTGAGGTAGAGAGAGGGAGAGAGAGAGAAAGAGAGATAGAGAGAGAGAGAGAGATGGGGTGAGGGGGAAAGAGGGGGAGAGTGAGATAGAGAGAGAGATGGGGTGAGGGAGATAGAGACGGATGGGCTGAGGGAGAGAGAGAGAGAGAGAGAGATGGGGTGAGGGGGAGAGAGACGGATGGGCTGAGGGAGAGAGAGCGAGAGAGAGAGAAAGATACAGAGATGGGCTGAGGGAGAGATAGAGAGAGAGAGAGATGGCTGAGGGAGAGAGAGGGAGAGAGAGAGAAAGAGAGATAGAGAGAGAGAGAGAGATGGGGTGAGGGGGAGAGAGACGGATGGGCTGAGAGAGAAAGAGAGAGAGAGAGAGAGAGAGCGAGAGATGGGCTGAGGTAGAGAGAGGGAGAGAGAGAGAAAGAGAGATAGAGAGAGAGAAAGATGGGGTGAGGAGGAGAGAGGGAGAGAGAGAGAGAGATAGAGAGAGAGATGGGGTGAGGGAGCGAGAGACGGATGGGCTGAGGAGAGAGAGAGAGAGAGATGGGGTGAGGGGGAGAGAGACGGATGGGCTGAGGGAGAGAGAGCGAGTGAGAGAGAAAGATACAAAGATGGGCTGAGGGAGAGATAAAGAGAGAGAGAGATGGGCTGAGGGAGAGAGAGGGAGAGAGAAAGAGAGATAGAGAGAGAGAGAGAGAGAGAGAGATGGGGTGAGGGGGAGAGAGACGCATGGGCTGAGGGAGAAAGAGAGAGAGAGAGAGAGAGATGGGCTGAGGGAGAGAGAGAGAAAGAGAGATGGAGAGAGAGCGAGAGATGGGGTGAGGGGGAGAGAGGGAGAGAAAGAGAAAGAGAGATAGAGAGAGAGAAAGAGAGATGGGGTGAGGGGGAGAGAGGGAGAGATAGAAAGAGAGAGAGAGAGAGACAGATGGGGTGAGGGGGAGAGAGGGAGAGAGAGAAAGAGAGATAGAGAGAGAGAGAGATGGGGTGAGGGGAAGAGAGGGAGAGAGAGAGAAAGAGAGATAGAGAGAGAGAGAGAGATGGGGTGAGGGAGAAAGAGAGAGAGAGAGAGAGAGATGGGCTGAGGGAGTGAGAGGGAGAGAGAGAGAAAGAGAGATAGAGAGAGAGAGAGAGAGATGGGGTGAGGGGGAGAGAGAGAGAGAGAGATAGAGAGAGAGATGGGGTGAGGGAGAGAGAGAGAAAGAGAGATAGAGAGAGAGAGAGAGATGGGGTGGGGGGGAGAGAGACGGATGGGCTGAGGGAGAAAGAGAGAGAGAGAGAGAGAAATGGGCTGAGGGAGGGAAAGGGAGAGAGAGAGAAAGACAGATAGAGAGAGAGAGAGATGGGGCGAGGGGGAGAGTGGGAGAGAGAAAGAGAGATAGAGAGAGAGAGAGAGAGAGATGGGGTAAGGGGGAGAGAGGCAGAATGAGGGAAAGAGAGTTAGAGAGAGAGAGAGAGATGGGGTGAGCGGGAGAGAGAGAGAGATAGAGAGAGAGAGGGAGAGAGAGATGGGGTGAGGGGGAGAGAGGGAGAGAGAGAGAAAGAGAGAGAGAGAGATGGGTGAGGGGAGAGAGGGAGAGAGAGAGAAAGAGAGACAGAGAGAATTGAGAGATGGGGTGAGGGAGAAAGAGAGAGAGAGAGAGAGAGATGGGCTGAGGGAGAGAGAGAGAAAGAGAGATAGAGAGAGAGAGAGAGATGGGATGAGGGGGAGAGAGGGAGAGAGAGAGAGAGAGATAGGGAGAGAGATGGGGTGAGGGAGAGAGAGACGGATGGGCTGAGCGTGAGAGAGAGAGAAAGAGAGAGAGAGATAGAGAGAGAGAAGGGGTGAGGGAGATAGAGAGAGAGAGAGAGAGATGGGGTGAGTGGGAGAGAGAAGGATGGGCTGAGGGAGAAAGAGAGAGAGAGAGAGAGATGGGGTGAGAGGCAGAGAGGGAGGAGAGAGAAAGAGAGAGAGAGATAGAGAGAGAGAAGGGGTGAGGGAGATAGAGAGAGAGAGAGAGAGATGGGGTGAGGGGGAGAGAGAAGGATGGGCTGAGGGAGAAAGAGAGAGAGAGAGAGAGATGGGATGAGGGGGAGAGAGGGAGAGAGAGAGAGAGATAGGGAGAGAGATGGGGTGAGGGAGAGAGAGACGGATGGGCTGAGCGTGAGAGAGAGAGAAAGAGAGAGAGAGATAGAGAGAGAGAAGGGGTGAGGGAGATAGAGAGAGAGAGAGAGAGATGGGGTGAGTGGGAGAGAGAAGGATGGGCTGAGGGAGAAAGAGAGAGAGAGAGAGAGATGGGGTGAGAGGGAGAGAGGGAGGGAGAGAGAAAGAGAGAGAGAGATAGAGAGAGAGAAGGGGTGAGGGAGATAGAGAGAGAGAGAGAGAGATGGGGTGAGGGGGAGAGAGAAGGATGGGCTGAGGGAGAAAGAGAGAGAGAGAGAGAGATGGGGTGAGAGGGAGAGAGGGAGGGAGAGAGAAAGAGAGATAGAGAGAGAGAGAGAGATGGGGTGAGGGGGAGAGAGACGGATGGGCTGAGGGAGAAAGAGAGAGAGAGAAAGAGATGGGCTGAGGGAGAGAGAGTAAGAGAGAGAGAAAGAGAGATAGAGAGAGAGAGAGAGATGGGGTGAGGGGGAGAGAGGGAGAGAGAGAGAAAGAGAGATAGAGAGAGAGAGAGATGGGGTGAGGGGGAGAGAGAGAGAGGGAGAGAAAGAGAGATAGAGAGAGAGAGAGAGATGGGGTGAGGGAGAAAGAGAGAGAGAGAGAGAGAATGGCTGAGGGAGAGAGAGGGAGAGAGAGAGATGGAGAGAGAGATGGGGTGAGGGAGAGAGAGACGGATGGGCTGAGGGAGAGAGAGAGAGAGAGCGAGAGATGGGGTGAGGGGGAGAGAGACGGATGGGCTGAGGGAGAGAGTGCGAGAGAGAGAGAAAGATACAAAGATGGGCTGAGGGAGAGATAGAGAGAGAGAGAGATGGGCTGAGGGAGAGAGATGGAGAGAGAGAGAAAGAAAGATAGAGAGAGAGAGAGAGATGGGGTGAGGGGGAGAGAGACGGATGGCTGAGGGAGAAAGAGAGAGAGAGAAATGGGCTGAGGGAGAGAGAGGGAG
This sequence comes from Heterodontus francisci, assembly GCF_036365525.1. Taxonomy (NCBI): domain Eukaryota; kingdom Metazoa; phylum Chordata; class Chondrichthyes; order Heterodontiformes; family Heterodontidae; genus Heterodontus; species Heterodontus francisci. The sequence continues at coordinate 38,814 of NW_027142154.1, read as the reverse complement.
AGTGAGACAGAGAGAGAGTGAGATGGGGTGAGGGGGAGAGAGGGAGAGATAGAGAGAGAGAGAGAGAGAGAGAGATGGAATGAGGGAGAGAGAGAGAAAGAGAGATTGATTGAGAGAGAGAGATGGGGTGAGGGGGAGTGAGGGAGAGAGAGAGAGAGATAGGGAGAGAGATGGGTTGAGGGAGAGAGAGACGGATGGGCTGAGCGTGAGAGAGAGAGAAAGAGAGAGAGAGAAGGAGAGAGAGAAGGGGTGAGGGAGATAGAGAGAGAGAGAGAGATGGGGTGAGGGGGAGAGAGAAGGATGGGCTGAGGGAGAAAGAGAGAGAGAGAGAGAGATGGGGTGAGAAGGAGAGAGGGAGGGAGAGAGAAAGAGAGATAGAGAGAGAGAGAGAGATGGGGTGAGGGGGAGAGAGACGGGTGGGCTGAGGGAGAAAGAGAGAGAGAGAAAGAGATGTGCTGTGGGAGAGAGAGTGAGAGAGAGAGAAAGAGAGATAGAGAGAGAGAGAGAGATGGAGTGAGGGGGAGACAGGGAGAGAGAGAGAAAGAGAGATAGAGAGAGAGAGAGAGATGGGATGAGGGGGAGAGAGGGAGAGAGAGAGAAAGAGAGATAGAGAGAGAGAGAGTGATGGGGTGAGGGGGAGAGAGGGAGAGAGAGAGAAAGAAAGATAGAGAGAGAGAGAGAGATGGGGTGAGGGGGAGAGAGACGGATGGGCTGAGGGAGAAAGAGAGAGAGAGAGAGAGAAATGGGCTGAGGGAGAGAGAGACAGAGAGAGAGTGAGATGGGGTGATGGGGAGAGAGGGAGAGAGAGAGAAAGAGAGATAGAGAGAGAGAGAGAGATGGGGTGAGGGGGAGAGCGGGAGAGAGAGACAGAGAGAGAGATGGGGTGAGGGAGAGGGAGACGGATGGGCAGAGGGAGAGAGAGAGAGAGAGAGAGAGAGATGGGGAGAGGGGAGAGAGACGGATGGGCTGAGGGAGAGAGAGCGAGAGAGAGAGAAAGATACAGAGATGGGCTGAGGGAGAGATAGAGAGAGAGAGATGGGCTGAGGGAGAGAGAGGGAGAGAGAGAGAAAGAGAGATAGAGAGAGAGAGAGAGATGGGGTGAGGGGGAGAGCGGGAGAGAGAGACAGAGAGAGAGATGGGGTGAGGGAGAGGGAGACGGATGGGCAGAGGGAGAGAGAGAGAGAGAGAGAGAGAGATGGGGAGAGGGGGAGAGAGACGGATGGGCTGAGGGAGAGAGAGCGAGAGAGAGAGAAAGATACAGAGATGGGCTTAGGGAGAGATAGAGAGAGAGAGAGATGGGCTGAGGGAGAGAGAGGGAGAGAGAGAGAAAGAGAGATAGAGATAGAGAGAGAGAGAGAGATGGGGTGAGGGGGAGAGAGACGGATGGGCTGAGGGAGAAAGAGAGAGAGAGAGAGATGGGCTGAGGGAGAGAGAGGGAGAGAGAGAGATAGAGAGATAGAGATAGAGAGAGATGGGGTGAGAGGGAGAGAGAGAGAGAGATAGAGAGAGAGATGGGGTTAGGGAGAGAGAGACGGATTGGCTGAGGGAGAGAGAGAGAGAGAGATGGGCTGAGGGGGAGAGAGACGGATGGGCTGAGGGAGAGAGAGAGAGAGAGAGAAAGATACAAAGATGGGCTGAGGGAGCGAAAGAGAGAGAGAGAGATGGGCTGAGGAGAGAGAGGAGAGAGAAAGAGAGATAGAGAGAGAGAGAGAGAGAGATGGGCTGAGGGAGAGAGAGGGAGAGAGAGAGAAAGAGAGATAGAGAGAGAGAGAGAGATGGGGTGAGGGGGAGAGAGGGGGAGAGTGAGATGGAGAGAGAGATGGGGTGAGGGAGAGAGAGACGGATGGGCTGAGGGAGAGAGAGAGAGAGAGATGGGGTGAGGGGGAGAGAGACGGATGGGCTGAGGGAGAGAGAGCGAGAGAGAGAGAAAGATACAGAGATGGGCTGAGGGAGTGATAGAGAGAGAGAGAGATGGGCTGAGGGAGAGAGAGGGAGAGAGAGAGAAAGTGAGACAGAGATAGAGAGAGAGAGAGAGATGGGGTGAGGGGGAGAGAGACGGATGGGCTGAGGGAGAAAGAGAGAGAGAGAGAGAGAGAGATGGGCTGAGGGAGAGAGAGGGAGAGAGAGACAAAGAGAGATGGAGAGAGAGCGAGAGATGGGGTGAGGGGGAGAGAGGGATAGAAAGAGAAAGAGAGATAGAGAGAGAGAGAGAGAGATGGGGTGAGGGGGAGAGAGGGAGAGAGAGAAAGAGAGATAGGGAGAGAGAGAGACAGATGGGGTGAGGGGGAGAGAGGGAGAGCGCGAAAGAGAGATAGAGAGAGAGAGAGATGGGGTGAGGGGAAGAGAGGGAGAGAGAGAGAAAGAGAGATAGAGAGAGAGAGAGAGAGATGGGGTGAGGGAGAAAGATAGAGAGAGAGAGAGAGATGGGGTGAGGGGGAGAGAGGGAGAGAGAGAGAGAGATAGAGAGAGAGATGGGGTGAGGGAGAAAGAGAGATAGAGAGAGAGAGAGATGGGGTGAGGGGGAGAGAGGGAGAGAGAAAGAGAGATAGAGAGAGAGAGAGAGAGATGGGGTGAAGGGGAGAGAGGGAAAGAGAGATATAGAGAGAGAGAGAAATGGGGTGAGCGGGAGAGAGGGAGAGAGAGAGAGAGGTAGAGAGAGAGAGAGAGATGGGGTGAGGGGGAGAGAGAGAGAAATAGAGAGAGAGAGAGAGATGGTGAGGGGGAGAGAGGGAGAGAGAGAGAAGGAGAGACAGAGAGAGATGAGAGATGGGGTGAGGGAGAAAGAGAGAGAGAGAGAGATGGGCTGAGGGAGAGAGAGGGAGAGAGAGAGAAATAGAGATAGAGAGAGAGAGAGAGATGGGGTGAGGGGGAGAGAGGGGGAGAGTGAGATAGAGAGAGAGATGGGGTGAGGGAGAGAGAGACGGATGGGCTGAGGGAGAGAGAGAGAGAGAGAGAGATGGGGTGAGGGGGAGAGAGACGGATGGGCTGAGGGAGAGAGAGCGAGAGAGAGAGAAAGATACAGAGATGGGCTGAGGGAGAGATAGAGAGAGAGAGAGCTGGGCTGAGGGAGAGAGAGGGAGAGAGAGAGAAAGTGAGACAGAGATAGAGAGAGAGAGAGAGATGGGGTGAGGGGGAGAGAGACGGAAGGGCTGAGGGAGAAAGAGAGAGAGAGAGAGAGAGATGGGCTGAGGAGAGAGAGGGAGAGAGAGAGAAAGAGAGATAGAGAGAGAGAGAGATGGGGTGAGGGGGAGAGAGGGAGAGACAGAGAGAGATAGAGAGAGAGATGGGGTGAGGGAGAGAGAGACGGATGGGCTGAGGGACAGAGAGCGAGAGAGAGAGAAAGATACAAAGATGGGCTGAGGGAGCGAAAGAGAGAGAGAGAGATGGGCTGAGGGAGAGAGAGGGAGAGAGAAAGAGAGATAGAGAGAGAGAGAGAGAGAGAGAGATGGGGTGAGGGGGAGAGAGACGCATGAGCTGAGGGAGAAAGAGAGAGAGAGAGAGAGAGAGAGAGATGGGCTGAGGGAGAGAGAGGGAGAGAGAGACAAAGAGAGATGGAGAGAGAGCGAGAGATGGGGTGAGGGGGAGAGAGGGATAGAAAGAGAAAGAGAGATAGAGAGAGAGAGAGAGAGAGAGATGGGGTGAGGGGGAGAGAGGGAGAGAGAGAAAGAGAGATAGAGAGAGAGAGAGACAGATGGGGTGAGGGGGAGAGAGGGAGAGAGCGAAAGAGAGATAGAGAGAGAGAGAGATGGGGTGAGGGGAAGAGAGGGAGAGAGAGAGAAAGAGAGATAGAGAGAGAGAGAGAGAGATGGGGTGAGGGAGAAAGATAGAGAGAGAGAGAGAGATGGGGTGAGGGGGTGAGAGGGAGAGAGAGAGAGAGAGATAGAGAGAGAGATGGGGTGAGGGAGAAAGAGAGATAGAGAGAGAGAGAGATGGGTTGAGGGGGAGAGAGGGAGCGAGAAAGAGAGATAGAGAGAGAGAGAGAGAGATGGGGTGAGGGGGAGAGAGGGAGAGAGAGGGAAAGAGAGATATAGAGAGAGAGAGAAATGGGGTGAGCGGGAGAGAGGGAGAGAGAGAGAGAGGTAGAGAGAGAGAGAGAGATGGGGTGAGGGGGAGAGAGGGAGAGAGAGAGAAAGAGAGAGAGAGAGAGATGGTGAGGGGGAGAGAGGGAGAGAGAGAGAAAGAGAGACAGAGAGAGATGAGAGATGGGGTGAGGGAGAAAGAGAGAGAGAGAGAGATGGGCTGAGGCAGAGAGAGAGAAAGAGAGATAGAGAGAGAGAGAGAGATGGGGTGAGGGGGAGAGAGGGAGAGAGAGAGAGAGAGATAGAGCGAGAGATGGGGTGAGGGGAGAGAGACGGATGGGCTGAGGGAGAGAGAGCGAGAGAGAGAGAAAGATACAGAGATGGGGTGAGGGAGAGATAGAGAGACTGATGGGCTGAGGGAGAGAGAGAGAAAGAGAGATAGAGAGAGAGAGAGAGATGGGGAGAGGGGGAGAGAGACGGATGGGCTGAGGGAGTGATAGGGAGAGAGAGAGAAAGAGAGATAGAGAGAGAGAGAGATGGGGTGAGGGGGAGAGAGGGAGAGAGAGAGAGGGAGATAGAGAGAGAGATGGGGTGAGGGGGAGAGAGACGCATGGGCTGAGGGAGAAAGAGAGAGAGAGAGAGATGGGCTGAGGGAGAGAGAGGGAGAGAGAGAGAGATGGGCTGAGGGAGAGAGAGAGAAAGAGAGATAGAGAGAGAGAGAGAGATGGGGTGAGCGGGAGAGAGGGAGAGTGAGACAGAGAGAGAGATGGGGTGAGGGAGAGAGAGATGGATGGGCTGAGGGAGAGAGAGAGAGAGAGATAGATGGGGTGAGGGGGAGAGACACGGATGGGCTGAGGGAGAGAGAGCGAGAGAGAGAGAAAGATACAGAGATGGGCTGAGGGAGAGATAGAGAGAGAGAGAGATGGGCTGAGGGAGAGAGAGGGAGAGAGAGAGAAAGAGAGATAGAGAGAGATGGGGTGAGGGGGAGAGAGACGGATGGGCTGAGAAAGAAAGAGAGAGAGAGAGAGAGAGATGGGCTGAGGGTGAGAGTGGGAGAGAGAGAGAAAGAGAGATAGAAAGAGAGAGATGGGGTGAGGGGGAGAGAGGGAGAGAGAGAGAGAGATAGAGAGTGAGATCGGGTGAGGGAGAGAGAGACGGATGGGCTGAGGGAGAGAGAGAGACAGAGAGAGAGAGATGGGGTGAGGGGGAGAGAGACGGATGGGCTGAGGGAGAGAGAGCGAGAGAGAGAGAAAGATACAAAGATGGGCTGAGGAAGAGATAGAGAGAGAGAGAGATGGGCTGAGGGAGAGAGAGGGAGAGAGAAAGAGAGATAGAGAGAGTGCAAGAGATGGGGTGAGGGGGAGAGAGGGACAGAAAGAGAAAGAGAGATAGAGAGAGAGAGAGAGAGATGGGGTGAGGGGGAGAGAGGGAGAGAGAGAGAAAGAGAGATAGAGAGAGAGAAAGAGATGGGGTGAGGGAGAAAGAGAGAGAGAGAGAGAGAGAGAGATGGGCTGAGGGAGAGAGAGGGAGAGAGAATGAAAGAGACATAGAGAGAGAGAGAGAGATGTGATGAGGGGGAGAGAGGGAGAGAGAGAGAGAGAGAGAGAGAGAGAGATGGGCTGAGGGAGAGAGAGGGAGAGAGAGAGAAAGAGAGATAGAGAGAGAGAGATGGGGTGAGGGGGAGAGAGAGAGAGAGAGAGATGGGCTGAGGGAGAGAAAGGGAGAGAGAGAGAAAGAGAGATAGAGAGAGAGAGAGAGATGGGGTGAGGGGGAGAGAGGGAGAGAGAGAGAAAGAGAGATAGAGAGAGAGAGAGAGAGAGATGGGGTTAGTGGGAGAGAGAGAGAAAGAGAGATAGAGAGAGTGAGAGTGATGGGGTGAGGGGGAGAGAGGGAGAGAGAGAGAGATAGAGAGAGAGAGAGAGATGGGGTGAGGGGGAGAGAGGGAGAGAGAGAGAAAGAGAGAGAGAGAGAGATGGGTGAGGGGGAGAGAGGGAGAGAGAGAGAAAGAGAGATAGAGAGAGATGAAAGATGGGGTGAGGGAGAAAGAGAGAGAGAGAGAGAGATGGGCTGAGGGAGAGAGAGAGAAAGAGAGATAGAGGGAGAGAGAGAGATGGGGTGAGGGGGAGAGAGGGAGAGAGAGAGAGAGAGATAGAGAGAGAGATGGGGTGAGGGAGAGAGAGACGGATGGGCTGAGCGTGAGAGAGAGAGAAAGAGAGAGAGAGATAGAGAGAGAGATGGGGTGAGGGAGAGAGAGAGAGAGACAGACAGATGGGGTGAGGGGGAGAGAGACGGATGGGCTGAGGGAAAGAGAGCGAGAGAGAGAGAAAGATACAGAGATGGGCTGAGGGAGAGATAGAGAGAGAGATCGGCTGAGGGAGAGAGATGGAGAGAGAGAGAAAGAGAGATAGAGAGAGAGAGAGATGGGGAGAGGGGGAGAGAGACGGATGGGCTGAGGGAGAAAGAGAGAGAGACAGAGAGATGGGCTGAGGGAGAGATAGGGAGAGAGAGAGAAAGATAGAGAGAGAGATGGGGTGAGGGAGAGAGAGACGGATGGGCTGAGGGAGAGAGAGAGAGAGAGAGATGGGCTGAGGGGGAGAGAGAAGAATGGGCTGAGGGAGAGAGAGAGAGAGAGAGAGAGAGATGGGGTGAGGGGGAGAGAGACGGATGGGCTGAGGGAGAGAGAGCGAGAGAGAGAGAAAGATGCAGAGATGGGCTGAGGGAGAGATAGAGAGAGAGAGAGATGGGCTGAGGGAGAAAGAGAGAGAGAGAGAGAGAGATGGGCTGAGGGAGAGAGAGGGAGAAAGAGAGAAAGAGAGATAGAGAGAGAGAGAGAGATGGGGTGAGGGGGAGAGAGGGAGAGAGAGAGAGAGAGAGAGAGATGGGGTGAGGGAGAGAGAGAGAAAGAGAGATAGAGAGAGAGAGTGAGTTGGGGTGAGGGGGAGAGAGGGAGAGAGAGGGAAAGAGAGATAGAGAGAGAGAGAGAGATGGGGTGAGGGGGAGAGAGGGAGAGAGAGAGAGATAGAGAGAGAGAGAGAGAGAGATGGGGTGAGGGGGAGAGAGGGAGAGAGAGAGAAAGAGAGAGAGAGAGAGATGGGTGAGGGGGAGAGAGGGAGAGAGAGAGCAAGAGAGACAGAGAGAGATGAGAGATGGGGTGAGGGAGAAAGAGAGAGAGAGAGAGAGAGATGGGCTGAGGGAGAGAGAGAAAGAGAGATGGAGAGAGAGAGAGAGATGGGGTGAGGGGGAGAGAGCGTGAGAAAGAGAGAGAGAGAGACAGAGAGAGAGAGATGGGGTGAGGGAGAGAGTGACGGATGGTCTGAGCGAGAGAGAGAGAGAAAGAGAGAGAGAGATAGAGAGAGAGAAGGGGTGAGGGAGAGAGAGAGAGAGAGATGGGGTGAGCGGGAGAGAGACGGATGGGCTGAGGGAGAGAGTGTGAGAGAGAGAGAAAGATACAGAGATTGGCTGAGGGAGAGATAGAGAGAGAGATGGGCTGAGGGAGAGAGAGAGAAAGAGAGACAGAGAGAGAGAGAGAGATGGGGAGAGGGGGAGAGAGACGGATGGGCTGATGGAGAAAGAGAGAGAGAGAGAGAGAGATGGGCTGAGCGAGTGACAGGGAGAGAGAGAGAGGAAGATAGATAGAGAGAGAGAGAGATGGGGTGAGGGGGAGAGAGGGAGAGAGAGAGAGGGAGATAGAGAGAGAGATGGGGTGAGGGGGAGAGAGACGCATGGGCTGAGGGAGAAAGAGAGAGAGTGAGAGAGAGAGATGGGCTGAGGGAGAGAGAGGAAGAGAAAGAGAGGTGGGCTGAGGGAGAGAGAGGGAGAGAGAGAGAAAGAGAGATCGAGAGAGAGAGAGAGATGGGGTGAGGGGGAGAGAGGGAGAGTGAGATAGAGAGAGAGATGGGGTGAGGGAGAGAGAGACGGATGGGCTGAGGGAGAGAGAGATAGATGGGGTGAGGGGGAGAGACACGGATGGGCTGTGGGAGAGAGAGCGAGAGAGAGAGAAAGATACAGAGATGGGCTGAGGGAGAGATAGAGAGAGAGAGAGATGGGCTGAGGGAGAGAGAGGGAGAGAGAGAGAAAGAGAGATAGAGAGAGAGAGAGAGATGGGGTGAGGGGGAGAGAGTCGGATGGGCTGAGGGAGAAAGAGAGAGAGAGAGAGAGAGAGATGGGCTGAGGGAGAGTGAGACGGATGGGCTGAGGGAGAGTGAGCGAGAGAGAGAGTAAGATACAAAGATGGGCTGAGGAAGAGATAGAGAGAGAGAGAGAGAGATGGGGTGAGGGGGAGAGAGGGAGAGAGAGAGAGGGAGAGAGAGAGAGAGGTGGGGTGAGGGGGAGAGAGACGCATGGGCTGAGGGAGAAAGAGAGAGAGTGAGAGAGAGAGATGTGCTGAGGGAGAGAGAGGAAGAGAAAGAGAGGTGGGCTGAGGGAGAGAGAGGGAGAGAGAGAGAAAGAGAGATAGAGAGAGAGAGAGATGGGGTGAGGGGGAGACAGGGAGAGAGAGAGAGAGATAGAGAGAGAGATGGGGTGAGGGAGAGAGAGACGGATGGGCTGAGGGAGAGAGAGAGAGAGAGAGAGAGATGGGGTGAGGGGGAGAGAGACGGATGGGCTGAGAGAGAGAGAGCGAGAGAGAGAGTAAGATACAAAGATGGTCTGAGGGAGAGATAGAGAGAGAGAGAGATGGGCTGAGGGAGAGAGAGGGAGAGAGAAGGAGAGATAGAGAGAGAGAGAGAGAGATGGGGTGAGGGGGAGAGAGACGTATGGGCTGAGGGAGAAAGAGAGAGAGAGAGAGAGATGGGCA